>NC_081851.1:21620466-21926523 GCF_963259705.1 Myotis daubentonii | reverse complement strand
CCGCAGGCCGACGCTCTATCCACTGAGCCAAACCGGTTTCCGCTATACCCATTTTCTGTTTGAATTTTCATTTTGTTTTTGATGATGAAATATGCTTGTTCTACAGGGGTGACGTTTGTGGGGAAATTCCCGTTGGATCTCTTTGGGGAAGAGGAGAAAGTCCAGAAAGGGGCTACTGGGTACAAAAGAGAGGGAAGCTGTTTTGGGGGTGGGAGTTGAATGGTGTTGGAGCCTAGGGGGCAGATGACATTCTTTGGCTTACTCCATGTGTTTTTATGGAAAAATGGCCTGGAGTCTCTGTAGAGCTCCCATTTGCAGGAGTTAGAGAGGAAAATTAGATAGGAAATCGAAGCTGTAAATGCTTGGATTTACTGGTTAACTGTCCACTGGAGCAGAAAGATCAGACCAGTTGATGACCAGGCCTAGTATTCATTCCATTTCCCTCTCTTCCGGCTGTTTCTGAAAGGGGGAGGTAGTTGAAATAATGTTGGTTCTAATCCAACTCCTAAAAGGGTATTGCTCAGGGTTAACCTGCTTGGGAATTTCTTAAGCTTAGGTGAAGGCCAGTCAGAACACTTAAGGTGCCTGTTGACCCTCTCCAGGGTTGTTATAGTAAAGGGCCTCATCTACACTTTATTGTCCAGTTCATGCTTGAATTCAGTCATATGTTTAAAATTTGATCAAGTTACCCATTTTTCAGATTAAAAAAAAATATTTGTTATCGTCATAGGAAGGCAAACAGTATGCTATTCAACTATATCTTGGTTGTACAGTAGTTCCATAGATCTTTGTTCTGATAGCTTGTCATATTTACATTTTATTTAATACAATATTCTGGGTACAGGTTAACTTCTTTTGCCTAGTGTTTGCTTTAACAGAGGCACTGCTGAGGTTGTCATAGCTAGCTTAGAACATCTTAGATTTTTTGTTCTGGTGAGATGATTTTGGGTAGCTTCTGTGGAACACAGTTGAATGTGCCTCAGGACAAGTGTATTTCTTTCATTGTTAATGGAAGAAGAGAATAATTGTCCCATGGCCCTTAAATCACAGCCTTTAGCTCTTCTGTGCTGTTTCTGTACCAACTTGAGCTGGTACAAACTAATTCAATGACTGCTGTCTTGGTTAAACAGTGATGGAGTGTGCAGGATCTCTCTTTGAATGTGTGCTTTAAAGTGGCTTATGTTTTCTTATGTTATTGGAGTTTCTACTCAGAATGAAAAAGAATAACCTTGCTTTCTATTCTTTTGTGTTTAAGATCATCTTAACAATAAATAGGGTCTCATTAATCTAGCAACAGGAAGAAAATTTGAGAAAAGAAGGGCACCAGATGTAGAAATCAAGCCTCTTAATGCTTGGTGTCTAGTATTCTTACCCACTTAGCTTTAATTAAACAAACAAAATAATTCAATTACTATTTTTGGTGCTACCTTGAGTTCTGTGAGCCCAGGGCAAATCTTATGGAAAAACACAATAGTAATTTTTTTTAAAAAAAAATATGTTTTTATGAATTTTTAGAAAGAAAGGAAGGGAGAGAGATAGAGACATAGAAATATTGATGAGAGAGAAACATATATTGCCTACCGCCTGTACCGGGGATTGAGCCTGCAATCCGGGCATATCCCCTGACTGGGAATCGTACCTGAGACCTCTTGGTTCATGGGTTGACGCTCAACCACTGAGCTATACCGGTCAGGCAATAGTACGTTTTGATTACTTTGAAACATTAAGAAAAAATTGCAGGAACAAAAAGAGGAAGGAAATTAAGAAATATGCAAGGCTAGGGGAAAATCTCCCATTAACCTCCCGTCTTTTTAAAAAGATTACAGTTCATTGCTCTAGAAATTTGAGTAAATAAGTGCCAGTAAAGTTTCATACAGAAAACTCTCATTTTTGCCTTTCAAGGCATCAGAATACTTTTTAGTATGCTATTAACTAGATAAATGAGCAATAAAATGTCCTTTTGGCTTAAAGGATTTTTTTTAAACCACTTCACTTGAGGGTATTTTACTGACATACCCTTCTTATAGAACTACATAAAAGCTTACTTGAACTTTTTTATATTGTTTTCACTATTTTATCATAGCCAGTTGGCCAAGAATTGCAATGAGGTAGTTGATGTCTTTTATTTCTAGGTGAGTCCCGTAACAGTTATACTTAAAAGTCTCTAACTTTGACAATATGGAATTTGAGGAGGGGATTATGTGAAATGAATTAGTTGTTGTAATGAAGGGTTGGCTTCATTTGTGTCATTTTTGAGCCTTGTATCAAACTCTACACTGACGGCAGGACCCCATAGAAATGAACCAACCATGGTTATACTTATTTGTCCGTTTTGTGCCTTCAATTTTCATAGCTCTCAGTCCGGCCTTTCTCAAATATTGAGCCCACTTTAGTTTTGGAGAAAGGAAAGAAGCATCAACTATCTTTCCTTGATCCTCTTACTAATCTGCTGATTCTGTTACTATTTTTGGAATAATCTTTTTTGTCCTTCTTTCCTTCTTATTACTTGTTTAAGTCTCTTAGATAACAAGGTGTAGACATCCATCCTGCCCAAACAAGATTTGGCACAGCAGGCTACACAGATACATGTAGTGAGAAGTTTTCCTTCCTTTGCATACAGGGTATTGAGTGGCTTGGTGCACCTGGATCTGTCATGTCAGCATTTAGCAGTTGAGACCTTTCAGAGATTTTGAACCTGGGGAGGTAATCATTTACCTTTTCCTGATGCAATCTTGCTCCAGCATTCATATTGTGCTATTCAAAGAATAAATGTTATTTCTTCACAGGCTATTTCTTGTCCCCTGTAGGAACTTAGTCTCATAATTTTAATAAAAGGCCACTTCAATTATATGGGTCAGAGCTCTGTGCCACCTGGAATCTTAGAAGGCCATTAAACTTATAGTTCTGTAGTTTAATTTTCTCAAAACCTTATTACTGTGTAATTTAGTGAGCCTCTGATGTACTTTTAATAAGATATTCCTGCTTGTCTTTATTATGTGATAAGAATGACATTTGGGAGTGTTGTTTATTTTAATTAAAGGATGCTTTACTAGTCCTGAAAAGTAGCCATGTGATGCCTGACTTGTTCTCTGAGCAAGTTTGGCTGTGGTTTTGTTTTTTTCCTCTGCAAGATCTTATTGCCTACTCTAGAGTTCCTTCCCTATTTCTGTACCTGTTTGCAGTGGTAGCAGTCAATCCTATTTTGCAACTTTTAATTCAAGCCAAAACTTTTCTAAAATGGTTAAATCTTTTATCAGGACATCAGTATAAATAAAAGGTTCTTGTTTGCAAATAAAGAAACCAATATTGGTTAACTTAAGACAAAAAGGAATTAATCAGAAAGATATTAGGTCAGTCAAAGCATTGGTAAGAATGCCAAAGAACAGGTTGACCAAGAGAACTGCCAAGACCATCTAGCTATAGGAATAATCTTAGGGCATTGTTGCTGATTTTGTTTCCCCTAGACCGGTTGCACTACTGCACTCTCAACTCCCTCAGGATCACTGAGAATAATCTCCAAAAGATCCCATACCTTTTAGTCTTGAATCACAGAAGAGTTAGTTGTAAATGACATGGACAACCAACAATCTTTCTTTCATGTCTGCTATTTAAAGGTTAAGGGGAAAATACAAGCCATATTTTAAAAAATTATGAAATGCTCCCAGATATATAAAAAAGATTTAAAGAGTAGCATGAATGTTATACAGTTATTTTTAAGAAATAAAATATTATAAATAAAACCTACCTGTTGTATTTTTTTTATTGCTTAAAGTATTACAAAGAGTAGTACATATGTCTCTTTTTTTTCCCCTCTTGACCTTCCCCCGGCCTCCCCTACCACCCCAGTGTCTTGTGTCCATTGGTTATGCTTATATGCATGCATACAAGTCCTTCGGTTTATTCTGTTGTATTTTATATATGATGCATAATTGTTACTGGAAAGGGGACCTGGCTCTTGACTAGTCTGTCTAGGGGCCAGCCTGTAGTGTGTGGGTTCTTTACTTTGTGCAGGAAAAATTTTACAAGGTGAGTCCAGATGACTGTGAGGGAACATTTATTAAAGCTGGGGACAGTAAAACAAGAAAGGGCTTAGTATAGCAGAAGCAACAGAAGAGCCTAGGCTGGGCTGCCCTAGCTCTCTGGGAAGTCAGAGAAGAAGGGGGCCTTGGGAACAGGTTCAAGGGTCTAGCCTGCAATAAGCTGCCACTGCCCATTGATCCCTAGGTTGCAAGTCTCATAGAAGATGCATGCCCTTGGGGGAAGAAGAGGGGAAAGGGAACCAGAGGGAGAGCACACACTAGCTCCTTTGTCTTGAGGCTTTCTTTCTTTTTCACAGGTGGGAATCTTAGGGGAGGCTCGGGGGAGGGTTTCAGCAGAATATTCATGTTTTCTAGGTGTCCTCCTTCAGAGTCATGGTCTTCACTGGTTGGTCAGTGTCAGGGGGTTGTCAGTCATCACAACTGGTTTTGCGCTTTTCTTGATCTGGAGCTAAAATACAACTGAGGCCTGGATGTTATTTCTAGCGAGGTGACCTGTATCTGCTATAAATTGCTTTGTCAGTTTGTTCAGCACTGTCTCAGTTTCTCTATTCCACGTGTCCTGGCTTACTGGCCTGTCTTAAAATGACACGTAGCGTGATACATGTTATTGTTACAGGCAGCCCAGACCCCAGAAAACGTGTTGTCAGAGAGCCCCAAGTCAGAGGGAGAGGGCTTGTTCCTACCTCGATTCTAGTACAAATGAATTTAAATGAGATCCTGATCATATTGTGATAAACCCAATTTATTAAAGCAAACAAATTTACTAAAGAAGCACATCTATCATCCAACATAATGTGCACATGGCTTCTCAGCTAATCTGAGGAGTGAGTTGGGTGGGGGTTTGAGGCTTTCTTTATGTATCCTCCTGTCTATAGAATAGGTTTCAAATTCCTCTGTTGAATATCATGGTATAGATTAATTCTTATGGTCTTTTTTTACTTTGTTGTGGCCTTCCCAGAATTCATGAGAAGTACCTGGCAATTTATCTTACCAAGTCTTGAGACTGCTGGCTTCTCTGTTAAGGAGTTAAAAAGACAAAAAACTGCCCCTTTTCCTTTCCCCTTCCTCTGTCCTTTCCTGCATTCTCTTCTTAAGGAGGCTTTTAACCATTTTCTCTCAAGTATCCTTAGCTGGGGAAGATAAAGGGCTGTACATTTACAAATTGGCTGCAAAATGCCACACTGTTTGGCCTTGCTTAACTTTCCTGTCTCAGTTTCCCTATTCCACTTGCCATGGAATTTTCCTAGCTTTTCACTGTCCTGTAACAGTATTGCTTTGAATGTTTTAAAGCTTTATGCAGTCCTGTACAAAATAGTAACAAATTGAATTCAGCAGAATATAAAAAGGATTTTATACACATACATGAACAAGTGGGATTTACTCCAGAAAAGCAAGGTTAATTCATCATAAAAAAACAAACAAAACCCGGCTGGCATGGCTCAGTGGTTGAGCCATCAACCTATGAACCAGGAGGTCACAGTTTGATTCCTGGTCAGGGCACATGCCTAGGTTGCGGGCTTGATTCCCAGTGGGGGATTTGCAAGAGGCAGCCTATCAATGATTCTCTTTCATCACTGATGTTTCTCTCTCTTCCTCTCTGAAATAAATAAAAATATATTGAAAAAATGAATAACTAAAAATTTAAAAAATCAATTTAATATACTATGTTGATACAATAAAGGAAAATAGAGGGCATCTGTAATATTGTCAACAATAAAAAATAAATTAAAAAATAAAATAAAGGACAAAAACCACATGATCATCTCAATAAATGCTGGGGGGAAAATTGACATAATCCAACCTTTCATGTTTAAAAAAAAAATTGACAAAGAATAGAAGGAAACTTCCTCAAGCTGATAAAGAGCATCTGTGGAAAACAGCTAGCTAACTGCATAGTAAATAGTGAAAGACTGAAAGTTTTCCCCCTAAGATCAGGAACAAGACAATGTGTTCTCACAGCTTTTATTTAACACTAGAAGCCCAGTGCACAAATTTGTGCACAGGCGGGGTCTAGCCAGCCCGCTCCAATGGGGACTGATCAGGGCTGGGCTGGTTCGGGGTGAGGGGGCTGTGGGTGGTTGGCCAATCAGGGGTTGGGACTGATCGGGTGTGGGGCTGGCTGGGGGGAGGGGCTGTGGGCTGTTGGCTGGCCAGCCCTTCCCCCAATTGAGGTGGGGATCCGATCGGGGGTGGGGCCAGCCTGGGGGAGGGGCCACAGGAGATGGGGGGGTGGCCAATCAGGGCCCAGATCAGGCCAGTTGGCCACTGCAGTGCACATTATAGCGACCAGTCATTCCAGTTGTCCCGCTTTTCCATATACTGGGCTTTTATATATATACTAGAGGCATGGTGCACAAAAATTTGTGCACTTGCGGGGGGGGGAGGGGGGTCCCTCAGCCCGGCCTGTGCCCTCTTGCAGTGTGGGACCCCTCGGGAGATAACGACCTGCTGGCTTAGGCCTGCTCCCGGGTGGCAGAGGGCAGGCCCAGTCCCTAGGTGCAGCCCCTGGTCGGGCTCAGAGCAGGGCCAATTGCAGAGTTGGGGCGCCACCCCCTGTCACGCACAGAGCAGGGCGGATCAGGGGGTTGGGGCACCGCCCTCTACCCCATCACACACAGAGCAGGGCCCGTGGAGGGGGGGTGGGGCGCCGCCCTCTATCACCCACAGAGCAGGGCTGATCAGGGGGTTGGGGTGCCACCACTCTCACACTCAGGGCAGGGCTGATGGGGAGGTTATGGCTCTACCCCATCACACACAGAGCAGGGCCTGTGGGGGGCGGGGTTGGGGCGCCGCACCCTGTCACACACAGAGCAGGGCCAATCAAGGGCTTGGGGCGCCACACCCTGACACACACAGAGCCGCAGGGGGTTGGGGAGCTCCCCCCTATCAGGCACAGAGCAGGGCTGATCAGGGGGTTGGGGCGCCTGTGACCCTGCCTTGAGTGTGACAGGGGGCGGTGCCCCAACCCCCCAATCGGCCCTACCCTGAGCGTGACTGAGGGTGGCATTGCAACCTCCCAATCCGCCCTGCTCTGTGCACGATAGGGGGCGGCGCCCCAACTCCCCAATCGGCCCTGCTCTGAGCCTGACCAGGGGCTGCACCTAGAGATTGGGCCTACCCTCTGCCACCTGGGAGCAGGCCTAAGCCAGCAGGGTGTTATCTCCCGAGGGGTCCCACACTGCGAGAGGGCACAGGCCAGGCTGAGGGGCCCCCCTTCCCCCCCACTCCCCGAGTACACAAATTTTTGTGCACCGGGCCTCTAGTCAACACTAATAAAAGAGAAAAATGGTAATTGGCGTACGAGCTACCCTTTTCATTGGCTAATCAGGGCTATATGCAAATTAACTGTCAACTAAGATTGGCAGTTAACTGCCAACAAGATGGCGGTTAATTTGCATATGTAGGCACAATGCAGGGAGGCAAAAGGGAAAGCAGGAAGAAGCCCTCTGCCACTGACAGTGATTGGAAACCCAAGTGGGAGCTAAGAGCTGGGGGGCCCTGGGGCCGCCTTTGCCCTGCCCCCAAGCCATGATCGGAGAATCAGGTGCCTTTTCCGCCCTGGCCAGTGATAGCAGGAAGTAGGGGTGGAGCCAGCGATGGGAGCTGGGCACGGTCGAAGCTGGCAGTCCCAGGAGCTAGGGGTCCCTTGCCTGGGCCTAAAGCGAAACCCACGATCGCAGGGCTGCTGCAGCTGTGGGTCCCCGCTGCCCAGGCCGGACACCTCAGCCAGAGGCGTCTTGCAGGGGCAGGGGCGGAGCCTGCGCGATCGTGGCTCCCCCCCGCTGCCATTGCAGGTCCCCGCTGCCCGGGCCGGACACCTAGGCCAGAGGCGTCAGGACTGGGCAAGGGGCCGATCCTGCGATTGGAGGGTGATGGGGGTCAACGCCTGAGGGCTCCCAGTATGTGAGAGGGGGCAGGCTGGGCTGAGGGACACTCCTCCCCCCACACACACCCAGTGCACGAATTTCGTGCACCGGGCCCCTAGTCCTATCTAATAAAAGAGAAAAATGGTAATTGGTGTACGACGATACCCTTTTCATTGGCTAATCAGGGCTATATGCAAATTAACTGCCAACTAAGATTGGCAGTTAACTGCCAACAAGATGGCGGCTAATTTGCATATGTAGGCACAATGCAGGGAGGCGAAAGGGAAAGCAGGAAGAAGCCCCCTGCCACTGACAGTGATCAGAAACCCAGGGGGGAGCTAAGAGCTGGGGGGGCAGGGCAAAGGCGGCCCTGGGGCCGCCTTTGCCCTGCCCCCCAGCCATGATCGGAGAATCAGGTGCCTTTTCTGCCCTGGCCAGTGATAGCAGGAAGTAGGGGTGGAGCCAGCGATGGGAGCTGGGCACGGTCGAAGCTGGCAGTCCCGGGAGCTAGGGGTCCCTTGCCTGGGCCTAAAGCGAAGCCCACGATCGCGGGGCCGCTGCAGCTGCGGGTCCCCGCTGCCCGAGCTGGACACCTCAGCCAGAGGCGTTAGGCCTGGGCAGGGGCGGAGCCTGCAACCGCGGGGAGCTGGGGGTCCCCTGCCCAGGCCTGACACCTCTGCCGGAGGCCTCAGGCCTGGTCAAGGGGCCGATCCGGTGATTGGTGATCGGAGGGTGATGAGGGGCAACTCCTCTGGCCGAGGCATCAGGCCTGGGTGGGGGGCGGAGCCGGGGATTGGGGGGATATGATGGTCCCCTTGCCCAGGCCTGAAGCCTGGGTCAGAGGCGTCAGGCTTGGGTGGGGGGTGGAGCCAGCGATCAGAGGGAGATGGGGGTCCCCTGCCCAGGCATGATTCCTGGGCCAGAGGCCTCAGGCCTGGGTGGGGGCCAGAGCCAGTGATCGGGGGGAGATGGGGGTCCCCTGTCCAAGCCTGACACTTCTGGCGGAGGCGTCAGGCCTGGGCAAGGGGCCGATCAGGCGATCGGAGGGTGATGGGGTTCTACGCCTCTGGCCAAGGCATCAGGCCTAGGCTGGGGGCAGAACCAGTGATGGGGGGAAATGAGGGTCCTCTGCCCAGGCCTGACGCCTCTGTCAGAGGCGTCAGGCCTGGGCAAGGGGCCGACCCTGCGATTGGAGGGTGATGGGGGTCAACGCCTGAGGGCTCCCAGTATGTGAGAGGGGGCAGGCTGGGCTGAGGGGCACTCCCCCCCCCACACACACACACCCAGTGCACGAATTTCGTGCACCGGGCCCCTAGTATAATATAAAAGGCTAATATGCAAATTGACCGAATGGTGGAACAACCGGTCGCTATGATGTACACTGACCACCAGGGGGCAGACGCTCAATGCAGGAGCTGCTCCCTGGTGGTCAGTGCGCTCTCACAGAGGGAGTGCCGCTGGCAAGTGCAGCGGTGTTGGCGGGAGCCTCTCCCACCTCCATGGTAGCCCTAAGGATGCCACTCCCCATGGGGAGCGGGTCTAAGCCATCAGTCAGACATCCCCCGAGGGCTACTGGACAACAAGAGGGCGCAGGCGCGGCTGAGGGGCCCCCCACCCAAGTGCATGAATTTCGTGCACCGGGCTTCTAGTATGTATATATGGACACAGACAAGAGTGGTGAAGGACTGGGAGAGGTGGGTTGAGGTGGAGGGAGTTGAGGGGAATCAATGTGCAACCACTGTGGAAAACAGTATGGAGTTTCCTCAAAAAATAAAAAAAAATGGAACTCCCATTTGACTCAACAAACAAACAAACAAAGGGGGCATCTGCAACACTTTCAACAATAAAGGGGAAAAAAAATAAATGAAAATATGTTTAACCAAAAAAACCCCCCGAAACATCAGTGATGAGAGAGAATCATTGATTAGCTGCCTTCTGCATGCCCCCTACTGAGGAACAAGCCTACAACCCAAAATTTTTGGAATAAAAATTGAGTTTGGAAATAAGCCCTTAACGTTTATGGTGAATTAATTTTTAGCAAAGGTACCAAGACAATTCAGTGAGGAAAGAATAGTCTTCAACAGATGGTACTGGGACAACTGGAGATACACATGCAAAATAATGAATTTAAACCCTCTACCTCACATCATACACAAAAATTAACTCAGTGGATCAAAGACCTAAATATAAACAAACTCTTAGAAGAAAATATAGGCATAACTCCTTAAGACCGTGAGTTGGGCAAAGGTGTGATGTAATTCCAAATACATAAGCAATCGGAGAAAAATAGATTAATTGGACTTTATCAAAGTTAAACTTTTGTGCATAAAAGGTCACTATTAAGAAAGTTAAAAGACAACCCCCCAGAATGAGAGAAAATATTTATACGTTGTATATCTGGTAAGGAATTAGTATCTCTAGAATATATAAAGAACTCTTATAATTCAGCAATAAAAAGATAACTCAATTTAAAAATAGGCAAATATTTCAGTAGATATTCTCCAAAAGAGACACAGATGGCCAATAAGCACATGAAAATATGCTCATCATTAGACATTAAGGAAATACAAATTGAAGGCCACATGAGATACCATTTCACATGCTCTAGGATTGCTGGAATAAAAAAGATGGACAATGACAAGTGTTGACAAGGATGTGAAGCACTTGGAACTCTCATACATTGTGGTGGGAATGTAAAATGATGCAGCTGCTTTGAAAAATAATTTGGCAGTTCCTCAGAAAGTTAAAAATAGAGTTAAACATGACCCAGCAAATCCATTCCTAGGAATCTACACAAGAGCACTAAAAACCTACATTTACACAAAAACATGTACACAGATATTCAAAGCCATATTATAGTAGCCAAAAAGTGGAAACAATTTAAATGTCCATCATCCAATGAATGAATAAATAAAATGTGATGTATCCACACAATGCAATATTATTTATTAGTCATACAAGAATAAAATCATGAATGAACTTTGAAAATAGGTTAAATGTAAAAAAAAAAAAAAAAGGCACATGAGATCATAGTGTAGGATTCCATATATATGAAATGTCCAGAATAGGCAAGTCCAAAGAGAGAGTAGATTAGTGGTTGCCAGGAGCTGGGGAGACAGGAATGGGAAGTGACTGTTGATGGGTATAGATTTCTTTCGGGTGTGATGAAAATGTGGAATTAATGGTGATGGTTGCACAACCTTATGACTATACTAAAAAGCACTAAATTGTATACTGTAAAAGGATGATTCTTGTGGTATATGAATTTTTTTTAAGAGGGGAGAAAATATATATAAATACTCATAACGTAATAGGAAGGTAAAGGACCCAATTAAAAAAAAAAACAACAGTAAAAAATGGGCAAAGGGTATTAAATGACCTTTGACAGTCCTAAACCTTAATAGTTAACATTTGAGGACTAATTATGTGCCAGGTACAAAGCACTTTACATATAAATGTATTTAATTTTTATAATCAACTTTGAGATAGGCACTATTGTTATTCCCACTTTACAGGTTAAGAAATAGGGACAGTAATTCAATATACTAGTTAATGAATATTGGAGTCGGAATCGAACCCACAACCCTTTGGTGTATAGGCCAATGCTTTAACCACTGAACACAGTGGCCAGGGCTGTCTTATGTTATTTTTTTAATCCTCATTGGAGGACATGATTAGAGAGAGAACTCACATTTTTATTCACACTTTATACTGTTTTAAACCCACACAATTATTTTACAAGTCTCTGTGTGGATATGTTATTTCCCAGGGCGATTCCAACCACCTGCAACATAACTATTGTTTTTCTCCTTTCCAGGTCCATTGATGAGATGAAACGGTTGGAGGAAATGTCAGCTGTGTTTCAGAGCCCTGGGGTTGAGCGCCACCCTCCAGAACCAAAATCCCAAACAGAAGGAAATGAAGATTCAGGGGGCAAAAAGGCACCATGGGAAATGGTGATGGATAAGAAACACTTTAAGCTGTGGCGTCGCCCTATTACGGGCAGCCATCATTACCAGTACAGAGGTGAGTCCAGCTTGGCTGCCTTGTGGGTTCCATGGTTACCCCAGGTGCTCAGGACTTCTGTTCCTCAGACTAAATTGTCTGTTCTGGTTGTTTCTCAGGAAATTTTACATGGTTTACTGTTGTTGTTTTTCCTCTCCTAGATGACAAGTCTCCCAATGTCTTCTTTGCTGTACTATGCAGTAGGGTGTCTTTGCCACCCCAGTATGACTTCTAGTTTCTGAATCTGCCTTTAAGATCTGTCAGTATTATAATTGAAATACAGTAAAATGATAGGAATGTGGTGAGTGATGAGAGTGTGGTAAACATCCCTGATTCTTATCATTCTAGTTTTTGGAACCTACACAGATGTTACGCCCAGGCAGTTCTTCAATGTTCAGGTGAGTAATTTTTCTTCCCTAATTTGGAGCCTTTAAGCCTAGAAATTCACCATCCACATGAATAATTTCTCTGACTCAGAAAATATATTGTGGCTTCAATACATTTATCTACTTCTGTACCCCTTGTCTCACATTGAATAGCATCGGGGTAAACATTGGACTTACAATTTCTTTGTCCAGTGGGGACAGGACCAATTCTATCCCCTCAATAACTAGTTGATTATAGCACCCACTGTAATATGCAAGTGCACACATTTCCCTTAAGGACTGAACTTTGTGAATTTACATTGAATTTTTATTTGTTTAGATGTGCATGATAGTGTGTTATTTTGCAATTCCTTAGTTACTAGTGATATTGGAAATTTAAAAAAATACACTACTTGCATTTCTTTGTATGAGGTGTCTGCTCATCCTTTTGTACTTTTTGTCTGTTTAAAACTTTTAGAATTGTTTTAACCTTACACATCTGTGTCACTATCTCTTGTATTTTTCTCAGTCGTACTTACCTGTTAGAGTATTTCTTTTTTCTTACATTGTTCTTTAGTTTATCTTTTTCTTGTTAAGATTTGCTTTCAAGGTACTGGTATTGGCCGACAAGAAGAGATTTTAAGACTTATATGTAGTAAACACAACCATGTCTTTCACACGTTAACGCTGTCTTTTAGGTTGGATCACAATTTTACAAGAAAGTTCTTAGGTCAGAGGCCCAAGCATCTGGGGAAGGCTTCTGCAGCTTTGTTTTAAATCTCTTGGGTCTTTTCTCTTTCCATAGCTGGATACGGAGTACAGAAAAAAGTGGGATGCCCTGGTAATCAAGCTGGAAGTGATTGAGAGGGATGTCATTAGTGGTTCTGAGGTTCTTCACTGGGTAACACATTTTCCTGTGAGTATTTTTACTTCTGGTTTTACTTTTACCACATACATATGAGGCAGAACAATAATCCTGCTCCTTTTTGTTTTTTAGTATCCAATGTACTCACGGGATTATGTTTATGTTCGGCGGTACAGTGTGGATCAGGAAAACAATGTGATGGTGTTGGTGTCACGGTATGTATGGTTACCTGGGATTCCTGCTGAGTTCTGTTAGCTGTGTCCTTTACTCATATATGTCTGTAGTGGGTTTGCATGTTCTCAGTGCCCTTATATAAGTGAAGCCCAGGCCCATCCATCCCAACTAGAACATGAGTTTGAAGGGATATATGCTTTTCATTAAATCATTTCTTCAGTTTCTTAATATTGATGATTTACAAAAGAAGTGCTCTGTCTTCAACACAAGGCCTAGTGAGCTGGGATTTACCATGTAAACTCACTTTGTTTTAGAAGTGAGTAGCACAAGTTTGTCTTGGTGACTCGTCTGTTATTTATTTATTTTTGAGGGGGTTAATCCTCACCTGAGGGTATTTTTTCCATTGTTTTTTAGAGAGTGGAAGAGAGGCAGGGAGGAGAGAGTTTCATTTTATTTCTTTAATCTTCACCAGAGGGAGGGAGGGAGAGAGAAACATTGATATATGAGAAGAACATCAATTAGTTGCTTTCTGTACACTCCCCAACTGGGGATTGAACCCACAACCCAGGTATGTGCCCTGACCAGGAATCAAACCTGCAACCTTTCGGTGTATGGGATGACACTCAACAACTGAGCCATTGTGGCTGGGCTTCTCTGTTGTATTTTAAATATTAGCGTCAGCTTTTTAGATTTTTCTCATAACTTTAGCTCCTGTGCTATTTTGTATGTAGACATTACTCAGTTTCCTTAATTTTCCTTAATTTTTCTCCTTATCAGCGCTGTGGAGCACCCTAGTGTGCCAGAATCTCCAGAATTTGTAAGGGTCAAATCATATGAATCCCAAATGGTTATCCGTCCCCACAAGTCATTTGATGAGGTGAGTTTACATCATTCAAGAGGTGATATGATGTGGCTTTGGAATTTTCTCAGGGAATGTCTTTTATCTGAAATGGAGAGGGCATGGGTGCATTGGTTCTCAGAATCTGCTGGAGCCTGAAAAGTTGCATTTTTAAGAAGTTCCCAGATGAGGCTGATGCTACTGGACTGGGGACCACACTTTGGGAACCTCTGCTGTGGGCTGATAGACCTGGGGGACCCCCATATGACAAAGTCCCATTTATCTGAGAGAGAAGAGAAGATGACAGCCCCTAACTCAGCCTATGGTTAGCAGCATTCTTTAGGAATCATTAAAATTTCACCACAATCAGCAGATCAGATATAACCTTTCTCGACTTCCATTTCCTTATCTATAAAATGAGAGGGTTAGACCAGCGATATTTAACCTTTTCATCTTATGGCACATTTAAGCTAATTACTTAAATTCTGTGGCACACCAAAAAATATAATTTTTGCTGAACTGACAAAAAAAATAGGTATAATTGATCATTCACACCAGACAACTATTGTTGTGTGGGCTGTTGTCATTTTTTAATTTAACAGTTTAAAGGAAAGAGGTCAGTGCCCCTGACTAAATAGTTGGGTGTTGCATGTTTTAAAAATTCTTGTGGCATAATGGTTGAAAATCACTGGGTTAGACTAATGCTCTCTGCCTTCCTTAAAATTCTGTAACCATTTTTTGAAAATATTTTCTTTAACTTAGTGGGTGTTTTGTTTGTTTTTAGCAAAATTTTTGTTGAATGTACATGTTGATTTTAATGTTTGCTGTTTTTAGTTCTACTTCACTTCATATTTTTCTGCTGCCTTTTAAAGCTATATGAACTGTATTCTTTAGTACGGTTTTATTGTTCCATCAAGTGGTCACCCATAACCTTACAGTGTATGCGATGATGATCCAACCAACTGAGCCACACTGGCCAGGGCTCAAGTTGTTTTATTTATACCACCTGAAGTGGGACTTTAAAAACCACATAGAAATTGTGGTTCACCTCAGGCAATATGGTGTATGCCTCTCTTTTTACTGGGAGATCTATGTGTTTAATTCAGAACTATTTCTAGAGAAGAATTTTTTGTTTTGTTTTTCTAATCCTCATTCAAGGATATTTTCCCGCTGATTTTTAGAGAGAGTAGAAGGGGGAGGGGGGAGAAACATCAATGTGAGAGAGACACATAGACTGGTTGCTTCTTGCATAAGCCCCAACCGGACCCAGGGATCGAACCTGTGACCTTTTGGTAGCACAAGCTGACAATCTAGAGCCAATGAGCCACGCTGCCCAGGGCAAGGATTGTATAGTTGTTATTTATATTTATATCTACCCTTTTTCCCTGTGTCGAATCTAAATTCTCACCACCACTCCAAGGTAACACTCATTTACTTTAACCTAAAACACACAAATCAGCCTCAGACTAGTAATACCAACAAGATTAATAATGTGATGACTGAAAAAAATGTGTCTCCTAAGTCTTATAACTGGCCTCTGTGGTGGGTACTGTTCCCATTCCCATTGCCTGGGCCTTACCTCTCCTTAGTATTCCTCTGTGGCTCTGTTATGGCACACATCTAGGTACCCAGTTAGCCTACTAATTGGAAGTTCCCAAGGACAAGGACTAGCACATTTTTCTTTTCTTTATAGTGCCTAGCACAATGCCAGACATATAGCCGACATTCAGATAATATTGAGTACCTGGATAAAAGAATAAACCACTCACTCAGGGAAAACGATGTGGACTTTGTTATAAAGGCACAAGAGAAAGTCTAGGTCTGCCACCTGGAGTTGTGGCCGTCTGCCCTACAAAATGCAGACAAAGTAGTTCCCTCTTGCTCCTTTGGGTGGAGCATAGTTGATTCGGCCCCCTCCTAAGATCAGGACACCTATAAGTCTCTTAGTCCTCCTCCTCCACACTGTCAGGCAGTGTGGGGGCTGACCTAGAAAACGTGGATACATGGGCCCCCTGGTCAGAGTCCATTCTGGCAAAGATTAAGATCTTTAAACATGGTGGGTATGTGTTGGGGTACTCAAGACCACCTCACATTAGAAAATTCACTAGAAGGACTCATGGGACTCAGTATGTAGTTGTTCTCACAGCAAAGATTCATCACAGCGACATATCAGACTACACAGCTGGACCATGGGGAAAAGGCAGAGTCCACCTCAGAAGACGAAAGGCATGTGCATGCTTCCCGTGCCCTCTTCCTGTGTGAGAGTCACAGAGAGCCCATTCTTCTGCCAGCAGCAACATGGATGTAATGTTCCTGCCCAGGGAAGCCCATTAGACACCTGGCACCTGATATTGTTATTGGGGATGGTTACCTAGTCACCCTCTGTCCAACACAACAAAATTGCAGAGCCCCAGGAGGAAAGCAAGTGCTCAATATAAATTGCTTGGTTTGTACTAATAGACACACAGGGGGTCACCCTTAGCAGTTGACTGGGGACACTCTGGGAGCCAAGTTCCCAGACGCCAGCCTCGCAAGCAGGCCTCCTGTGGATGCCAACCTCCCAGTCTTCAGTGTTAATGAACTCCTTTGCTTAGTGTAAAAAAAATGGCACTCTCACCCACACTCAGGTCATGGTTATCCTGAGGGCCTGGATAGTGAAGGCTGTGGTGGGTAATTCTGGTACCTTCATCTTTGCTGTTTTTCTTTTCCAGAATGGCTTTGACTACTTGCTGACATACAGTGACAATCCCCAGACTGTCTTTCCTCGCTACTGTGTTAGTTGGATGGTTTCCAGTGGTAAGTGGGCACTTGTGTGCAGGGTCTAGAACAGCCGTGGGCAAACTACGGCCCGTTTGAAATGAATAAAACTAAAAAAAAAAAAAAAAAGACCGTACCCTTTTATGTAATGATGTTTACTTTGAATTTATATTAGTTCATACAAACACTCCATCCATGCTTTCGTTCCGGCCCTCCGGTCCAGTTTAAGAACCCATTGTGGTCCTCGAGTCAAAAAGTTTGCCCACCCCTGGGCTAGAACCTCTGTTGAGCGTTTTGTTTTTCTCTAGCTTCTTACTGACAGCAGCAAGATTAGTACTTATGTCACTGGAGCCCTGTTGCGGAAATTAAATGTCCTTCCAAACTTGTGCTTGAATGTTACAAAGCTGTGGAAGCCTCCAGCTGGATTTGGAGGGATGAGAAATATGAAGCCCCAGAAAGGACCTGTGCTCAGGGGAGTTTTAAGAAGAGCATTTGCTTGAAGCCTTAAATATGGACTGTGGGCATTAATGCACTTAAAATGTTTCTTCTTGGATAATATTGGGGACTTATACTGGCAGAGAAAATGTTGTGGTTATAGGACAGTCACCTGGAGAAAGGGGCAGCAGCTGTCCTGACAAAGGCTACACATCACGGCTGTGCCTACACCTTTCCCTTTCAGTGTCTTGCCTTTTAAAGCACCCTGATGTGATTTTCTTCTGAAATCTTCTTGTACCGCAGGGGCAGAATGCAGAGGATATTTACCGAAATAAAATAGGCAGGTATATAGGCTGTGCCACTGAAAAGTGATGTCTTTATCACCTGAAAGAGCTATTTAGGATTTAAGTGGCCTGATTCACATGCCTTTTTAAAGGATTTCAGAGGTCATGAGTTGTTTTTACTCCCTATACATTAAGGAAGGATAGGCTCCACCATGAAGGAATTTTGAGCCCACTGCTGGTTTGTCAGCCTATTCACATTCCCCTCTCCCCCAACAGGCATGCCAGATTTCCTGGAGAAGCTGCACATGGCCACTCTGAAAGCCAAGAACATGGAGATCAAAGTAAAGGACTATATCTCATCTAAGCCTGTGGAAATGGGTAGTGAAGCCAAGGCCACCACCCCGTCTTCTGAGCGGAAGAACGAGAGTAGTTGTGGCCCTGCCCGGATCGAGTATGCTTGAAGGGCTTTGGGATAAGAAGGGACAGGCTGCTGCTAGTCCTGTCTCGGTCCCTATCACCCTGATACAGAACGGGGACATGTACTAGAAGGCGTCTGCTGTAACCACCAGTGCAAGATGATTCAACAACTGGTGTCTGATTTCATTCAGAACCGCCTTTTCTCTTTATCAAAACAGAGAAGAAGGAGGCATCCATGGGGGCGTTGTCATATTCTCAGGCCAGGCATTTTGCAATTCAGTATTCCTTTGAGCTAATCTGGAACAAACCGCACCTCAGGCCGGAAGAGGATAACTTGTTTTGCTTCCTCTGAATAGTTTCCTCTGCCAACATTCCAGTTTCTACCATCAGTCCTGCAGCATTTGGACTTCCTTTAGTCAGAAGGTGCAACTGGAAAGTGAAGGTGGCCATTTGATGGTTCTCTGAGGGGTCATTGGGAGTCCCTTGGTACTAGGTAGTCCTGTTGTTGAATGGATGTGAACTGTTGCTTGGCAGTGTAAGTGCCTTGTCCTCACCTTGCTTCTATCTTTAGGAACATCAAGTTTGTACCAGGAAATTTCTTTGCCTCCCAAATACCACCCACTGACTACCCAAAGCCTTTTCTTTTGGACTGGCTATATTCAAACACTATGTTAATTTGGCTTGGCTCCTCCTTTCTTGGCCCATTTACCAAGAACACTGGGAAATGAATCCTTTCAGACAGTAGCTTCCTGTATTATTACTGTTTTGATAGGATCAGTGGAGATGCTCAAAACATCCCACATTAATATATATATTTTTGATGTTAAAAATTTATTAGTTCAGTGTTTCACTTATTGAATTTGAAGTATATATATATATTTTTAATCTTTGTGTCAATAAGCAGGGACTGGGGAGTTGAACAGAATTTCTCTAGTCCATTGTCTAGAAAACATTTTGATTTAGGCATTGTTTTTCACACTCACGGTTGGATCCTGAGGACTTGTCCACCTCAGAAGCCTAAAGGCAGAGGAGTGGGGTTGGGCCACTCCCTGGAGCTCTCAGAGCTATAGACAAGCTGTGTGAGCCATTAGATGAAATCTTGCCCCAAACACTAATGTAATGGGTTTATGTGACTCTCTTATTCCTCTGAAAGTTTTTCCTCTTCTCTTCAGAGCTAAAATAAAAGCAAACTATGCTGTTTGGATGAAGTCACAGTCAGATGGTATGCGTCAGTTTGGCCTCGCTGATTCTGCTTATGGTCATGCTGCCATCTGCTGGAAGAAAGGGATCAAGTTTTAAATTCCTCCCCCCTTTAAAAAAATAATCAAAATGATCAGATTTTTCTCCCCCCACCCCTTTTTTTTTTTTAAGTTGGTTCTAAAAGTGAGACTAACTTAAGCCCCTCAACCTTTTTGTTGCCTGTGAAGTTTTGTGCCAAGGAAATAACTGCCTGGTGTTTCGTGTCTTGCCTTCTTTGAGTCTGGCAGAGCAGAGATGCACCAAACAGCCCCAGCTTTTATTGATCAGTTCTCTCTTCTCATCCCTAGAACCTGACAAGCCAGGAAGAGGCCCTGGGTTATGTCTACACTTAGCGCCTGTGATTGCCAGGTGTGGGTGGATGTGGGCAGTAGTGTGAGTGCAGAGGTGTTAAGGAGCTGGGTGTTGCTCATGTTCTGATTTTGAGGAATTTGACTGCATTGGGGTAGGTCTGTACAGTTACTTATGTCGTCATAATGATTTCTCTCCTGATCTTTTTTTTTCCCAAATGTGTGAATAAATACATAAAGATTGGTATAAAAGAGTGTTTGTTTTTGGACAGTTGGTGGTGGGGAAATCCTGCATATTTTGCTTATCATTTCTTCCTGACTGACTGTAAAGTTTGAGAAGAATAGTGTTTCTACTCATAGATTGGCATGTGGAAGTAGTCGTGATCTTTCCTGCTGGTGGCTGGCACAGCTAACCACTTTGTCTAGACACTGAGCCCTTTCCAGGTGACCAGTTGGCAGCTGAAAACAAGCCAGCTATTTCCACTTTGTGCTGATCTACTAACCCATGTCCTTTGTTCTTTAAAGTAGGGTCAACTTGGAGGAAACAGAAATAGAGCTTTGCTGATAAAGACTTGAGGAAATGAGGAGAGGAGGGGACTTGAGCAAGCCCAGGTCTAGATTATGGAGGGGTGAATCAGGGCTCTGTTGGAGAGGGAGGGTGGTGAGCTCAAAACGCACATGGCCTGTGGAAAGTAGTGTCACACAGGCAATTATGCTAGAATGCAGATTTGTTCCAAGGCAATTGATGGAGACACTGGGAACATAATGTCAAACTCGAATTGATGTGTGATTTTGCTCATGGGAAACACTAGGTCAACACAAATGCACACCCAGACTCTTAACTCTTTTCTCCCACATTTCTCCAAGATGACTGGAGAGACACGTCAGGGAGTGCATGCTTACAGGTGCTGTTCCGGTCTCCCTGCTGCAGAGGCCCCTGCACATGTCCCTGCTGTGGTTCTCCAGGCTGAGTTGAATGCTGATCCTCAGCAGCTGAGCTCTGGCTGAGAGCAACATGTCCTGGGTCGGACAGCTCTGGCTCCCAGCAGGTTCTTTATGTCCTTGGATTGGCAGGAAAAATGCTGCCATTCTTGGAGACAGTGTTTATGGGATTCAGCTTTTCTCAGGCTTTATGTCTCCAGCAGCTTCAAAAATCTTCCAAGTTGAAAGAGTAACAATACAGGGTGGGGCAGAAGTACGTTTATAGTTTGAATGGAAAAAGGCCGGTTGTGATTATTACAATAGCTTCATTAACTTTTGTGTCCTCACAGCTGTAAACCTACTTTTGCCCCACCCTGTAATAAACCTTGTAGACTCCTTCCCCTCCCCTACCTTTGCACATAGTTTAGAGCTTGCTGTGGTGTGTGCTTTTTCTCTCTACACATACTGCTGTGGACTGAACTGTGTCCCTGTAAAATTCATGTGCCGGGGCCCATGTGATGGCATTCTAGGCGGAGCCTTTGGGGGGTAATTAGTATTAGATGAGGTCAGAGTGTGCGGCCCCCATGATAGGATTAGTGCCCTTGCTTGTTCTACCTTCTTGCCATGTGAGGACAGAAGGTGGCCATTGGCAAGCTTTACCAGGGAGACAGCTCTCGCCAGGAACAATTGGCCAGCACATCAATCCTGGACTTTTAGCCACTAGAACTGTCAGAAATTCTGTTGTTCATAGGATTTTGTTACGGCAACCAAAGTAGATTGATACACTTTCATCACTATTTGAAAGTAAGTTGTAAACATCACCATATTTCACTCCTAAACATGTGAGTGTGCTCTTTTATAATGGTCTGTGTAACCACACTACCATTCGCACACACATAACTAATCTATCTAATGACCATATTAAAAGTTCCCCAGTTGTGCCCCCAAAGGACTTTCCTAGCACCTCCCCCAAATCCAGGCTCCAGGTAAGTGTCCCGTGTTGTAATAGCAGCCAAGTAACTAAGGCGGCCGCAGCCTGTCCTTCAGGTGGAATTAGCTTCACGGGAGCTTTTGGGTAGCACAGTTTAGTGCAGGGGTTCTCCAACTCGGCTGGGCCTGGGCCCCACCTGCAAAGGCAAATCACAGAATTGCTGGGGTCCAAAGTGGCATGTTTATGCAGCCAAAAGGAGCCAAAAGAGGCAGCCTCTCTTGATCTGGAACTACCAATATAAGCTGAGCTGTCGTTAATTCGTCATGCTGTTGGCTCTCGTTGGGATTACTGAGCGCTCGCTGTGCTGGACACTTCTTCAACCTCCCTGTGAGTATGTAGCTGTCCTGTTTTACAGGGAGGAAACGGACCAGAGAAATTCCGTTGCTCAAGGTCACAAGAAGTGACAGAGCCTTAACACAGACCTGCCTGTGACCTTTCCAAAGACTCTTCTACTGGCATGGCTTGGTTAGTTTCTCATAAGTGCTGCATTGCAAATTTCTTCCTGGGGCTATTGACTTATTCAGAACTTGGATCGTAGGCTTTCTTTTTATCTATCTTTGTTAACTTTCATGTGCTTTAAATCCCTACTTCCACTCCTCTTGGAGGATCAAAGCATAGATATCTTTCCTGAAACTTTCAGGGTGTACAATACTTAATATAAAGGGAGGGACAGTATTCTTGAGACATCTTGAGGACTCATGTTGTAAAAATGTTTATTGCAAGATGACCTGTCTCTGTACCCAGTGTGGTAGGACAGGGGTCTGAAAATAATCTTCATAAAATTTAACAACTCTGATTTCTAATGAATAAACTTGAAAGTGTCTAAAAAAACTATAGCACGTGGATGGAAGTGATCGCAATGTAAAATATGCTTGTTTCTACTAACTTCAGTGATTACTTGATAGAGCATCATTCTAAAAGAATCCTCAGGCCATACACTGTCGTCACAATTGCTCTTAGAGCCTCATGGGTGATTATGCTCCACAAATTACACTTAAAATTTTTTCGAACAACTTACAAAATGACCTAACTTTATCTACTTTTAAAGAGCCTAACCATGCCCAAAAATGTAGGGTGGATGTTTGAAAGTAGTAATATTTAGGTGTTTTTTGGTTAGTGCATTTTTTCATATCTTAAAACTCTGCTGTGTGTGTGTATGAGTTAGGATTATGTCCCCCCAGACCCCTGCTACTGCTGTCTTGAACCCCCTTCCATCACATGGCATTGTGTTCTATTTCTTGATAAACTATAATTTGTTAGTGCTTTTCCTAAAATGTGGAATCCAGGACTGGACCCGAGTGCTCCCTGGTGGGTAAGCACCCGGAGGACAGAGGCTGTGTCTGCTCATTGCCGGCTTGCCCAGTCCTCGGTGCCTCTGGTGGGAAGAAAATGGCCCTCCCCTTGAGGACACTCCCCAGAATGCCACGCCATTCCTGCTCACATCCCAGTGCCAGAACTCGGTCACAAGGCCACGTCCAACTGCTGAGAGAACCTGTGCTTCAGGCAGCCGAATGGAAATGGGGGTAACTGACAGGCTTTGCCAAATTATTGCTAAAACATATTTACCTACAACTTTAAAGGCACCTCTTCAAAGACTGGATTCAGTTAGAAATGTCACCAGGAAGGGGCCAAGCCCCCGGCAGGTCTGCCCTGGCACAGTCTGGGGTGTGTGTGTGTGTGTATGTTTAATTTATATCAGAGAGGAAGGGAGAAGGAGAGATAGAAACATCAATGATGAGAGAATCATTGATGGGCTGCCTCCTGCACGCCCCCTACTGGGGATCAAGACCGCAACCCGGGCATGTGCCCTTGACTGGAATCAAACCCTGGAACCTTCAGTCTGCAGGCCAATGACCTATCCACTGAGTAAACCAGCTAGGGCTGTGGGTTCTTGACTTGTGCAGACAGCATGTCAAGACAGGAATCCAGGTGAAAGTATATTAAAGCTTGGGACAGGCTCAAGGAAGCAAAATCAGGAATGGGATTGAGCTGAGAGAGCTGCTTTGGACCTGAGAAAAGTGAGGCAAGAAGAGGGTCCTTGAGCTTAGAAAGTCAAGTACATGGGAGGAAAGGGAGGCTCAAGGGAGCGCGAGCAGGGCAAGTGCTGGCTCCTTTGTCTTGAGGGTTTTACCTGTTTTCCTAGGCGGGGATTTTAGGGGAGGTCCCTGGTGAGGATCTTAACAATATTTAGCTCTCCAGGTGTGTCCTTGAGTGTCGATTTATCAAAATGAGCTTGGTCACTTTCAGCTCTATCTTGGATTACTCTTGATCTAATTGGTTTTCTGGGTTTGGGTTTTTGTTAGGTGTTCCCCTGAGTAGGGTGACTTAAGCCATTTGCTCTTAGATATCTTTGGTTGGGGAGGAGAGATTTAAACCATCCGCTCCTAGGTGTCTTTGGTTAGGGAGGACAGGGTCCTGTGGTTTATTAGCTGGCTGGTGATTGCTCAGCCACTCGGGCTGTTTGTTTCCTCACTCCGATACCACTGTAATTAGCTAATCCTATATAATAAAGAGCTAATATGCAAATGGTCATCACGCCCTCACACCCGCAGCACTGGGGCCAGGGGACCTGAGGCTGCGTCCCCTGCCCTGCAGGGCTTGATGGGGGTGGGGCCAGCTGGGTCTGGGTCTCACATAATTTCGAGGTGTATGTGGGTGGGCTGGGACTTGACTCTGGGTCCCATGGTGTGCCCCAGACTCTGACAGGGAGATTTTCATATACATTTTACTAATTTTCTTTCATCTCTGACACTTCTATTATAGAGAAAGGGCAAATAGCAATATTAGAATATTTCCTCTAATTAATTCCCTTTTAATGTGCATGAATTTCATGCACCAGGCCACTAGTTATTAACAGTAAAGGAGCAAAAGGAAGGCTAGACATAGGCACATTTCCTGCAAAACATTGGGGCAAGGAGACTGGACAAAGGGAAGATAGACACATGCTCAGCTAAGTTGGGGTGGCAGGGTAGATAGTTGCCTGTCAATCAAACCTGGGGAAAGGTGGTTGGCTAGAATGGGCGTGGCCAATGCAAACTCATGAAGATTTGGGATACTTAATACCCTGAACAAAGACACTCGCTCTCTTGGTTCCTCTTGGCACGCTAGCTCATGGTTCATGCATGGCTTCTTGGTGCACTGCCATGCGGACCCCCACACACAGTGGACTGATGGACTGCATCTAGTGTGATGCTGTACTGGACCTGCTGCAACATGGAACAGACACTGGACACTGGCTTCTAGCTCTACTGAAACCCCAGCTACACTCCTCTGACT
Source organism: Myotis daubentonii (assembly GCF_963259705.1). Taxonomy (NCBI): domain Eukaryota; kingdom Metazoa; phylum Chordata; class Mammalia; order Chiroptera; family Vespertilionidae; genus Myotis; species Myotis daubentonii. Next base: position 21,901,742 of record NC_081851.1, on the reverse strand, counting down.
GGACTAAGGGAAATGGGACTTTAGAAACACAGGGATTTAATTGCAAGCAAATAAAAATCACTCGTTCTCCCATGTGAGTCTTAGAAAATTCTTTTTCTGGGGATATTGTAAGAAGTCCACCCTCAGCAGCTCCCAGTGGAGAAGAGGACCCCTCAGTTCATCCGAGATCTTTTCCGCTTGCCAGGGAATTTTCCAGTTTCTTACTAACCTACCCCAGAAAGGTAAAAAAAACTCCCAGCAAATTTGCTGGGGCCACTGTGACAAAGAACCACAAACTGAGTGACTTGCACAGAAGTCTGAGATTGAGGTGAGGCAGGGTGGGTTCCTTGTGAGGCGTGAGCGTCATGGAGCTCCTGATGGCTGGTGGCCTCCTCGGCTTGTGGATACATCACCCCGATCTCTGCTTCCCTGTCTACATGGCCTTCTCCCTGTGTGCATGCCTCTGTCCAAATGTCCCCTTTTTGTCAGGACACCAGTCACGTGGGATTAGAGGCCCACTTTATTCCTCTGTCCTCTTAAACCACCTAATTACATCTGCACCAGCACTAGTTCCAGGTAAGTCACATTCTGTGGTCCTGGGGGCTAGGACTGCAGCATATGAATTCTGAGGGGACACAATTCAATTCACAACAAAGGGAGACTGCAGAATGCAGTTGAAGGATAGCTTTTCAAAAGAAAAGGCCCCTTACGGAGTCCGGAGAGACTTCCCTGCCTGGCGGATCCCCGGTCCTGTAGTGTCCATGTGTTGGCAGCAGGGGTCAGGGCTGCACCTCCTACCAGGAGCCTCTCAGGCTGCCCATAAAAACCCAAGGTTCAATGTGAGTCTATTTGGGCACCGCCACCCCACCTGCAAAGCCTTGACTGTCCTCGAAGCCTATGAATAAATGAGAGGAAGTGGGTCAGACGACCACAACCTGTGTGCGTACATGTAGGCTGGGGGATAGGGGGGGCCGGGGCGGGGGGGGGGGGGGCGGGGACGGGGGTGCATTGGAGGCTGTGGGCCAGTGGGAGACTCCCAGTTCCTAGCCCCGAACCATGCACCAGTCAGGGACAGAGGTGAAGAGAAGGAGGCAGAAGCCCTGATTTGCTGCCTCCTCCCTCTCAGCCTTCTTGCTCCTGGTGGCCCATCCAATTCTCAGTCTAAGGAGGTGGGGTACCCTCAGGTCCAGGCAGGACTGGTAGGCCAAGTGGGGGACCCAGCCCTGTGAGGTTCCAATCCTTATTCTTTGCCTGCTGTGTTCTTTGATATTCAGAAGAAATTAATGAAGGCCCACTATGTGCCCAAGGGCTTTCAGAAGCCCTAGGGAGATGACACTAAAGTAGACGGTATGAAGGAGTATGATTTCTGAGTGGTGAGGAGAGGGCAGGCAGTCAGGAGAGCCAAATAGCCTGGAACATGCGGAAACCACTGTCTGCTGATTGATGCTTCACTGAGAACGTTCTTGACACTCTTTTGGATTTGCCTTCATATTTTTGTTTTCCAAAGTAATTGTGTGATTGAAAGGGTAAAACATTTTATGCATAAAAATATAAAGAAAAGTGAACTATAATCCTTACAAACCAAAGAAATCAGTCCTTTTCTACCTCTATCTGTACATAACATTTTTGTAGTTTTATCTAAACATTTGTGCACACAGTTTAAAAAGTCAACTTGTTCTTGTAAAGTAACAAACTGCCACTTCCCCTTCCCAGGGATGGCCTGCTTCATCTCTCAAAGGGATTATATTAGTATTTTCCTCCAGGTCAGTAGAGAATGTCCTACATTACCACTCCCTGACTTGTCATTTTAGGCATTATATGAAAACTAGAGTCCCAGAGCATGAAATTCATGCACGGGTAGGGTCCCTAGCAGCTGCTGGCCACCAGCCAGAGCCTCCTTTCCTCAGCTGCCAGCTGCCGGCTACCATCCGGGGCCTTCCATCTATTAGCGCCACCTCCTAGTGGCAGCCCACATCATAGCAAGTGATTGAACTCTCAGTCAGTTGAACTCCTGAGGAGACACTTTGCATATTAGGCTTTTATATATATAGACTAGAGGCCCGGTGCACAAAAATTTGTGCACTCGGGGGGGGGGGGATCCCTCAGCCCGGCCTGTGCCCTCTCGCAGTCTGGGAACCCTCGGGAGATAACAACCTGCTGGCTTAGGCCTGCTCCCGGGTGGCAGAGGGCAGGCCCAATCCCTAGGTGCAGCCCCTGGTCGGGCTCAGAGCAGGGCCGATTGGGGAGTTGGGGCGCTGTCCCCTGTCATGCACAGAGCAGGGCAGATCGGGAGGTTGCGATACCACCCTCAGTCACGCTCAGGGTAGGGCCGATTGGGGGGTTGGGGCACCGCCCCCTGTCACACTCAAGGCAGGGTTGATGGGGAGGTTGCGGTGCCACCCCCTGTCACCCACAGAGCAGGGCCAATCAGGGGGTTGGGGTGCTGCCCCCTGTCACTCACAGAGCAGGGCCCATCAGGGGGGTTGGGGCTCTGTACCCTGTCACGCACAGAGCAGGGTCGATCAGGGGGTTGGGGAGCTCCCCCCTGTCACACACAGTAGGACCAATAGGGGAGTTGGGGCACCGCCCCCTGTCACACATAGAGCAGGGCGGATCAGGGGGTTGGAGTGCTGTACCCTGTCACACTCAGGGCAGGGCCGATGGGGAAGTTATGGCTCTACCCCGTCACACACAGAGCAGGGCCCGTGGGGGTGGTGGGGGGGGGCGGGTTGGGGCGCTGCACCCTGTCACACACAGAGCAGGGCCGATCAGGGGGTTGGGGCGCCGCACCCTGTCACACACAGAGCAGGGCCGATCAGGGGGTTGGGGTACCGCAGCCTGTCACACACAGAGCCGCAGGGTGATCAGGGGGTTGGGGAGCTCCCCCCTATCAGGCACAGAGCAGGGCTGATCAGGGAGTTGGGGCACCTTCCCCTGTCACGAACAGAGCAGGGCGGATAGGGAGGTTGTGGCCCCGCCCCCTGTCACACACAGAGCCACAGGGCGATCAGGGGGTTTGGGCGCTGCCCCCTGTCATGCTGATCCCGGTGCCGGGAGGCCTCGCGGCTCCGCTGATCCTGGTGCTGGGAGGCATATTACCCTTTTACTATATAGGATAGAGGCCTGGTGCACAGGTGGGGGCCGGCTGGTTTGCCCTGAAGGGTGTCCTGGATCAGGGTGGGGGTCCCCACTGGGCTGCTGGCCAGCCTGGATGAGGGGATGATGGCTGTTTGCAGCTGGTCACACACCCTTAGGGTGGGGGTCCCCACTGGGGTGCCTGGCCAGTCTGGGTGAGGGGCTGAGGGCTGTTTTCAGGCTGGCGGGTGACTGAAGCTCCCAACTGCTCCTTCCTTTCTTTTTTTTTTTTTATTCTGGGCCAGCTTTAGCTTTGAGGCTTGGCTCCAGTTCTTAGGCCTCCGCTGCTGAAAGCAGGTATCTGGTTTGTTTGGGTTCTATAATCGAAACACTGTTTCAACTCCAGCTCTGAGATCCCGGCGGGCTGAAAGCAGGTTTCTGGGGTTTTGTTTAGCTTCTATATTTGTAACAATGTTTCAAATTGCAAGCTCAGAGGCCGGCAGAGGCATGCGGGGAACGTTGGAGTCCTCCATCACTGAAGCAAGCAAGCCTCATGTCCGCTTCAAGCTGCCTGGCTGCTGGCCGCCATCTTGGCTGGCAGTTAATTTGCATATCACCCTGATTAGCCAATGGGAAGGGTAGCGGACGTACAGCTAATTACCATGTTTCTCTTTTATTAGATAGGATTAGAGACCCAATGCACGAAATTTATGCAAGAGTAGGCCTTCCTTCCTCCAGCTGCTGGCACCGGCTTCCCTCTGGCATCCAGGCAGGACTTGGGCTTCCCTCACAGCCCCAGCTTCATCCAGCAGGTCATCCAGAAGGATTCCAGTCTAATTAGCATATTATGCTTTTATTATTATAGATTCCTCTCTTCCTCTGCCCCTCCCATCCCCTTATCCTCTCTAAGTTACCTTGAATTTCAGTCCCAGCATTATTGCACATTTATGTTGAGATGAGCATGGAAATGTTATTCACAGACAAGACAAGGCACCATGGTGACTTCTTTCTTGCACACCTTTTCATTTCTGAGAGTGAGTGCTTGGTGTTTCTTTTGCTTCCTTTGTTGTGTTATCACAAATTCAACTCTATCCTCTGTAGCCCTCATGAAACCTCGATGTTCAGTCAATCAGGTATTAAGTTTCCCCTCCCTCGGGAGGTCTGGGCAGATGGTGCCTAGCTTGGTGCCCATTTGGCACCTAAGACCTCCCTTCCCTTTCACCTGGGACCCTTCCACGTCCACCCGGGTGATCTGTATCCCATTCTCCCTCTGTTTTCCTTGATGGTCATAGGAGAACGGGTCCACAGAAGGTAGAATTTTTCAGCTTCTTATGGGCTGGCTAATTCAGTGAGTCCTGGTATGTCATGAGAAGTATCAGCTGGAAATAGTTTGCCTTTAGAATTTGGGTGAAGTCTGACAATGCTTTGGTTCCTGATCCTTTATCTGTGATATGTAGCTCCCCCAACCAAGTTGTGAGTTCTGCTTTTCTGCTCACCCCCATTGATTCTTTTTTTTTTTTTTTTAGAAAAACAATCTTAAATATAATACTACATGCAATAAAAATTAATATCTCAAGAAAATTTTTTTAAATATAATAATGTTACATGCAGTAAGAACCAATTATTCAAGAAAAACGATCTTAAATATAATAATATTACATGCAATAAACATTAATATTTCAAGAAAAAAAAGGATTTTAAGTATAATAATATTACCAAAACTGTACTAACATAGTATGATAGCACAAAAGCTGTGTAAATATTAAAAATCTGCAAGTAACAGGATTACTTCTACTATATTCTAAAATATTATTTTTCCCTCTGGCTCTATTTTTGTTCATCAGTTTATGTTGATCATTATATCCCACATATGAGTGAGATCATGTGATATTTATCTTTCTCCAACTGGCTTATTTTGCTTAGCATGATGCTCTCCAGGCCGATTTATGCTGTTGCAAATGGTAGGAGTTTTTTTTTTTTTAATATATATTTTATTGATTTTTTTACAGAGAGGAAGGAAGAGGGATAGGGAGTTAAAAACATCGATGAGAGAGAAATATCGATCAGCTGCCTCCCACACACCCCCTACTGGGGATGTGCCCGCAACCAAGGTACATGCCCCCAACCAGAATCGAACCTGGGACCCTTCAGTCCACAGGCTGATGCTCTATCCACTGAGCCAAACCAGTTACAGCAGGAGTTCCTTCTTTTCTACTGCAGCGTAGTAGTCCATTGTGTAGTTGTACCACAGTTTTCTAATCCACTCATCTGCTGATGAGCACTTAGGCTAAGTCTTAGGCTGTTTCCAAATCTTATTGTAAATTGTGCTGCCATGAACATAGGGGTGCACACCTTCTTTCTGATTGGTGTTTCTGATTTCTTTGGATATATTTCTAGAAGTTGGATTATTGGGTCAAATGGGAGTTCCACTTTTAATTTTTTGAGGAAACTCCATACTGTTTTCCACAGTGGCTGCACCAGTCTGCATTCCCAGTGCACAAGGGTTCCTTTTTCTCCGCATCCTCGCCAGCACTTGTCGTTTGTTGATTTGTTGATGATAGCCAGTCTGACAGGTGTGAGATGGTACCTTATTGTCGTTTTGATTTACATCTCTCCGATGATTAGTGACTTTGAGCATGTTTTCATATGTCTCTTGGCCTTCCTTATGTCTTCTTTCAAAGAGTATCTATTTAGGTCCATTGCCCATTTTTTGATTGGGTTGTTTATCTTCCTTTTGTTAAGTTGTATGAGTTCCCTGTAAATGTTGGATATTAAATCCTTATTGGAGATAACATTGGCAAATATGTTCTCCCATGCAGTGGACTTTCTTATTGTTTTGTTGATGGTTTCTTTTTCTGTGCAAAAGCTTTTTATTTTGATGTAGTCCCATTTGTTTATTTTCTCTTTAGTTTCCATTGCCCTAGGAGCTGTATCGGTAAAGATATTGCTATGACATATGTCTGCAATTTTGCTGCCTATAGATTCTTCTAAAATTTTTATGGTTTCCTGTCTTATGTTTAAGTCCTTTATCCATTTTGAGTTTATTTTTGTGTATGATGTAAGTTGGTGGTCTAGTTTCATTTTTTTGCATGTATCTGTCCAACTTTCCCAACACCCCTCATTGAAAAGACTGTCTTGACTCCATTGTATGCTCTTGCCTCCTTTGTCAAATATTAATTGAACACAATGGCTTGGGTCAATTTCTGGGTTCTCTGTTCTGTTCCATTGGTCTATATGTGCAAATACCAGGAAGTTTTGAGAACAGCGGCCTTGGAATATAGCTTGATATCTGGTATTGTGATCCCTCCAATTTTGTTCTTCTTTCTCAGGATTGCTGCAGCAATTCGGGGTCTTCTTCCATTCCAGATGAACTTTTGGAGAGTTTGTTCTAGTTCTGTGAAATATGCTGTTGGTATGTTAATGGGGATTGCATTGAATCTAAAGATTGCTTTGAGTAGTATGGGCATTTTAATGATGTTGATTCTATCCATCCAAGAACACGGTATATTCTTCCATTTGTTTATGTCTTCCTCTGTCTCTTTTTTCAATGTCCTGTAGTTTTCTGAGTATAGGTCTTTTACCTCCTTAGTTAAGTTTATTCTTAGGTATCTTAATTTTTTCAGTACAATGGTAAATGGGATTGATTTTTTAGTCTCTCTTTCTGTGAGTTCATTATTGGTGTATAAAAAGCCATAGAGCCCTAATCAGTTTGGCTCAGTGGATAGAGTGTCGGCCTGCAGACTCAAGGGTCCCAGGTTCGATTCTGGTCAAGGGCATGTACCTTGGTTGCGGGCACAACCCTAGTAGGGAGTGTGCAAGAGGCAGCTGATCGGTCTTTCTCTCTCATCAATGTTTCTAACTCTCTATCCCTCTCCCTTCCTCTCTGTAAAAAAATCAATAAAATATGTTTTTTAAAAAAAGCCATAGATTTCTGGGTGTTAATTTTGTATCCTGCTACATTGCTGAATTCATTTATTAAGTCTAGTAGTTTTTTGATGGAGTCTTTGGGGTTTTCTATGTACAATATCATGTCATCTTCGAATAATGACAATTTTACTTCTTCTTTTCCAATTTGGATGCCTTTTATTTCTTCTTCTTGTCTGATCGTTATGGCTAGCACTTCTAGTACTATGTCGAACAGAAGTGGTGAAAGTGGGCATCCCTGTTCTGTACCTGTTCTTAGGGGAAATGGTTTTAGTTTTTGCCCATTGAGTATGATGTTGGCTGTAGGTTTGTCATATATGGCCTTTATCATGTTGAGATATACTCCCCTCTATTCCCACTTTGCTGAGAGTTTTTATCAAAAATGGGTGTTAGATTTTGTCAAATGCTTTTTCTGCTTCTATTGATATGATCATGTAATTTTTATCTTTCAATTTGTTTATGTGATGTATCACGCTTATTGATTTATGAATATTGTGCCAGCCTTGCATCCCTGGAATAAATCCCACTTGATGATGGTATAGAATCTTTTTAATATATTGCTGGATACGATTTCCTAATATTTTGTTGAGGATTTTAGCATCTTTGTTCATCAGGGATATTGGCCTGTAATTCTCTTTCTTTGTAGTATCTTTATCTGGTTTTGGAATTAGGATAATGATGGCCTCATAAAAAGAGCTTAGAAGTGTTCCTTCCTCTTGGATTTTCTGAAATAGTTTGAGGAGTATAGGTGTTAGTTCTTTGAATGTTTGGAAAAACTCCCCTGTGAAGCTGTCCAGACCTGGGCTTTTGTTTGGTGGGAGCTTTTTTATTATTATTATTACTGCTTCTATTTCATCAGTTGTTTTTGGTCTATTCTGGGTTTTTTATTCTTCCTGATTCAGTTTTGGGAGATTGTATTTTTCTAGGAATTTGTCTATTTCATCCACATTGTCCAACTTGTTGGCATATAGTTGTTCATAGTATTTTCTTACAATCCTTTGTATTTCTATGGTGTCCATGGTTACTTCTCCATTTTCATTTCTGATTTTATTTATTGGGGTCCTCTCTTTTTGTTTCTTGATGAGTATGGCTAATGGTTTATCAATTTTGCTTATCCTTTCAAAGAACCAGCTCTTGATTTCATTGATTTTTTGTATTGTTTTTCTAGTCACTATGTTATTTATTTCTGCTCTAATCTTTATTATTTCATTTCTTCCATTACTCTGGTCTTTTCTTGTTGTTCTTGTTTTAGTTGTTTAGTTGTAGGGTTAAATAGTTTATTGCTGATTATTCTTGTTTTATTGAGGTATGCCTGTAGTGCTATGAACTTCCTTCTCAGGACAGCTTTTGCTATGTCCCAGAGATTTTGGGTTGTTGTGTGTTCATTTTCATTTGTTTCCAGGAAGTTTTTGATTTCTTTCTCGTTGGTAACCCATTCATTGTTTAATAACATGCTACTTAACCTCCATGTACTTGAATGTTTTTGGGTGTTTTTACAGTAGTTGATTTCTAATTTCATTCCACTGTGATCTGAGAAGATGCTTGATATGATTTCAGTCTTCTTGAACTTGTAGGGACTTGTTTTGTGTCCTAACAGGTGGTCTCTCTTTGTGAATGATCCATGTGCACCTGAGAAGAATGTATACTCTGCTGCGTTGGGGTGAAATGTTCTATAAATGTCAATTAAATCCATATGCTCCAGTGTGTCCTTTAGAGTCTCTGTTTCCTTGTTAAGTTTTTGTCTGGAAGATCTGTCCAGGAAAGTCATTGGGGTGTAAAAGTTCCCTACTGTGACTTTATTGTCGTCAATCTCTCTGTTAAAGTCTTCTAGAAGTTTTATATATATATATTTAGGAACACATATTGGGTGCATATATGTTTACCAGGGCAATATCCTCTTGTTGGATCAATCCCTTTAGTATTCCATAGTGACCTTTGTTGTCTCTTGTGATGGCCTTTATTTTAAAGTCTATTTTGTTGGATATGAATATTGCTACTCCAGTTTTTTTCTTTTCCATTGCATGGAAAATTTATTTCCATCCCTTCACTTTCATCCTGTATGTTTCTTTTTTTGAGATGGGTCGCTTGTATATAACATATAGTTGGGTCATGCTTTTGTATCCAGGCAGCTACCCTACATCTTTTGAATGGAGCATTTAATCTATTTACATTTAGGGTTATTATTGAGAGGTACTTATTTTTTTAAAATATATTTTTATTGATTTCAGAGAGGAAGTGAGAGGGAGAAAGAGATAGAAACCTCAATGATGAGAGAGAATCATTGATTGGTTGCCTCCTGCATACCCCACACTGGGGATCGAGCCTGTAACCCCGGCATATGCCTTGACTGGGAATTGAACAGTGACATCTTGGTTCATAGGTCAATGCTCAACCTCTGAGCCATACCAGCCAGGCTTGAGAGGTACTTATTTATAGCCATTTTAATTCTGTATGGCTACGTTTCTCTCTCTGTTTCTTCTTCTCAGGAATCCCTTTAGCATTTCTTGTAATGCTGGCTTAGCCTTTTTGTTTTTGTCTGGGAAGCTATTTATTTGACTATCTATTTTGAATGATAGCCTTGCTGGATATATTAATAATCTTGGTCTCCAATCCTTGCTTTCCATTACCTTGAGTACTTCATGCCATTCCTTTCTGGCCTGTAGAGTTTCTGATGAGAAATCAGGTGTCAGCCTTATGGGAACTCCTTTGTAGTTAACAGGTTTGTTTTTGTGTTTTTTTCCCCTCTTGCTGCCTTTAAGATTCTCTCTTTGTCTTTAATTTTTAGCATTTTAATTGTTTTGTGTCCTAACATGTGGCCTGGGCATGGGTCTGTTTGGGCTCTTCTTGTTTGGGGTTCTCTGTGCCTCCTGAACTTGTGTGACTTTTTCCTTTACCAGATCAGGGAAATTTTCTACCATTATTTCTTCAAACACCTTCTCTATTCCTTTCTCCCTTTCTGCTTCTTCTGGCACACGTGCTATTCTAATATTGTTACGTTTCACATTGTCCCCAGCTCCCTTAAGCTGTCCTCCTGTTTTTTAATTGTTTTTTCTTTTTAGCTCTCTAATTGCATGATATTTTCAACTCTGTCTTCTAATTCACTGGTTTGATCCTCAGCTTCCCCTAATCTGCTATGTATTCCTTCCAATGTGATCTTTATTTGTATTATGTCATTCTTTATCTCAGACTGCTCTTTTTTCATAGTTACTATGTCTTTTTTCATACTGTTGAGCATTTTTACCATCATTACTCTGAACTCTGTTTCCGATAAATTTCTTATCTCTGCTTCATTTATTTCTTCTTCTGGAGAATTCTCTAGTTCTTTCATTTGGGGGTTGTTTCTTTGTCTCCTCATTTTGGTTGTCTGTTTGGGTTTGTGACTATGTTTTAGGTAGATCCTCTTCACCTCTCAATCTCTAGTGCAGGACAGTGTTAAAGACAGTTTCTGACAAATTGGATCAGGCAAAGCCTCCAAAAACCACCTCTGCCTACAGACTGATAGGATTCCCACTTGAATTGCCCCCAGGCAATCGTCCTCAGGTGTGGTGAGAGTTTTTTCAATAGGTTGGGGCAGCTGCTTCTGGCTGGAGGCTAATTGTTACTTTCAATCTCTTAAGTGGCCTCAGGGCAAGGTGTTCTCCAATAGGGTGTATAGACTGTCTTCCCCCAGGCAAGGCAGATGTCTATGCGGGGAAGGTGCCCTGTGCTGCATGAGGGAATGACTCAGTCCAGGAAACTTGGGGTGTATGCCTTCTAAGCTTTATCCCTCTGAGTCCCCAGTCCTGGTTTCTGCTCTCACAGCTCCAGTCCACTTCACCCTTCCTCTGCCAGAGCAAGGTGGGTGGCTCCATAGGGAATTTTTGTACGTTGGCCCTTCAAGAGGGTGTTCGAACTGTCAGCTGCCACTCCCTGGCAGACAGTATCCCACTGCTTTTCACAGCTAGATGTTATGTGGGTACCCCCCTCAGATTTGGTGCTCTCTGCTGGGGAGCCCAGCTTGGGGATTAGATTCCAGAGTTCTCAGTGGCACCCCCCCACTCTCCTCCCTCCCTCTCCTTCCCCCACTCCCCCTCCCTCCCTGCTGAGATATCTCTCCAGTTGCTGTCTGTGGGTGCTGGGCCAGCCCTTTTACGCCTCTGCCCCTCCTACCAGTCTCTATGTGGTCTCCACCTTAGATCCTCAAGTATCAGGGTTCTCTCCTGTGAGTTTTCCATTGATTATTCAGGAAGCCTTTCCATATTTTAGTTATAATTCCAGCTTTTTCCTGGGAGCATGTCCATGCAGCATCCCTCCATTGGTTTTTAGAGAGAGTGGAAGTGATGGGGAGAGACAGAGAGAAACATTGATGTGAGAGAGACTCATTGATTGATTAATTCCTGACCAGGGCCGGGGATGGAGCCTGCAAATGAGGTACATCCCTTGCCTGGGAATCGAACCTGACTCTTCAGTCATTGGGACAACATCCTAACCACTAAGCAAACTGGCTAGGGCTGTGAGCTCTACTCTTCATTCCTGGTTTCTGTCTGAGTTGTTTTACCTATTGTGCTCTTACTGGACCCTCATTTGTAAATTCACGCCTCTCAGTTCTGGAGAATTTCCTGGAATTATTTCATTTTCTCTCTCTCCCTTTTGGCCCTTCTGTTATTCAGATGTCCACTCACTTGAACTTGTCCTCTTATTTTCTTTTTTCTTCTGATCTTCACCCATTTGTCTTCTTGCTCTGCTTTCTGGAAGTTTCCCTCATCTTTATCTTTCAGCCCTGATATTGAATTTTAATTACTGCTTTCTTATTTTCACTACCCAAGAGAATTGCTTTCTGAATGATCCCTTTTTTGTGGTAACCATCCTTGTTTTATGAGTTCAATATCTTCCCCCTCTAAGGATATTTGTGAGTTTTGTTAAAGTATTCTCTTCCCCACTTAATTTGTTTAGTCCGAGTTGCTTTTTTTCTATTAGATCCCTCTCTTGAGCAAGAGTGGCTAAAAGCTATTGGCTGTTAGTTCATATTAAGAAGAAACTCAGATTGGGGGCTCTGGGCATGTATGTGTCAGTGGCTGGCTGTGAGCTTCACTCACTGTAGGGTGGGCTGGCTGTGTATTGCACAGACTTTCTGCTATGTAATACACAGAGCCCTCTCTTTAACCTCTTCCTCCCCTACTCTCCTCAGCCCTCTCCTCTGCCCCCCACCCGCTCCCCCCCCCGCACCCCCCAACACCCCCCCCCCCCCGTCCCCGCTCCGTGTCTCTCACATATCCTGAGCCTTTTAGGGATTCTGCTGTGTAAATTGGATTGGCTCTTGTCCCCACTCCTGGCTAGGAATTCAATTTTTTGTTTCTCCTAAGCCCCTTACCATTTTGTGCACCGCTTTCCAGTTTCCAGAACATTTTCCTGTTTTCCCTCTCCTTGATCATGAGGGGTTTGCCTTTAACTCTGCCTCCTTTACTCTTGTTGAAGTGGGGTTGCAAGAGTGAGCAAAAGTAAACCTGTGTTTTCAACTTGACATCTTTACTTGGGTCTGTTTTGTTTATTTATTTATATACTTTATTACATCAACTCTATTGATGTTTAATCAAAGCACAGTTAACTACATGTATTTAAATTGAACAATCTATTCCATTTTGATATGTGTATACACCCGTGACATCATCATCACAATTAAGATAATGAATATTTCATCACCCACAAAGGTTTCCTTGAATCCCTTTGACATTCTTCCCAGCCCCATCCCCAGGCAACCACTCATCCACTTTCTTTTCTTTTCTTTTTTTTTTTTAATACTTTAAAAAAATCCTCACCCAAGAATATGTTGTAATCCTCTCCTGAGGATTTTTTTTTTTTATCGATTTGAAAGAGAGAGAGAGAGAGAGAGAGAGAGAGAGAGAGAGAGAGAACATCGATCAGTTGTCTCCTGTACATTCTCCAGCCAGGGATTGAACCTGCAACCCAGGTATGTGCCCTGACCAGGAATTGAACCCACCACCTTCTGGCGTATGGGACGACTCTCCAACCAACTGAGTCACCCAGTCAGGGCAATACTTTTTTTTTTTAATTGATTTTTATAGAGAGGAAGGGAGAGAGAGAGAGAAACATCAATTTATTGTTCCACTTATTTATGCATTCACTGGTTGATCCTTGTATGTGCCCTGACCCAGGATGGAACTCTCAATCTTGGCATATCAGGAAGATGCTCTAACCAACTGAGCCACCTAGTCAGGGTGATCTGCTTTCTGTCTCCATAAAATAGTCTATATTTTCTAGAATTTTATATAAATGAAATTACACAGTATATACTAATTTTTTCTTTTACACATTTTAATTGATTGATTTTAGAGAGAGAGGAAAGGAGAGAGAAATCTCTATTTGTTGTCCCAATTATGAATTCATTGGTTGATTCTTTTTTATTTTTATTTTTGTAAGAGTTTATTTGAGCCAAACTGATGACATGTGCTGGGGAACAAGATCTCAAATGTTGCCCAGCCGATGATGCTCAGTGGTTGAGCATTGACCTATGGTTGTTTTTCTTTTTATTATTGATTTTAGAGAGGGAGAGAAATAGAAACATCAATAATGAGAATCATCGATGGGCTACTTCTTGCACACTCCCTCCTGGGAATCGAACCCGAAACCTGGGCATGTTCCTTTGACCGGAATCAAACCTGGGACCCTTCAGTCTACAGGCCAACACTCTATCCACTGAGCCAAACCAGCTAGGGCAGCATTGACCTATGAACCAGGCAGGCAGGGCACATGCCCAGGTTGTGGGCTCGATCCCCTGGGGCATGCAGGAGGCAGCTGATCAATGACTCTCATCATTGATGTTTCTATCTCTCTTCCCCTCACCCTTCCTCTCTGAAATGAATAAAAATATATATTTAAAAAATACATCTCAAATGTTCCCTATTGGTTGATTCTTGTATGTGCCCTGACCATGGATCAAACCCGAAACCTTGGTGAATCAGGATGACACTCTAATCAACTGAGCTACCGGGCCAGGGCTATACCAAATGTTTTCTATGGCTTTTTTTTTTTTTTCATTCAGCACAATGATTCTGAGATTGTTCATGTTGCATTATCAATAGTTCATTCCTTTATATGGCTAAGTATTATCTATTGAATGGATATACCAATTTGTTTATTCATTCACTATTGAGGGACATGTTGCATTATTTCTAGATTTGGCTATTATAAGTAGAGCTAATCTAAACATTTATGTACAAGTCTTTGTGTGAATATGCTTTTGAGGGTTTTTTTAAGGTAACTACCTACAAGTGGAATGGATGAGTCATGTGGTAGGTGTATGTTTAAACGTTTTTGAGTAACTACCCAACTGTTTTCCAAAGTGGTTGTAACATTTTATATTCCCACTAGTAGTATATGAGAGTTCCAGTTGCTCCACCTTCTTGCCCAAACTTGTTATGACCAGTCTTCTCATTATAACTTTAATCTGCATTTCCCTAATGACTAATGATGTTTAGCATCTTTTTATGTGCTTATTGGCATCCATAAATCTTCTGTAAAGTGTCATTTTAAATCTTTTGCTCATTTTTACTGGCTTGTTTGTCTTATTACACTGTAAGAGTTTTTACAACATAAGAATTTTAATTTTTTCTCCTTTAAAAAATGATTTATAGTTCACATACCATAAAATTCACCCTTTTAAAGAGTACAGTTCAGTGGGTTTTAAAGCATATTCACAAAGTTGTGCAATCATCACCACTACCTAACCCCAAACATCCCCCCCTCAATAATCCCCAGACCCTTAGCAATCACACCTCCAACCCCCTCCCCCTAGTCCTTGGCAACCACAAATCTACTTTCTGTCTCTATGGGAAATTTGATACAAATGGAATTAACACAATATGTGATCTTTTGTGCCTGGCTTCTTTCACTCAGCATTGTGTTTTCAAGGCTCATCCATGCTGTAGTATGGATCTGTACTTCATTCCAGTTTATGACCAAATAATATTTCACTGTATGGAGGACATATCGCATTTTGTTTATCCACTCATCAGTTGCTGGACATTTGAGTTTTTCTTACTTTGGCTATTATGAATAATAATGCCATTGTGAAAAAGTGTGTACACGTTTTTGTATGGACACATGCTTACAATTCTCTTGAGTAAACACCTAGGAGTGGAGTTGCTGGGTCACATGGTAAGCCTGTGTTTACCTTTTTCGAAACTGCCCCTCTGTTTTCCAAAGCAGCTGCACCATTTTGCATCCCACCAGCAACTTACGCGGGTTCGGTTTCTGCACATCCTCACCAACAGTTGTTATTGTTGTTGTTTTTTCGAGTGGGTGTGACGTGGTATCTCAATGTGGTTTTGACTTACATTTCCCTGATGACTAATGATATCTTCTTTGGTGTAATGCCTGCTATAAACCTTTGCCTATTTTTAATTGGGTCATTTGTCATTTTATTGTGGAGTTGTAGACTTATATATTTCAGATGCAAGTCCTTTGTTTGATATATGTGTTGGGGATATTTTCTCCCTGATTGTGGCTTGCCTTTTTTTTTTTTAATTGGATCTTTCAAAGAGCACAAGTATATAATTTTGATAAAGTCCACTTTATCATTTTTTATTTTATGTTTTGTGTTCTATCTAAGAAATGTCTGCCTAACTCAAAGATGCAAGGATTTCCCCCTATGTTCTCTTTTATACATTTACAGTTTTAGGTTTTACATTTAGGTTTGTGATCTGTTCAAGTATTTCTGAATATGATGTGAGGTAAGCATCATGTGTGACCGAGGATATTTCCAATTATTTCTTTTTAAAAAAATATTTTTATTGATTTTAGGAAGGAAGGGAAAGGGAGAGAGATAGACACATCAATGAAGAGAATCACTGATTGGCTGCCTCCTGCATGCCCCCTACTGGGGATCGAGCCTGCAACCGTAATCTCCTGGTTCATAGGTTGACACTCAACCACTGATCCACACCGGCCAGGCCAATTATTTCTTGTTCTATGTTATTACATATATGTTGACATTGAATTTTATTTTATATTTCACGTGAAGCAAAATGGGAGTATCATTCTTCTTCTTAGCCTATTCCACCCATCTCACACCCCTTATAGGGAAGGTTTTTCTGGGTTATATTTTTCGTGCTTGTCTTTTTTTAACAGTAAAGATACAGAGATATTTTGCCAATATGTAGCATACTTTTTTGATTCAATACTGTCACTTTTCTCTCCATCTTTGACAACACCTGGTATTATAGTACTTTTGATTTTTTTTCTGGATGGTGTAAAGGGATATCTCACAGTTTTATTGTTGATTTCTCTAGTTGCTAGGAAGTTTAAGTATTTCTTAAACTTATTAACTTATTAACCATTCATATTTCCCTTTTAAAAAAAATTTATTGATTTTTTACAGAGAGGAAGGGAGAGAGAGATGAGAGTTAGAAACATCGATGGGAGAGAAACATCGATCAGCCGCCTCCCGCACATCTCCTACTGGGGATGTGCCCGCAACCCAGGCACATGCCCCTGACCGGAATCGAACCTGGGACCCTTCAGTCTGCAGGCCGATGCTCTATCCATTGAGCCAAACCGGCTTCGGCTCATATTTCCCTTATATGAATTGTCCATTATGGATATATCCATTATTGATATTTTAATGTAATTCTTCTTTTTTCTTCTTGAATTGCAAAAAATCCTTGTATATACTAAATTAGAATTCTGTAATAGTTTATTTTATTTGTGAAACCAAATATATACTAGCTGTCTGAAGGCTGTGGAGATGTTGGGGACCAGGGTGGTGGTGGGTGGCAGGAAGCAGAGGGATCTAACAGTCCTAGATGTGAGGGGGAAGTTGGGGGGCAGGGGAGCAGGTTTGTCCCAGTGGAAGCAGAGGTGGAGCTCTGCAGCTGAGCCGTGGTGGTCAGGGGGCTGGGTGACACTTCGTTACAGTCCCACATGCCGGCCACGTATCCCATATCCGTCAACAAAGGTTCAGGGCTGGCTCCCAGGCCTCCCGCCATAGGCTGCTCGGCCTCGAGGGACTCCCCACCCGTGGGGCAGAGGAAGAGACCCAGGGCGGACAATCCCACAGGGCTCTGTAGGCCTCAGCTTAGAAGTGACATTTCAATGGCTGGAATGTGTCCTCTGGCTCTGCCCGCCTGCCACCAGCAGTCACCTCCACCACAGGATGTGCGATGGCTCAGGACTGGCCTTCTCCTGGGCCTGCCCGGGCTTCCAGACCACCAGGGACCTGCCCTGGAGGGGACATGTTGCTGATGGAGGCCTTGCAGGGCCCAGGGAGGCCTACCCCCCCGGAGGGGCTGTGAGACCAGCCTTCAGGAAGGAAGGGGTGGGGGTTCCTCCGTGCTACTGGGGCCCCTTCCCGCCCTTTCTTACGACTACAAAGGGCTCACACCTGGGAAGGAAGTGACACCACAGTGAGCCGAGGGGGAGTTATGGGTGCTGCTGCACTGTCTCCCCCTCCCCCTGTTCCAGCTTCCATAGTGTGGAGAGACTTCTGGGACAACGAGGGAAATAACACATGTGTGATAATGTGTGCGGTGGGTGTGATGATGAGGCTTCTGTCCCTGGAGAGATGGGACTGGGGTCTCCGGGCCTCCTGGCCGGTCTGTGGTGCCCTTGTTGCTGGCTTTCACCAGAGAGGCCACCCCCTTGGGTCCTACTTGGTAGCCAAGGAAGGTGGGGTTCGGGTCACTTAAGGGTCTTGACCAAGGCCATGTGGCAACTTGGGAGGGACCAGGTTGGGAGCCCAGCCTCCTGGCCCTGACCTGACCCTCACCCTCACTTCTTTCCCTCCACCTTGGCACTTGCCTAAGCTGAGCCTGCTGCTCAGACCACATTTGACACATTAAGACCATCCCTTCAGGAGAGCAGAATCGAGTATCAATTCCTTCTAACCCCCAGGAGTTGAAAACAAGAGGCCTGTGCCCCCCAGACCGACCCAGGAAAACCCAGGGGTCGGGGGCGGGAGTGGGGGCCCAGGGCAGGGGCCGGGTGTCAGAGGAGTGGAAACAGGATGTGAGTAGCGAGGGGGCTGTGAGAAATAAGGTGCCTCCCGGCAAAGGCGGCCACCTGGTGTAGCGTGTTCTGAGCCACGGAAAAAGACCCAGGGCTGCGTGGGAGGCGTCACATCCGGCTCCCCCCAGGCCTTCCCCAGCCAGAATCTGATCCCTGGGTGGGTGCTGGTGAGAGTACAAGAATGTGGCCCTTTACAGAGATGGAGGTGGGGGGGAGCTCCTAGCTCCCCCAGGGAGGCCTGGTACCCAAGGGCGAAACTGGAAATAAAAGGAGGAGCTGGGCAAAGAGCTCACCCATCCTTGCAGCCAACACTGATAGAGGCCTGCTCAGCCAGGCTGAGCCAAGAGCGGGGGAAGCGAAACTGCCGCCCACTCCCTGACTTCAGGGAGGCCCACGCATCGGCGGGTGTCCCGATGAGGCCTGTGAAGAGCAGAGGTGACCTGTGGTCTTGGGGGGCGGCGGGGCGGCTGAGAGAGGCCCTGGACTCAGCCTGAGGGTCTGTGAGGGCTTGAAAACTGGGCAGGTGAGGGATGAATAAAGGCATCCCTGGTGGCGCCAGCCAGCACAGAGCACTGACAGGACACCCGGCCTGAGCTGTGTGGGTCAGTGACACTAAGGGCCTCTTTGCTCACCTGGCCAGAGTCCACCCTCTTGGCCTGCTCAGGCCCTGCAGTCTCCCCTCTGGCCTGGCCTCTCACCAGCCTTAACACTAGCATTCTCCTTTCTTCATGGGTCAGAGCAAGACCCCTGCCCCATGTCCCCCAGCAAATACAGACAGTGCTGCGCTGCGCATCTCTGTACAATTCTTTTTGTCTAGAATAACACCCAGAACCAGGCTTGTGGGTCAAAGAGTATGTGCTTTCAACATTTGGATAGGTCCTGCCTCATTGCCCTCTAGTCTAGGAGAAACAATGCCAGCACCCTCTGCCACTGAAAGGGCATGAGGTGACTCACTTATCTGTCCCTCTGGTGCTAAATGTTTGCCAACACGATGGGCCCAGTGGGTCGATACTAGTTTCCCATATCTACTGGACACTTGCAATTCTTGGCCTGTTGCTGTTATTTGCCTCCTTTCCTATTGTGCTCGCGGTTGTTGTTTTTTTCTTTATCTTTATTATTGTTAAGTACTAGGGGCCCGGTGCACGAAATTCGTGCACTGGGTGTGTGTGGGGGAGAGTGTCCCTCAGCCCAGCCTGCCCCCTCTCACATACTGGGAGCCCTCAGGCGTTGACCCCCATCACCCTCCAATCGCAGGATCGGCCCCTTGCCCAGGCCTGATGCCTCTGACAGAGGTGTCAGGCCTGGGCAGGGGACCCTCATTTCCCCCCATCACTGGTTCTGCCCCCAGCCCAGGCCTGATGCCTCTGGCCCAGGCATCAGGCCTGGGCAGGGGACCCCCAGACCCCTCCGATTGCTGGCTCTGCCCCTTGCCCAGGCCTGATGCCTCAGCCAGAGGCGTAGACCCCCATCACCCTCTGATCACCTGATCGGCCCCTTGCCCAGGCCTGACGCCTCCGCCAGAGGTGTTAGGCTTGGACAGGGGACCCCGATCACTGGCTCTGGCCCCCGCCCAGGCCTGAGGCCTCTGGCCCAGGAATCATGCCTGGGCAGGGGACCCCCATCTCCCTCTGATCGCTTGCTCCACCCCCCGCCCAAGCCTGACGCCTCTGACCCAGGCTTCAGGCCTGAGCAAGGGGACCATCATATCCCCCCAATCCCCGGCTCAGCCCCCCGCCTAGGCCTGATGCCTCTGCCAGAGGAGTTGACCCTCATCACCCTCCGATCACCAATCACCGGATCGGCCCCTTGACCAAGCCTGAGGCCTCTGGCAGAGGTGTCAGGCCTGGGCAGGGGACCCCCAGCTCCCCACGGTTGCAGGCTCCGCCCCTGCCCAGGCCTAACGCCTCTGACTGAGGCGTCCGGCTCGGGCAGCGGGGACCCGCAGCTGCAGCGGCCCCGCGATCGTGGGCTCCACTTTAGGCCCAGGCAAGGGACCCCTAGCTCCCGGGACTGCCAGCTTTGACCATGCCCAGCTCCCATTGCTGGCTCCACCCCTACTTCCTGCTATCACTGGCCAGGGCAGCAAAGGCGCCTAATTCTCCTATCATGGCTGGGGGGCAGGGCAAAGGCGGCCTTTGCCCTGCCCCCAGCTCTTAGCTCCCCCCTGGGTTTCCAATCACTGTCAGTGGCAGGGGGCTTCTTCCTGCTTTCCCTTTCGCCTCCCTGCATTGTGCCTACATATGCAAATTAACCGCCATCTTGTTGGCAGTTAACTGCCAATCTTAGTTGGCAGTTAATTTGCATATAGCCCTGATTAGCCAATTAAAAGGGTATCGTTGT
This sequence comes from Myotis daubentonii, assembly GCF_963259705.1. Classification (NCBI taxonomy): domain Eukaryota; kingdom Metazoa; phylum Chordata; class Mammalia; order Chiroptera; family Vespertilionidae; genus Myotis; species Myotis daubentonii. The sequence goes on along the minus strand of NC_081851.1, from coordinate 21,881,423 downwards.
ATGCCAATTACCATTTTTCTCTTTTATTAGTGTAGATTACAGATGCCCCCCGTTCCCCCCCATGGATCCCCTTGCACCCCACTTCAGCCTCCCCCCAAGCCTTCACTGCATTCCTATTATGTTGACTCTTTCCTAGAGGCCTCACATCTTTGCTTGCCTTCCACACACTCCCTTCCCTCCTTCCGGGTGTTTTTTTTTTTTTCCCCATGACTGCCATCTGACATACTATAAGTTTATTTCCTTATTGCCTGCTTCTCCTGCCCCACGAGAATGTACGAAGCAGGAGGGCAGAGGTTTTTGTCGTTTGTTTATTTTATTGTTTCTAGCACCTAGGACAGGACCTGGCACATAGTAGGCACCCCCCTAATGAATTGTTCTATGAATGAATGAATAATAAGTGAATAATAACCTTTTTTAAAATTGATCTTTTCAGAGAGAGAAAGAGAAGAAGGGAGAGGGAGAGAGAGAAACATCCATGAGAGAGAACCATTGATTGGCTACCTCCTGCATGCCCCCTCCTGGGGATCGAGCCCACAGCCTGACTGGGAATGGAACCCAAACCCGAGACTTCTTGGTGCATGGAAGGACACTCAATCAACAGAGCCACATTGGCCAGGGCTGAGTACTAACCTTTTATCGTTATTTGTTTTTCACATATTGTCCCCATGTCTCTCACTTGACTTTACCTTTGTTTATGGTAAGTTTGATCAGACAGAAAATTTTAATTGATATGAGATCAAACCTGTTAGATCTTTCACACATGCTTTTGTGTTCTGCGTTTTGCTTAAGAACTTTTTACGAGACCAGTGCTCTAACCCTTGAGCTATGAAGCCTCAGCTTTAAGAACTTTTTAAACTCGAAGTTATAAACATATTCTAGTATATATTTTCCCTAATACTTGTATATTTTGGTCTTACTTTAAGTGATTTATTCCTCAGGGAATGCATTTGGGAAATGCTATGAGAATGGCTTACCAGTTGTCCCACTGCTGTGTTTTAAAGTCTAGTCTTTGCTTTGCTGCTTCTAAATGCCACCATTATCACTAATTGGACTAGCTAGTTCCATGGATCCATTTGTCCATTACTGTGCCAGGACCACACTTACAAACACACAGTGGTTCTCAACCTTCCTAATGCCGCGACCTTTTAATACAGTTCCTCATGTTGTGGTGACCCCCAATTGCATTGTTACAAATTGAACGTAATTAAAGCATAGTGATTAATCACAAAACAATAGTAATTATATATGTGTTTTCAGATGGTCTTCGGCGACCCCTGTGAAAGGGTCATTCGACCCCCAAAGGGGTTGCGACCCACAGGTTGAGAACCACTGCACTAGATTTTTGTGGTTTCTTTTTTGTTGTTGTTGTTTATTACTTATTTTTAAAATTTTTTGTTGTAGGTTATTTTTATATCAAGTGGGACAACATCCCCCTCCTTGTTCTTAATTTGCAAAAATGTCTTTGCTTTTTTTGGTACATTTTCTCTCTTAGATGAATATGAAAGCCAGCATAGCAGGTCCTGTGAAGACATCTTGCAACCTTGGGCTGTACAGATCAAGTCAGGTCGAACCTGGCACCTTGATGTCAACTCCTGCTGTTCCTGGGACAGACACAAGTCTCTGTATAGTTCGCCTCATCCTGTTCTTCAGCCAGATTTCATAGCACCTTCCTGTGGGTCTTACGCATTTCCGTTAGGCTTATTTCTTGGTGGTTTTATCAATATTTTGAATGGCATGATTCTATACAATTTCTCATCGTTTTCCCCAGTGTGTGGAAAAGCAATGTTTGTTGTAAGGTGATCTTGTATTTGGTTCCCTGGCTGACCTCCCTATTTAGTTCTAATACTTGTTAGCTGCTTCTCTTAGATCTTTCTGATGGGCAGTTGTATTTTCTGCAAACAACAATGGTTTAGGACCCCCCCCCCCCCCACGCCGCCGTTTTTCTTTGTCTCAGTGAAAGGCCAGGACCCAGCACACAGCCATCCAGCGGGCACGCTCGTCTCCTTCCGGCTTTGAGGAGAATGATCCTGGAGTTTCACCCTTAAGCATGATAGTTGCTGGAGTTAAGAAGGCTTCTGCTTTTCTATTTCTTGTGTTCTAGAAACTTTTCTATTGTCTTGAATGGGTGTGGAATGGTATCAGTGTTTCCACATGCTTGCTCGGTGTGATGGGAACTGGAATTTCAGCTGGGCGCCCGGCTGCCCAGGATAACGAAAGCCTTTCTTGCAGTTGGGTGTGGCCAGGTGACTACAGTCTGGCCATTGGAATATAAATAGAAGTGACCTCAATGTCCCAGCAGTGCCCTTAAAGCTTTTAAGGGGTCACGTCTTTCCTTGCCCTTTCCTCCTTTCTGCCAGCTGGAATGTTGATGTGAACGCAGGAGCTGCCATCTGGGACTATAAGGTGACCTTGGAAATGGAGGTCGGACACAGGATGGGAGGACCCAGATTTTTGGATGCTTAAAGGAGGGGAGCATCCAGGCCAGCCCTAAGTACCTACATCCCAGCTTACACCTGAGTTACTGTTCCATCAGCTCACCCCAACTCTACTAACACACCTGGGTGCTGACAGGGGTGACACAGTCAAACTTGGCACTTAAGAAAGTTCATTCTGGCTGCTATGGGGGAAATGGACAGGCGGGAAGCAGGTTGGAGGTGGGGTCTGCCAGTCCCTTCAGCCACAGGCCAGGCCACAAGGAGCGCACCTGAACACACCTATAGGTGAACAGGTCGGCTTGTTTGCAGTCAGGGAGAATGCCGCCCCTATCCTCCCTACCCCGCGCCCCCCCCCCGCCCCCGCCCCAAGGAAACCATAGGGCATCTCCATGAGAGGTTGTTACAGAACCCGGCTGTCTCTGTGACTCGCTTTGACAAAGTCGGAGAAGGAGACTCCACTTCTTGATGGCAGAGCAGCAAAATGTTGTGTTATTGCTGCCCTCACAGGCCAGCCCTGCATCTGGGGCTGGAGAGGAAGGGTGCCCTCTGAGCCTCATGATCACTGGGGCTGGGCAGAGGGGAATGCCATGGGTCACAGAGGGGCCCCACCACTGCCCAGACCTTGGAGCCACAGCAGGGAGGGAGGGAGGGAGCCGACGGGCCCAGACTCTCCTCCTGCTCTCCCTTTGCCGGCTGGCACCTCCTGGCTGACCATTAGGAGGCAGAGGGCCAGGGAGCCAGGGGAGGTGTCCACACAGACTGGAGCAGAGAGGGAAGGGCCTGGAGGGGGGGGGGGGATCGAGGGCAACAGCCTTGCATCCCAGAACCTGGGGTGGCCCTGGCATGGAAAAGCTGCTCTACAGAGTAAATATCACAGGGGTTCCTGGCCCAGGCTGGGCCCCTCTAATATGTGTGCCTGGCGTCTGGCAGCCCTGGTTCCTCCAGGGAATTTCCAGGGTGGATGAAAGAGGTGCAAGAGGGGGTGGGGCCAAAACAGAGTGGGCAGCCCCCACAGGCGCCAGGGGGCCTTAAAGGGCCAAGGGCTTGATATTAATTCCAAGAGAAGGGGGTCCTGGGAGTAGGTCTGTCCTGGCTGTGGGAGGATGATCACATGTGGCAGAGAAGTAGTCCTGTGCCCGGGGAGCAGGTGGGAGGGAGAAAGGCCTTTTCTGGGGTCTCTGCAGAGGTGGGGGCTGCCCCACATCCCAGGAGGCCAGCCCACTTTCCCACACTCATGAGTCGGTTGTTCCCTAATTATTTACATTATTTACATGAGGGCAGCCCTTCACAGTTTCCAAAATGCCTTCCTGAAGGTGGCTCATTCAATTCTCACAACAGCCGGGTGGGCTGTGCTGCTCTGGCCCCTGGCCCAGGGGTGACTGAGGCGGGGTGACTCACGGAGCCGCCCCCGCCCTCCAGCCCACACCGGGGCTGCCCAGCAGGGCTCGCTGGGAAGGGGAGGGCACCGCTGTTGGTATATAAGCAGTTTCTGTTTCCCTTAGTTGCACTGTGGGGAGCCTCTGTCCCCTCATGGAGCTCAGCCTGCCCTGGGTCCCTGGTTGTGTGGCCTCGCCTCAGTGCTTCCAGGCTGCTGCACACTGCCTGGCCCGTGGCCACCCCCTGCTCAGACAGATACTTCTCCTGGGCCCCTGGGCTCTGGGTAGGGAGGTGAAGATCACAGAGGAAAAGCTAGGAGGCTCCTCTGTGACCTGCTTCACAGCCCCACTGCCCAGCCTGGCTCTGGCAGGGGCTACTCCGTGGTTGGGCATGGGGGCCTGGCAGAGCTCAGCAAAGGGGTGGAGGGAAGCGAGTGCAGCCTGAACAAGACTTGCCCTCTACCTGCTGGCCTGCTGCCCTGGATGTGGCCTTGCAGGATGCATGTTCCCTCTCTGGGCCTGGTTCCTCCTATGAAACGTAGGGCTGACGAAAGTCCCCAGGGTGAGGCCTGGGTGAGGCAAAGCCAAGAAGGAAGGCAGAACACACCAGAGCCCTCTGCACCTTCCTCCTTTTTTTGTTTTTGTTTTTGTTGTTGTTGTTATTTTTGTTTGTTTGTTTTTATTGATTTCAGAGAGGAAGGGAGAGGGAGAGAGAGAGAGAAACATCAATGATGAGAGAAAATCACTGATCGGCTGCCTCCTGCACACCACCCCGCCCCCCACCCCCCACTTTGGGGATTGAGCCCGCAACCCCAGCATATGCCCTTGACTGGAATTGAACCCAGGACCCCTCAGTCCACAGGCCAATGCTCAATCCACTGAGCCAAACCAGCCAAGGCTGCACCTACCTCCTTGCCTGTAGTCCTGTGCCTGGCACTGACATGCAGCAGATCCCAGAGGGACAGGTGGGCCAGTGGCAGCCCGAGTGGAGGCTCCAGTGGGATAGGTGCCCTCCCAGCTGCATGCCTTCTGGCTGCCGCGCAAGATGCCTCTCCAGGACACGATCCTCTTGCCCTTCTGGGGTCCTCCTGTGGGCTCTGGGCATCCTCCCTCACCCTCAGCACCCAGACCTGCAGGCGGGAGGCTCCAGCTGTTAGCACAGGTAGCTAGATATTCACAAGGGAGTCGGACGTTGTGAGCCTAATGGGCTGGGGAGCTGAATTCGACACTGAGCCAGCTTGCTTCCCTGGGAAGTGACAGCTTCACACACTCCCCAGAGAACCACCTGATCCACAGGGGGTAGAACAATAAAGAGGGAGGTAAGAGAGATGGTGACCATAGAGGCCTGTCAGTCTAACCTGGGGAAGGGATCAACTGATTAAGGCAGTGATGGCGAACCTTTTGAGCTCGGTGTGTCAGCATTTTGAAAAACCCTAACTTAACTCTGGTGCCGTGTCACATATAGAAATTTTTTGATATTTGCAACCATAGTAAAACAAAGATTTATATTTTTGATATTTATTTTATATATTTAAATGCCATTTAACAAAGAAAAGTCAACCAAAAAAATGAGTTTGAGTGTCGCCTCTGACACGCGTGTCATAGGTTCGCCATCACTGGATTAGGGAGTGGACCCACCAGAAGCCTGCCAAAGCTTAGGCAGTTGATTGGTTATTTTGAAAAAGTGTCTGTCTGATTCTTCTCAATCCCAAGATGATATAATCGGCTTAACAAAGAAGCCCTTCTCTCTCTACCCCCACAACACGCACTGGCCCTGCTCATTCACGTGTTCCCTCTGTAGCGGCCTTGTGGGACTAGCAGCCGAGCCAGGCAGCTGCGCAGACTCTGAACGCAGGCCGAGGCCGGGCAAACAAACTTGGCCAGCTGGATGGTGAGAAAGGCTGGGCATGGCACAAAAGGTCTGGGCACTGACCCTATTTCTGGGCCCAATGAAGGCAAGATGGGCCTTTGTCCGTGGTGAGACAGGCAGAGATGGGCATGGGAAACCCAGGGGAACGCCTTGGATTTTGCATCTGGCACCACAAATAAATCTTATCACCAGACCTCATCCTCCCTTGTGCATTTCCTGGAATGCTTGCCTTGTGACACTGCAAGAACCCCACTTCCACTGTCAACACAGCCTCCTAGGTTTTCGGCCCGTGATTATTGTCCTTGGGGCTGTGCCCTGGAGCCCTTGACCTCAACCGGTTTCCTGCCCTCCATAACTCAGCCCACTGCAGCCCAGCCAACCCGCCCCAAGATGGCAGGAGCACCAGGCATCTGGGCACGCCTGGCCCCTGCAGGCTCCAGGGAGCTGGCCTACGTCACTGCTGCCCTGCCTTGCCTCCAGGGCATTTCTTATCTTAGACTAAATTTGAGGCCTGCCCTCGCCCTTGGGGAAACTGAGGCAGACATTCCTTGCTCAGGTCCTGCTGTGAGTGAGTCAAGCTGGGGGCAGGGTCAGCAGCTGCACCAGGAAGGAGCAGTGGCAGCAGAGATAAGCTTTCCGGGTTGAGGTGCTGGAGAATGTGCCCCTCCACCCCGACTGCTCTGCTGGGCACCTCTCCCTGGAGCAGTGTTCTGACTTGGGGCAGTGGGTGGGCTCCCCGGGATTGTGTCAGTGGGGACGACAGCAAAGCCCAGCCCACAATGAGGTGCCCTGGAGGCACCCAGCAAGGGGCCTGACCTCCATGGGACCCTTACCACCACATCTGCAAAACCGAAGACTAATAGAGAACATCTTGTTTTAGCCTCTAGTCTTCCACGTGAAGACCACTCCACAGAGCAGTACTGACTGTGTGTGTGTGTGTGTGTGTGTGTGTGTGTGTGTGTGTTTCTAGGATGCCAGGCTCTGAGAAGCAGCCTTGCTTGGACCCCTACAGTCTAGTTTCCTTCTGGGGCAGCAAGGGTGGGTGGGGCAGCCGCGAAGGGCTGGGGAAGTCACACCTGAGCTGTCTGAGTGGGAAAGGCACTTGGAGAGCTGTGTCCAGGCTGGACTGTGTTCCAGGTTAGACACAGGTTGGTGCTGGTGGGCAGGCGAGTCTCAGGGCTGGTGGTCAGGTGTGCAGGTATGTGAGCTGCAGAGGGGCAAGCAGGGCATGTGTGACAGGGCATGGGCCCTGGAGCCAGGGATGAGCCTGCAGGTCTGTGGACTAGCCCCTGTGGACACTGGAGTGGGGGATTGCTCCCAAAGGGGCTCCTGTGGGCTGTCTTGGAGCCTGGGAGGACATCCCAGTGTCCAGGGGTGAGGGAGGTGCTTGAGTTTGCGGTGTGTGATGGTGTACGGTACCATGTGTACAAGGTCAGGCATGTGAGTGTATGAGTCTGGGTACATGTGTGTGCGTATGTGCATGTGCAAGGCCTTCTCTGGATCTCCAGGGCAGCTCTATGAGCAGCGATGGCTTCAGCCTTGTCAGGAGCCCATCATCTTCAAGGGCAGTACCATCCAATTTCCAGCCCCCTAGCCCATCCTCCCCAATCCTCTCCAACCACGTCCTCTCTGGCCTCCACCCTCCAGCCATCTGTGTTGCTAATCCAGCCTGGGTCCCAATTAAGACTGCCAGGCCCCCTGCAACCTCCCCTCTCTGCCCCTTTCCCTCGTCCAGACTATAAAAGTGAGTCCTGGGGTGAGGTGAGCACACACAGCAGCTGGCGTCCCTCAGCTGGTCCCTAGGTCTCCTGCCCGGGAGCAGGTGCCCAGGCAGGGCTCTGGGTTAGGAAAAGGGAGGGAGCCTTTGCCTCCCCCCCCCCCCCCCTTCGTCAGCTGGCCCCCCTCACCTCAGCTCAAACTGGAGCCTTCCTCCACTGCTCTGCGCACAATTCCTGTTGGTTTGCCCCCACCAGGTCCTGGATGCCTCCTTATTTTCATTGTCACCCAGGGTCCACCACCCCCCGCCCCCAAACCATAGCCACAGCCCTGACCTCTCCCTGCAGCTCCCACCATCCGTTCTCCACGCACAGTGGGGCTGCTCTGGTGTCCATCAGATGGTTCGTTCCCTTTACTGAGACCTTCCAAGGATTCCCACTGTCCTTTCAATCCAGTCAGACCCCGGCCCAACAGGGGACGCTCCACCTCTCCAGTCGCTGGCTCCTCCCTGGCTCAGGACTTTGGTCAAAGGGGAAGGCAGACGGGAAGAGCCTGTTGGATGGGGTGGGAATCCTGGATTCGGGGGTGGGGGAAGGATGGAGGGCCTCCAAATTGTGAGTTCAAATCTGGCTCCATCATCTTCCAGTTGTGACAATTTGGGTCAATTAGTTGACCTTTTGGTGCCTTGGTCCCCATTTGTATTTGGGGCACCAGCCCTTCCACACTTAGGGCTCTTTGGGGTTTTAGAAGAGGGTGGGGCACATGACAAGCAGGTGAGTGTCTTCGTGAAGAGCTGGGCCTGGCAGGGCGGGTGTGCTGGAAAAGGGGTGGGTGCAGGACACAGGGGGGCCTGCAGACCCTCCCCAGAGGCGGGGCAGCCTAGTGCTTAACACTCAGGCTCCAGTCTCAGTTCTCCCAGTTACTGGTGTGAGGCCTTGGCTCAGCCCCTTGGAGCCTAGGGTTCCCTATCTGCACAGGAGGTACTGAGGCTGCCCCTCAGATGCAGTAGTGCCCAGAAGGCCCCTAGCTCAGTGCTAGCCATTGCTATTGTTTATGGAAGGCACAGAGGGGTGAAATCACTTGTCCAAGGCCACAATGTGAGGAAGCAGCCCTGCTGTGTTTGAGCCAAGGTGATATGGCTCCCGAACCCCCACGGCTCCCCGACGTGCACCATCGCTGCTGTGGCCCCGTGGCTGCTGGTGGTACTAGGCTTTATGGGGGTGGCCAGCCTAGTCTGGGTGGCCTAGTGCAAGGGTGATGACGGGGAAGAGCAGTCTGGCTCCTCGGGCCTCCGAGTCCCCTGGCCGCCTTCGCACAACATCTGGCATGGGCTGCGGGGAAGCCCTGGGAGTTCTTTTGACACAGAGCCACACACCCTCTGACCACAGCGGCCACATTTCTGAGAGTCCCTCACCTCTTGCCCAACCATTACACTGGCGACAGAGTTCTTCCTTAGCAACGACCTCTTCCTCAGCCACCGGGACCTAAGCCAGGGACAGCCGGCTGGCAGGGTGGGAATGGAATGGTTCACTGCTGCCGTGGGCTGGGGGCCACGGATGTGCTGGGGATGGGAGCACGCCAAGGAAAGAGACCAGGGAGGGGCTCCTCCCGCCCCAAGCCCCGGCAAGTCCAGGGCTGTGGCCTAGCCCAGGTCCCTTTGATGGACACGCGCAGAGCAGGAAGGGACACAGACAACAAGACTGGCTTTCCCAGACCCCCCCTCTCGGGGCCGCAGCCTCCTCTCCCCTCCACTCCTGATGGGAGGCCACAGCAGGAGCGGGAGCCAGACCCCACGGCATGGCACCGTGCCGCGGCTGGAAGGGGCTGCAGGGACCCTCTTTGTGGCGACGTGTCCTGACTCGTGTCTCTATCGTGTCACACTTGGTAACACCTTTGGGTACCATCTGGACCATTCAACTTAGTTGTTACAAACCTAACATTTATTTTAAAAGGAAACTATATCATAACTCTCGATGGATAACTCTTCTCACTTGTCATGAACACGACATAATCACAAAAATAAATATTATTGAGACCACGAGGACAGCTCCCCGAGGGCAGTGCTTTGTGATTTGCTGCTGTATCCCCAGCTCCCACAACAGTGCCTGGCATGTCATAGGAGCGCAAAGTGTATCTTTTGAATGAGGGGCTGAGTAAATGAAGAAATGACTAAACGCAGAAAGGAATGCTTGATCGGGAATGGATGCTCAGGGGAGGCACAAAGCCTGTTTGTTAAAATGAGGAAAAGCAGCCCTAACTGGTTTGGCTCAGTGGATAGAGCGCCGGCTGTGGACTCAAGGGTCCTGGGTTCGATTCCGGTCAAGGGCATGTACCTTGGGTTCGGGCACATCCCCAGTAGGAGATGTGCAGGAGGCAGCTGATCAATGTTACTCTCTCATCGATGTTTCTAACTCTCTATCCCTCTCCCTTCCTCTCTGTAAAAAATTAATAAAATACATTTTTTTTTTAAAATGAGGAAAAGCAAATATTCAAGAGGCGTCAAAGCCATGCCTGTCTCACATGGAGACTTTCTTCTTGTATTCACCGTGTCCAGCAGGGCTGTCTAAGTGTGTTCCTGCCTGCACACACATGACGTGACACCCGTGTGCTGACTCCAGTGCCCTCAGCCATGTGCAGGCCACTCTGAGCCAGCCTGGCCGAGGAGGGTGCTGCAGTCATAGCTCTCCTCCCCGTCCGTCCTCCCACCGTGGACGGGGCCATCTTCACAGAGCATGAAGTCACTGTCCTCGCTGGGCTGGAGCCTGTGGGGGTGGCCAGACCTGTGGGGGTGGCTGAGCCTGTGGGGGTGGCCACTGCACTGCTCTGGTAGAAGCCTGGCACAGGAAACCTGACGTCATCCTGACTCACTCCTCGAGCTGGACTGGGGGTGGCCTCACTCCTCACTCTTACCTTCATACCTGCCCTGGCCTGTGATTGTAGCCACACCATTCATTTCTTCCTCCCCCCATGGGACATCTGCCTGGGGTGCGGGTTTGGAAGGAGGAGGCAGGGACATGCAGCGGGAGGCAATCTCAGCACAGAGCTTTGTGCTTTGTGACTGGATGGGAAAACCACTCTGCAGGGAGGCGGTGTGTGTGTGTGTGTGTGCTGTGGGGCAGGGAAAGACCAGGGATCCCAAAGGTGGGAAGGGGAGGGGGCAGTAATGCTGAGCCAGCCGGTTACAAAGAAAAACACGCAATAACCATGTGTTCTCGTTGGGTATTTTAAGTTTTAAAAAAATCCAAACCCCAAATCTACTTGATAGTGTCTGCCCTGTAAGAGCCAGGCCAGGACCAACAAAAATCCAAACAACCTTTTGAGTCTGGCACAGACCTATTGCCACCCCCTCAGCACCTAGTGAAGGGAGCAGGGGCCTCCTTCCGGGACCTGTAGCCTGTGGACCTCAGGTCTAGCGAGACCCCTTCTCCCATGTCCTCCCCCAGGTGCCCAGAGCCCTGCCTTCTCTCCGCCAGGGCAAGCGGTGGTCCTTGGGGAGGTGGCATGACTCACCAAGGGTCGGGGGGTGCTTAGTCAGAGCAGAAGTAGGGTGGGATGCGGGCTACATTCTCTTCCCCTCTCTTCTTCCCGGGCGTCAGGCTTTCACCCAGGTATGGGGGTGGGGGTTCCCCCAGTTGGGGAGTGGGGGGAGGGGCAGGGGAGCCCTTCCTTCATGGTGAAGTCAGGCCTCCTTGAGCCTGTGTTCCAGAGCTGAAAAGCCCCAAAGCAAGTGGCATTGCACACAGGTAGCCACGGCAGGCAGAAATCACTGCTTCTGGCCAGAGTGGTGGGCAGGGCCCTAGGGCCAGTGACACGGGAGCAAACCTCAGCAGTGCGCTCCCACTCTCACAGGGAACTTCCAGAAAGGTCACCGTTCTCCCCAGGAGGCCCCACCCTGCCCAGCTGATTTCCTCCTGAGCCAGGATCCCAGCCGGCCAGTCCTCCCTCCCCCTCCCCAAGGAGCTGAAAGGCCAGGGCTCCCAGCACAGCAGGTGACACCAGCCCCGTGGTCAGCAAGCCTGGGCCTGACTGTCCTTTCATGTGCTCTGTAATTTGCCCCTGGAATCAGCCATTAAGTCATCTGCAGGCTGATGCCAAGGATAAGGCCCATATCGGACTCTGGGATCTGTGGCCCAGACTCCCGGGCTCTGCTGTGGCTTTGCTGAATCAGCCTCCAGACGGGCCTGGTAGAGAGGGACAGCTCACTGCAGGTGCTCGGGCAGTGTCGTGGCCTCAGAGCCTTGGAACCAGTGAGGCTAGTAGCTGGTCTATTCTGAGCCCCCATCTTTCTGATGGGAACACTGAGGCACAAGGGGATGGTGTGACCTCAGGCATCTTGGGTGCCCTTAAAGCTTCTCTCGCCTGTGGCCCCTCTCCCCCTCAGCACACAGAGCAGCAAGCTGTCTCAGACCTGGTGGAATTGCATACAGATCTGCTCTAACACACAGACACGGCAAGCCCAGTGTAGGGCTGGGGGGTACACCCGGGTCCTAGCTGTAGTCCTCCAAGAAGGTCTGTACGGGGGGCCTACATGGGAGCTGGAGGGGTCCTACGAAGGCACAAAGCGGTGACTCGGGGAAGGGGGGCTGAGGAGGTTAGGATTGGGTGGCTGTGGGGGCAGCTCCAGCTCCAGGGCACTGTCCCCACCCACTTGAACTTTTCTGCTTTGGAGTTCAGATCTCCCCCACACACCTGGGGCTCACCACATCCTGCCCCAGGGCTTTGGGCTGGGGTGGGGGGTGGGAGTGGGCAGAAGGGTAGTGATGGTTGAGAGCTTCCGCTTCTTTCTGCTCACAGCCTTGCTGGGGCACCAGGGTCCCTGCCATTCAGGGGTCTGCTGCAGGAGGAAGGAGGCTGATCAGGGGGAGGGGACAATGGAGGAGCAGGTTCTGGTAGCTCTTCTCGCCCTTCCCCTTGGGGCCGCTCCTGAAATTCCCACGAGGTACCCGGGAGAGCCCAGCACCGTCAGCAGAAGAATTCCCCTTCAGAGCTGGCCTATGACTTGGGGAAGTGCTTTGTCTCGGGTCCCTGGGGTTTCCCTGGGCTCCTGGGGAGGAAGCCTTGCCTGCTCATACTGGAAACTCATCATGGGCCCCCTGCCTCTCGCACCCCTCCCAGGCTGGGGTCCTCCTCACCCAGATGCCCAGGGTGTTGGCCTCAGAGGACCATGTTCTGGCCCAGCTTGGCCACTAACCTGCTGTGCAACCCTGAGTGCTGGTCTCAGCCATGCAAGGGGGAGGTGGGGGTGGGGTGGGGGGAAGCAAGCCCCTTCTGCCCAAGGTCTAGTAGAAGGGACAGTGACCCTCCAGTGCAGAGATCAGGGTGACAGCAGGCACACGTCAGCCTTTGCTGAAATACATTCCTCAGGGGGACATCCTGGGAGGAACAGAGAAAAGGGAGAGGAAGCAGGGCAGGGGCACCAGGGCTCGCAGTCCCTGGGAGGGGGATGTGCATACAGAGCCACTGCCCGAGGACTGGCAGCGCAGGGCAGATCAAAAGGTGGGCGCGCGGTTCCAGGCTGCGGCGTAAACGGGGGATGTTTGGGCCCCACTGCTCCTGGCACACACTTCCCTCCAGAGGTGGTCCCGGTTTTACCCCAACGCACCCCGCCCCCAGTCTGGGCTGAGCCCGCGTGAGGCCGCGGGGGCGTCCCCGGCGCCTTCCTGCTCTGCCCTTATATGGTAACCCGGGGGCCTGGCCAGGCTACTTAAGGCCGGGCTGCGGAGGGCGCCGCCGGAGCCAACGGGACTGGGACGGCGGGGCCTCGCGCAGAGCAGGGGTAGCAGGAGGCGTGGGGACGCAGAGAAGGAGCGCAGGAAGAGGCCGGCGCCATGGGGCTGGAAGAGGCCCGCGAGCTGGAGTGCGCGGCGCTGGGGGCGCTGCTGCGGGAGCCGCGGGAGGCCGAGCGCACGCTGCTGCTCGACTGCCGCCCCTTCCTGGCCTTCTGCCGGCGCCACGTGCGCACCGCGCGGCCGGTGCCCTGGAACACCATGCTGCGGCGCCGCGCTCGCGGCCCCCCGGCCGCTGCCCTCGCCTGTCTGCTGCCGGATCGCGCGCTGCGGGCGCGCCTGGCCCGCGGGGAGCTGGCGCGGGCCGTGGTGCTGGACCAGGCCAGTGCCTCGCTTGCCACATTGCCACACGATTGCCCTGCCCGGGTGCTGCTGGCTGCGCTGCTGCACGAGACCCACGCCGGGCCCACCACTGTGTGCTTCCTTCGAGGTGAGCGGCTGGCCCCACTTTCCCTGTCCAGCCCTCCCGCGCCCCTCCCTCCCGGGCCTTCCGCTGACAGCCCCTGTTCTCCCCTGTAGGAGGCTTCGATGCCTTCCAGGCCTGCTGTCCTGACCTGTGCTCCGAGTCCCCCGCCCCAGCGATGCCTCCTGCTGGGGCAGAAAGCAGCCGCTCAGACCCCAGGGTTCCCTTCTATGACCAGGTGAGTTGAAATCACAGCTCCTTGTCACTGTCCCCCTGTGTCACTGTGCCTGGTGTGGGTCTGTGGTCTGTGGATGTTTGCAGCCACCTTTGAGGCTCAAGGGAGATGTGTTTATCCGTGAGTGCTGTGTGCCCCTTGATGTCCTCAGACCCCCAGGAGCCTGGTCTTGGTCAGGACTGCCCCGGGGCTCCTCCAGGCCTGTGTGGAGAGGGCCTCACCCCTCCCCTCCCCTCTTCCTCCAGGGTGGCCCTGTGGAGATCTTGCCCTACCTCTTCCTGGGCAGCTGCAGCCACTCATCGGATCTGCAGGGCCTGCAGGCCTGTGGCATCACCGCTGTCCTCAACGTCTCCGCCAGCTGCCCCAACCACTTCGAGGGCCTTCTGCGCTACAAGAGCATCCCGGTGGAGGACAACCAGATGGTGGAGATCAGTGCCTGGTTTCAGGAGGCCATAGGCTTCATCGGTACGAGGGGTACTTGGCCCCGGGATGGGGGGGTTCAGGGGACGGACTTGGGGCATGGTTTCCTCCCTGCTCAACTTCCCATCTGATCCCCGCCCTTTTCTCTTGCAGATTCTGTGAAGAACAGTGGGGGCCGGGTGCTGGTGCACTGCCAGGCGGGCATCTCCCGCTCTGCCACCATCTGCCTGGCATACCTGATACAGAGCCACCGCGTGCGGCTGGATGAGGCCTTTGACTTCGTTAAGCAACGCCGGGGGGTCATCTCCCCCAATTTCAGTTTCATGGGGCAGCTGCTACAGTTTGAGACTCAGGTGCTATGTCACTGAGGTGCACACAGCTGTGGTTCCAGGGGAGCTGACCTGGGACAGCTAGGCTGTCCTTGGGGGCCCCGCAGCCCCCCTCACCTCAGGGAGAACTGCCCCTTCCTCGGAGTTTGGAAAGCTCCCAGGTAGGGGCGCTGGAAGTACAGGAATGCTGGACTCTCACCTGGTGCTCTTCTGCTAGGGGTCTGAGGGCTGGCCCTCATCTGGGGACAAGAGTGAGGGTTTGTCTACTTCCCTCCTCCCCCATCCTCTGGCAGAAACTAACTGGACTTTACACCCATGGACCCAGTGGCCCCACCACTGTGTTGAAGCCCTTGGCAGCCTGAGAGCCCAAGGGACAAGCTGTGACAACCAGGAGCCCCATCCAGGGTGGCGCACCCCACGGCCTGGAGCCTGAGCCCCTGCTCCTAAGGAGCTGGGCTTGGAGAACAGACGCGCCCCTTGTGTGGACCTCTTGCTTGCGTGTGTGTATTTGAGCATTTCACGCCCTGTTGGCGCTGGAAAGTTATTTGTGTTCAACTGATATTTAACACTCCCTCCCCTACTTCCTCCCGCCCCGTGGGCGGGGGTTGGAAACTTAGCACTTTATATTTATACAGAACCTTGAGAATATGCCAATAAAATATTGTTTTGTTTAAAAAAACAACTTCGCAAGCATCTGGTCTTAAGTCAGTGTCTGGGGAAATGTTCAAAAGCTGTTTCTTACTCAGGGCTCACCTTTCCTTGGCCAAGCACACCTCAGTGGGGCAGTGGAGGTTTATTTTCGGAGATTTGGGCAATTTGGTTGTTTTTATTTATATAGTAACTTGGCAGTGTAGTTGGATGGTTAGGGGCCAGTTTGGCCTCACCTCGCTGTGTTTCTGTTTCCTTGTCTGTTAAATGGGTTTATTGTTAGTCCCCACCTGCTAGGGTGGCGTTGAGACTTACACAAGTGAATTGTGTCAAGCTCCTGCACCTGCGCATAGTAGGTGATCAGGAAGTGTGAGCTCCTGGTGGCCCAAGAGGCAAAGGTTTTCAGGTGTGCAGTTGTGCCTCTCAACCAAGCTGGATGCCTACGAGGGTGGGGCCTACGGTTTGCTCAGCCTTGTGCCCAGAATCTGGCACAGATGGGCACTCACTCCACGAGGCGGCATGGGGTGAACAGCCTGCCCCTGGTGCCTTGTTTGCTCTGTTCCCTGGTGAGAACCGCAGAGCTGGGATGGCTATCAGGGCTTCCTCAGGCCCTGAGTGGCCTTCCGTTTGGACCTGCCCAGAATGCCATGCGCATTTGGGATGGGGGGGGCAGCTGGGGCCCTGAGTCATCGGCCTTCCCTTCACACAGCCCCACCTCACACACAGCAGGACTGGTGGCTGAGGCCCCTGCTCACCCCATCCTCTCACCCCTGCCCCATCCCACCCCACACAACACCTCAATTTTACCTTCCTCTTCCCAGGGTTTTAAGTTTGTCTTCCAAACGGCTTTTTCCTTCCTTCCTTCCTTCCTTCCTTCCTTCCTTCCTTCCTTCCTTCCTTCCTTCCTTCCTTCCTTCCTTCTTTCCTTCCCTCCTTCCTTCCTTTTTATTTATTTTAACAATTTTAACTATGGTAACATATATAACAAAATTTATCATCTTTACTATTTTTAAAATATATTTTTATTGATTTCAGAGAGGAAGGGAGAGGGAGAGAGAGGTAGAAACATCAATGATGAGAATCACTGATTGGCTGCCTCCTGCAGACTCCCTATTGGGGATTGAGCCTGAAACCCGGGCATGTGCCCTGATTGGGAATCAAACCACGACCTCCTGGTTCATGGGTTGATGCTCAATAGCTGAGCCAGGCCAACCCAGCCATCTTTACTATTTTTTAAAATATTTAAAAATTGATTTTAGAGAGAGAGGAAGGAAGCGGGAGAGAGAGAGAGAGAGAGAGAGAGAGAGAGAGAGAGAGAGAGAGAGAGAAGCATCGGCTGCCTCCTGCATGCTCCCTACTGGGGATCCAGCCCCAAACCCAGTCATGTGCCCTGACCGGGAATCAAACCAGCAACTTTTTGGTACACGGGACCACACTAGCCAGGGCACCATCTTTACTATATTTTGTTGTTGTTAATCCTCACTCAAGGATATTTTTTCCATTGATTTTTAGAGAGAGTGGAAGGGAGGGAGGGAAGGGGAGAGGGGGAGGGAGGGAGGGGGAGAGAGAGAGAGAGAACACCAATGAGAGAGACAGATCAATTGGTTGCCTCCTGCCCGCACACCAACCTGGGCTAGAGATCAAATCTGCAACCCAGGTACGTGCCCTTAACTGGGAATTGAACTTGCGACCCTCTGGTGCTTGGGCCTACCCTCTAGCCACTGAGCCACCCAGCCAGGGCCACCTGGGCTATTCTAAGTGTGCTGTTCAGTAGTATTAAGCGTATTTGCATTGTTGTTCAGTGGATCTCCAGAACTTTTCCTTCTTACAAAACTGAAACTCTGTTCCCACTTAAACAACAACTCCCATTGCCCTCCCAGCCCCTGGCAACCACTATCCTACATCTGTCCAGGAATCTGTACACATCCTGCTGGTGGGATCACACAGTTTTGTCCCGTTGTGACTGACTTATTTCACTCAACATAACGTCCTTGAGACGAACTGCATTTCTGAACTAAGAACCTGTTTCTCTGCCCAAGCAGCGTGATGACTGGTCATTGGGATGGTTTGACCTCGCGAGCACTCTCATCTGAAGGGTCAGCTCCATGTGTTGATATCCCGCCTGGCAGCGGGGACCTCTGTCTGCATCTCTTCTCCCTGTGATCCAATCCCATTCTTATGAGAGACCTGGGTTCCAGGCACAGCAGGATGCTGAGAGGTGCTTGAGGACAATACCTGGCATCTTTGGTTCTGTGGCTTCCCTTCACTGGAGTCCCCACGTCCTCTGCCTGCAGGACTTAAATCCAGGGATGGCCACACAGGATGGGCCTCTGGAAAGGCTAAGTGGGTTCAGAGGTGCGAGAATCGGGACAAGCAGCTTAGCTTTGGAATGACAGGGGATGACATCAGTGGGGATGACAGGGTATCGTCTATGTGAGGATCTAGGTATCCAAGAGGCTCCGCCTTCCCCATGGCAGGCTACTGCAGGCATTCAGCGTGTGAACTCTCCCTGATTCCTGTACTTGTGATTGTCCCCTGTCTGTATGCATGCGAAAATAAAAGCTGATGAGGATGTAGTGAACTTTCCCTCCTTCCACAGATAGACCGGGGAGCCTCTGGGTCTCAGGCAGCTTTCCCACATCTGAGCACAGGCAGGGGCAGGAACAGGGTTTCCCTGGGTGGGAGGGTGAGGTCCCTCCTGCGCTGGGTCTCAGAGTCTTTCTGTGATGATTCTCTGCCCCCTGGTGGTGGGAGGGGACCTCAGCAGAGGCACAGTCCCCAGTGGGACGCCTCTCCCCAGGGTGCCTTATACCTGGCCTCTGGTCCATTTAGCTAGGGCGGAAGGATCCGACCAGGGTCCAGAGGCTGGAGGTGGGGAGCTCAAGCAGGCGTGGGAGGGGCTGCAGGTGAAGTTGGTTGGGAAGGGGCTGCAGGTGGAATTGATTGGGGAGAAGCTGAAGGTGGGGGCAGGAGAAGCTGCTATTTAAGGGCGGGTGACCAGGCTGTAACTAGGCTGCCTCTTCCGGCCTGGGTGCCAGCTCCAGCTTGCTGAGGGGTCAGTGGGCCCACCGCAGACAGCACAAGCATGGGGGGCTTCTGGCCTTGGATGCTGGGTCTGCTCTCTTTGCCAGGTAAGCGGCTGCCTCACCCTCCTGCTTGGGCTTCAGTTTGCAGAGCGCTGGCAGAGACCAGAGGGTGTGGCTGGAGCCTGCCAGGCCCTGGGTTGGTTTGAATGGCTCAAGAATGGGCTCTCCAGGGACATTCCTAGAGTCAACTCCAGGCCCCCCCCCCCCCCCCGGAGGCCTCCTGAAGGGCCCGCAGCAGAGGCCGGCCTGGCCGTGTGGCACTCCAGAGGCCTCGTTCTGCTGGCTTGGCTAGGCTTGCCGGGCTGAGAAGGGAGTTGTAGGGCAGGGTCTGAGGCTGGCCCACACCCTGCCACCAGGGTTGCAGCCTGAGCTTTGTCCCTGTCCCTCCTTCCTGCTGTCCCCCCACCTCAGACACCCACATACTCTTGAGCAAGGGCTGCCTTTTGCAGCTGGTGTTGGTCCCGCTCGGGGAGCCCCTTCCTCAGAGCTGTCTAGGCCTCAGCACCGGCGGGGGCTGAGAGGGGCGGCCAGGCAGGCTCCCAGGACTGCTTGCTGGAGCCTCTCTTAGTAAAGGGAGGGTCACCCACCCCGCCCACGTCCTGACATCCTCTCCCACATGGGGGCGCTTGGGCCCATGGATGTCTGGGCCAGGTTTGATCCTAGGAGCACCCCCAGCCTCCAGCTGTCCAGGAGCCTGTGGGAGCAGCTTCTCAGAAGGCCTCACCCCTGAGGGGACCCAGACGTCTTGGGACAAGGACATCCCTGCGATTAATCAAGGTGAGGGCACCATGTCTTGGGGGGTGGGGTGGGGGGAGGGTGCAGCAGGGTATGACGGTGTCCACATGTGTGGGGAGAACTGTGCTGAAGGCTCAGCCAGCAGAGAAGCTGAGAGGAAGCTCTAGAGGAGTAATGGTTCTCCCTGCAGCTTTCCCCATCGGTTTCTGTAACTTCTCAGCTGGTGTTACTTTCACAGAAGGGGGAGCGCACGGGATTTATGAATGGCCGAACAGAAGTGTGGCGCTCTCTCTGTCTGCTGTCCAGCTCGGTCATCAGTGGATGTGGGCAAACATGTCGGCCACCTGGTGCAGCACGGCCTGCAGGTGTGAGGGGACGAGCTGGGGATACAGAGCAAAGAAGCACGAGGCCAGGGCCTCCCTGTCTGGGTCTCAGGTGGAGAACGAGGACACGTTGATGTCCTGGGACCAAGCTGAAAGAAACACAGACGAGGGTCCAGATGTTGGAAGCTTTCTTTGGGGGAATGGGTGACCTCGCCCTGGGGGATGGGACTGCGGATGAGGAAGCCATGTGTGGTCTGCCCCTTCTTTCTGTGAGCCCATCTGCAGCCCGGCACTGCTGAGCTGGAGCAGGCAGGACACTGCCTTTGGTGACTTTGACCTGTCTGGGGTAGCGAGACTCAAACTGAGGCTTCCCTGGCATCAGTTTTTAGATGCCATAGAGAAATCTTTTAGCTACTATTGCTGGCAGCCCAGACAATTACATTCCATGAGCCTCCTATAGCAGCCGGGAGCACACGGTCCCAGCTGCTGGGAATGCTGGCTACTGAGGCCTTGCAGCTGCAGGCCTTCAGCCAGGGATGTTGGGAAGCTGCCCTCCACTGCCTGGGAGTGGGGGCAGGAGGGGGCCCACAGTGACTCATGGGTTCATGCATGTGGCTCCTGCCTCAAGGCGGGATGAGTCCATGGTGCCACTGGGGCCCAGAGCTCCGCTGGGATTGTTACCGGAAAGGTGGACCTGGCCGTTGGCAGGTCTGCCTAGGGCCTGCCCATAGTGTTTGGGTTTTTGACTTCATGCAGCAAACATTTCCTAGCAGGAGTCCAGGTGACTGTGAGGGAACGTTTATTGAATCTGGGGACAGTAAAAGAAGAAAGGGCTTAGTATAGGAGAAGCAACAGGAGAGCCTAGGCTGGGCTGCCCTAGCTCTCTGGGAAGTCAGAGAAAAGGGGGCCTTGGGGACAGGCTCAGGGGTGAGCCTGGGATGAGCTGCTGCTGCCCATTGCTCCCCAGGTTGCAGTCTCCTGGGGTCCCTTAGCGTCTAGGAGATGCATGCCCTGGGGGAAGAAGTGGTTGAGGAAGAGGGGAAAGGGGATGGGGGGCTGCTCCCTAGAGGGAGAGCACAGCTGGGTCCTTTGTCTTGAGGCTTTCTCTTTCTCACAGGCTGGAATTCAGGGGAGGGTTTTAGCAGATTATTCATCAGTTTCCTAGGTGTGCTCTTTCTCAGCTCTCCCAGGGCCCTGGTTTTCACTGATTGTTCAGTGTCAGGGCAGGGGGTTGATAGTCATTGCAGCTGGTCCTGATGTCACCCACCTGGTTTTGCTGCTTTTCTGGGTCTGGAGCTGAAATACAGCTGAGGCCTACATGTTATTCCTAGGGAGGTGGCCTTCTGCATCTGTTGTGAATTGCTCAGTTTGTTCAGCTGTCTGTTTCCCTATCCCACCTGTCCTGGCTTACTGGCCTGTCTCAGGATCAGGCTGAGGCTACCCTCCAGCTGAGCCCGTTCTTCCCCAGGGCTCTCCACATTCCGTAGTCCCTCAGAATCGGACATCGTTTCTAGCTGGCTCCTGGCTTTGGCTCTTCTAGGGAACCCAACCCCAGGCACCTCCAGGGTGTCGGGCCCTCTTCCAGGAGTCCTCCTGGGGCTTAGATGTGGGGACAGAGACTGGAGAAGGGCTGCGGCAGAAATAGAACTGTTGGCGGAGAGGAGAGACAAGCTGGATCGGGGAGCGGGAGAGAGCCAGGCTCCCTGGAGCCAGTGTTCACCCTCCTCCTACGTGGTTTGGGCTGGAATTTCTGTCACTTGTCACCACAAGGGTCCTGAGTACCACACAGAGGGGCAGGAGTTAGATGGGGATGAGGTGGGACAGAGGGCCCAGGGCATGGTCTGAGGAATGCAGCTGGGCTGTGGATGGAGACAGCTGGAAGACAGGCTGCCTCCTGACAACAGAGGGCCTCCTGCCCAGGACGCAGGAGTTGGCTCTGAATTGTGGCCACCACGGGAACCGTGGACTGCCTTTGGGCAAGGCTGAGAAGCATCACACTTCTGTAGACTGTGGCTCAGAGGAGCCACCCAACTTGCCTGAGGCCCAGGGAAGAAGAGCCTCGGTGCCCAGGGGCGCTCCGGCTCCAGAGTTGGAGGAAGGACAAACCCGGGGGTTGATGGTTCTGGCAACCAAGGCCTCTGTCCCTAAAGCCTGCGCTCTGCGGGGACCTGGGCCCACACGCATCTCTCCCTTCCTCCCAGAGCTCATCCCTGAGGAAACCCCAGAGAGCAGCTTCCTCCTCGAGGGGGACATCCTCCGGCCGGTGAGTGAGTAGGTACTAGTAACCTCACAGGTAGTGATAGAGGCCTTTGAACCTCCTCTCGCCCCAGGTGTCTTGTGGGTGTGACATGGGCGGGAACTCTTTGTTGCTCATAGCTTGGTAGGCACCCTTTCTTGCCAAAGTCAGAGGGAAGGTTCTATTAGGAAGAGCCAGCCTGAATGGGAAGAAAGGGTAACATCTGGAATGGTGGCAGGCTGGGAGGGCTTCCTGAAGGAGGAGGTTTGAGCCCTCAAGACCCAGCTTGGTACCCTGCCCAGGGGAGATGCTCAGGAAGTCTTAGGGTGAAGGGAGAGCTGAGCACAGGTTGGCAAAGTGGCTGTGGGGCTGTGGGGAGGTGTTGGTGGTCTGGGGAAGAAGAACAAGGAGTAATGCAGATATCGTCGTGGCAGGGGGTGGCGGCACAGTTGGAAAGGGAGCAGGCTGGATGGGAATGGGGGGGGGGGGGGCGGGGGCTGCCAGTGGGGAAGGAAGCGCTCTGTGTTTACGAGAGCACTGCCATCTTTAGGAGACGGTGAGGACAGAGGCTCCAGAATGGGGCAGTAGCCTGGAGAGGGTGAGGCTGTTCTATGACTTGAAGGCTGCCTGCAAGTGGTGTGGCATGAGACTGGGCTGGGCTGGTTGGGTCGGAACCCCAGGGGCAGGGCCAGGGCCAGGCAGGCAGCCCAAGGCGAGGCCCCTGTTCCCCATTCCCCAGTGAGTGCTGGCATAAGAACAGAATCCAGTAAAACCTGTGGGGCAGGACATGGCAGATGCTGTAAAACCTGTGCCTCAAAGGGTTTAGGTTGGTGGACGAAAAGAGGAGAGCTGCCAAGGCCAAGGGTAGTGCCTTCGAATCAGGCCGGGGCGGGGCAGGCGGGAGGGGGGGGGGGGCGCTGCCCCATCTTTCCACCACACATTCAGGGTGCTTGGGGACTGCTGGGGAAGTTCTGAGCACCAGCACGGGGGCGGGGCGGGGGGGGGGAGGGGCAGGGGGAGGGTGGTGGGACTCCTGGCCAACCTCTCTAGGGGCGAGTTCTATTGATTTGATAGAATCAGTTGCAAGTTCTGTGTTACACAGAAGGCTTGTGTCATGTACCGAAGTTCACATAGCTGACTCCCAGCTTCTATCCCATCTCCAATGGCCTCCCCACCCTCACATGCCTGTGTCCTGCCGCTCATATCTTCAGGCCTCTTGTGGCCTGAGGTGTGGCCGGAAGCTTGGCTGGCCTGTGTCCCCAGAGGTCCCTGAGTTATGTCCTCTCTCCTCAGAGTCCTTTCCGCCTGTCGTCGGCTACAAGCAACAAGTGGCCCCAAATTGGGGGTGTGGTGGAGGTCCCCTTTCTGCTCTCTAAGAAGTACGGTGAGTGAGCACTGGGAGCCCAGTGCCACCCTCCCAGGCCCTCCCCTCCAGGCTCTGCCCCAGGCTCCTCCCCGTCCCTCCCAGCTCCGCCCCCCCCCCCCCCCCTATTTCCAGTGCAGCCTGTGCTCCTCCCTGGGTTTTCTCCTCTTCCTCTTCAGGCCCAAAGCCCCTCTGTCAGCACCACCCAAAGAGCCCTTCCCCCAAAGGCCCCTTCTTTCTGAGTGAAGAAGATGTGGTACATACTAGTACATACAATGGAATACCACCCAGCCATGAAAAAGATGGAATCTTGCATTTGCAACAACATGGGTGGATCTTGAGAGTATCATGCTAAGTAAATAAGTCAGACCAAAATGATTTGGTCACTCATATGTGGGATATAAAACAAAAAGCAACAAACAAGCCCTAACCAGTTTGGCTCAGTGGATAGACCGTCGGCCTGCGGACTGAAGGGTCCCAGGTTCGATTCCAGTCAAGGGCATGTACCTTGGTTGTGGGCACATGCCTTGTAGTGGGTGGGCAGGAGGCAGCTGATCGATGTTTCTCTCTCATCGATGTTTCTAACTCTCTATCCCTCTTCCTTCCTCTCTGTAAAAAATCAATACAATATATATATTTTTAAAAAGTAACAAAGTAATAAAACAGAGTCACAGAAGTCCTTTTGTTCCTAGGGCCTCCTGAGCTGGGGTTGGGGCTGAGTTAAGATCCTGGAAGAGCTGATGGGAAGGTGCAACTAGGGACTATCTGATCCAAGTAGCACGCTGCCTTTTCTTGATACTCCATGTTTGGAGTGATTTGAAGCTCAGTTTCCTACCCTGCATGCAGACTTGCAGGGGGCATGAGGGTTCTGGGGGCTTGTCTGGGTGTTCAGCCAGGTGTCCCCTCCCCAGATGAGCCCAGCCGCAAGGTCATCCTGCAGGCATTTGCTGAGTTTGAACGCTTCACATGCATCAGGTTTGTTGCCTACCATGGCCAGAGAGACTTCATCTCCATCATCCCCGTGTCTGGGTAAGTAGTGCTCCTGGGTGTGTGCATGCGAGTGTGCACGTGCAGGGCGAGTTCCTCAGCTTTATTGTGTTCAGCCTGGAATGAACTAAGTCATTCTCTAAAATCTATTTCTGGGCCTGTCCGCCCAGGTCTAAATACCCCTGCTCACTGAGTGACTTGCCCAAGGTGAGCTGGACCTATAGTGCTCCGGGCAGAAAGTGGGGAGGGAGGGAGTTAGGTACTTGACACTCCTTCATGTAGCCTTCATCCCCAGGAGACCTCATGGTCTGGTGGGTGAGTGCAGGTCTGGTGGGACAGGCCTGGCCTTGGGCCGGGTTCCACAGTGCAAGAGCTGCCGGACTCCAGGCAAGTCCCCTGACTTCTGAGCCTCTTCTGCCTTCTCTCTCATGCTATTTCTAGCTTGTCGGGGGCCTAAGCTAATGTGTGGTAGCTTTGATTCGGGGCACCCTGTGTGGGCCCATTCACTC
The DNA here is from genome assembly GCF_963259705.1 of Myotis daubentonii. Classification (NCBI taxonomy): domain Eukaryota; kingdom Metazoa; phylum Chordata; class Mammalia; order Chiroptera; family Vespertilionidae; genus Myotis; species Myotis daubentonii. Next base: position 21,856,966 of record NC_081851.1, on the reverse strand, counting down.
AATGAGCTGCTTTTGTTACCCCTGTTACTATCAGTTCCTGCTCCTCTTTGCAATCCAGGATGGTAACGGAGCTCAGTGCATCCGTTTCACAGGAGGCTAGGCGGTGAAGGGACTTGGGAAAGGCCTGGCCATGTTAGTCTCATTCATCCCTGAACTAGGGAGGAGGGGAGGGGCTGGGTCTGCTCTCGCTCTCTCTGGGCTGGTGCCTACCCAGCTCACTCTCATGCCCTGCAGGTGCTTCTCTGGCGTGGGGCGCAGTGGAGGGATGCAGGTGGTATCCTTGGCACCCACCTGTCTCCAGAAGGGCCCAGGCATTGTTCTGCATGAGCTCATGCATGTGCTGGGCTTCTGGCATGAGCACTCACGGGCTGACCGGGACCGTTATATTCGTGTCAACTGGAATGAGATCCTCCCAGGTAAGCCAGGTGGTGCGCAAGCCAGGTGGGGTCTAGGAGTCCATGGAGAGCGGCCACAGGTGTGGGCCAGTGTCTGAGGAGTTCCCTGGCTCTTTGGAAGAAGTTGTCCATATTCCCCACCATCTGCCTGTCTTCTATGGGGAAGGTGGGAAATGGCCCAGATGCTGCTCTTCTGGGTTCTAAGCCTTCACCTGCCCACCCATAGTCTTGCTTGAGTTGGGGCACCACCATTTCTCCTCATGGACACTGTTGGTTACCTGAGGATGGGTTCCTGGCATCCTATGGGCCTTGTTCATTGTATACCCAACTAGCAGCTGCTCATGCACACAACCATGTCGGTGGAGGCGGGGCTGAGCCACGCAGAGGCCCGGAGGTAGTGGTTGTGTATGTCCAGTGACAGATGCGGGTGGCTGAGGGCAGTGCTGTGAGGGGGTACTAGTGAGCAGGTAGGGCCAAGGAAGCATGGGGAGGCTGGTCTAGGGAGTGGGCCACGGCACCAGATGGCCTGTGTTCTGGGAACCATGCTGGGTACCAGGGGTTTGACCCCAGGCATGGTGGGGTGACCCTAACCCTGTGGGAGGATGGCCTAATTCAGGAGGTGAGAGGAATAGAGACTACTGCTTCATGGGGGAGGGGCGCAGAGGGGATGCATGGTCAGGAGTTTGGTTTGGGGTGTGGGAACAGAGGGGATGCATGGTCAGGGGTTTGGTTTGGGGTGTGGGAACAGAGGGGGTGCATGGTCAGGAGTTTGGTTTGGGGTGTGGGAACAGAGGGGATGCATGGTCAGGGGTTTGGTTTGGGGTGTGGGAACAGAAGGGATGCATGGTCAGGGGTTTGGTTTGGGGTGTGGGAACAGAAGGGATGCATGGTCAGGGGTTTGGTTTGGGGTGTGGGAACAGAGGGGATGCATGGTCAGGGGTTTGGTTTGGGGTGTGGGAGCAGGGGATGCATGGTCAGGGGTTTGGTTTGGGGTGTGGGAGCAGAGGGGATGCATGGTCAGGGGTTTGGTTTGGGGTGTGGGAACAGAGGGGATGCATGGTCAGGGGTTTGGTTTGGGGTGTGGGAACAGAGGGGATGCATGGTCAGGGGTTTGGTTTGGGGTGTGGGAGCAGAGGGGATGCATGGTCAGGGGTTTGGTTTGGGGTGTGGGAGCAGGGGATGCATGGTCAGGGGTTTGGTTTGGGGTGTGGGAACAGAGGGGATGCATGGTCAGGGGTTTGGTTTGGGGTGTGGGAACAGAGGGGATGCATGGTCAGGGGTTTGGTTTGGGGTGTGGGAGCAGAGGGGATGCATGGTCAGGGGTTTGGTTTGGGGTGTGGGAGCAGGGGATGCATGGTCAGGGGTTTGGTTTGGGGTGTGGGAGCAGGGGATGCATGGTCAGGGGTTTGGTTTGGGGTGTGGGAACAGAGGGGATGCATGGTCAGGGGTTTGGTTTGGGGTGTGGGAGCAGGGGATGCATGGTCAGGGGTTTGGTTTGGGGTGTGGGAACAGAGGGGATGCATGGTCAGGGGTTTGGTTTGGGGTGTGGGAACAGAGGGGATGCATGGTCAGGGGTTTGGTTTGGGGTGTGGGAGCAGAGGGGATGCATGGTCAGGGGTTTGGTTTGGGGTGTGGGAACAGGGGATGCATGGTCAGGGGTTTGGTTTGGGGTGTGGGAACAGAGGGGATGCATGGTCAGGGGTTTGGTTTGGGGTATGGGAGCAGAGGGGAAGAGTCGGAAGGTTTCCTGCAAGCGGAGGGCTTTTGAAATGAGCACCACCACTGCTGCTGTGGGGTTAGGCATGTGGATGCCTAGACCAGCACCATGGAGTCTCAGAGAAGGTGCCCTAGGGGCACGGAGATTGGAGATCAGAATTAGTCTAGGGAAGTGGGGGGTGATGGTGACTCTACCCTGGAAACAGAGCCTATAACCCTTTCAAGTGTTCATGGGATACTTGTGAGAACATACCATATGACAGCAATAAAACTTCCAATTTGAAAAAGTAAAGTTAAACATTTTGTCATGATATAAAGTAGAAAGTAGAAACTAACAAACCCAAAACTTCTTCCACTTGGAAATTAAAGTTTAAAAACAAACAAAAAGCAGCAAGCCTTTCTCTTATCTCGGGGGTTAAAGAAATAGTGGAATTCTAAGAGAGAAAATCACGAAGATGCATTAGAACCAATGGTTCACAGCTCAAGGCTTGGGGAAAATGTGTAGACTTACATACTTCTATCAATAGAATAGTGTATGCATTCCAGTCCAAGTTAAGAAAACAAAGGAAAGCAGGAGGAATTGACGGTAAAAGCAGAAATTAATGAGTTCATTAATTTCTTGAGTTCATTAGTGTTGTTTTCTAATGATAAAACAGGTGAAAACACCTGCTACCCTAATGGGAAAATTGCTTAAGAATTTTGAAAAATGAGACTATTTGTATCTAGTTAATATGTAACAGAACACACGCTGCTAGGATCGGCAAACTGCTAACGGTAATTAGCTGTGGGGGTGAGACATGGGGAGCTCAGAAGGGGGTGGAGGGGAGACATTGCATAGCTTAAGTTTTTTGTTTTTGAACCAGATGACTATATTGCCTGTTCCAAATTGTTTGCTAACTGAAGGGTTTTTAAAAGGAAGAAATAAGCACTCTCTAGGGCAGTGGTTCTCAACCTTGGCTGCACATTAGAATCACCTGGGAATCTTTTTAAAATCCTGATTTCTGGGCCTCATCCTCCGATAATTCTGTTTCTTTGTTACTAATGTTGTGGCCCCACCCCATAACAAAGAAACAGAATTTCCAGGAGGATGGGGCCCAGAAATCAGGATTTTAAAACGATTCCCAGGTGATTCTAATGTGCAGCCAAGGTTGAGAACCACTGCTCTAGGGGCAGAATTTTCTGGCAGGTGATGGCATGCCATTGATTCATGGTGAGTGGCTGCTGGTGACCAGGTGAGGGCGACCATGGGAGGATGTGGAAGCAGCGGGGCCTGGGTTGGGGGGAGTAGGGGGCAGAGACGGAGGTGCAGCTCTTCTTTCAGAGGCTCACAGCGAAGGACACAGGTGAAGTGGGTGCTCTGGCCAACGGGGAGTGCTGGACTCTGAGCTGGTGGCGGGAGGAAGGGGGTGGTCTGATGCTGGCTCAAGGCAAGAACAGCTGGGCTTGCTGTGGGGAATGGGGCTTCACTCCAGCAGACGCTGAGCTCTGCAATCTGAGGGGCAGGCACTCTGCCTGGTGGGTGGGGGGCGTCCAAGGCTCTGAGAGCCAGTGGCTTCATGGAAGCTTCAGTTTATAGACTAGTTTTATACAGGGGAGCTTGAGATGAGGAGGACGGGTGGAAAATGCTTAGGAGGCCTGGTGCAGGTCGGGACCCCTCCCAGGATGGGGGGTATAGTAAGCAGGGATCAGTGGGGGGGGGGGGCAGAAAGAAGCACATTCAGCAGTGGTTTTGAATCCCTCAGCTTAATTAGCTTATAAATTCCTAGAAGTCCCCTATCCACCCCCCACTCCCGCCTGTTCTCTTTCCCCATTGATAAATACTGTTTCAGGCTTTGAAATCAACTTCATTAAATCTCGGAGCAGCAACATGCTGGTGCCCTATGACTACACATCTGTGATGCACTATGGGAGGTGAGTCCCTTCCCTCCTCTTGTCCGTTTGCACTGCCTGGCAGCCCTGTTGGGGGTGCAGACTCAGATCCCGCCTGCTGGGTTCCAGGCTTGCCTTCAGCCGGCGCGGGCTGCCCACCATCATGCCGCTCTGGGACCCCAGTGTCCACATTGGCCAGCGATGGAACCTGAGTGCCTCGGACATCACACGGGTCCTCCGGCTTTATGACTGCAGCCCAAGTGGCCCCAGCCCCCAGGGGAGAGGTGAGTGACAGGGGCAGAGGGATTCGAGGAACCCGGAGAAGGTTCCTGTACTGAGGAGGCGTCAATGAGGGGGATGTGGTGGGAGACGAGGTTGCAGAGGTAAGCAGGGCGGGCAACTAGGGGCTAAGATAACTAGCTGTCCATTCAAAAAAACACGAAGTCCTAACTCACATCATGCACAAAGAAATTCCAGGTATGCCTGAGACTTACAAGCAAATAGAAAAACTTTAACACGTCAGCAGGGGCTTGGTGGGTGATCAAGTCCTTAAGGAGCCCTGCACCCCTGCAGATAGAGCGAAAGCAGCTCTGGCTCTGAGGCTGGGCCCACACTTTCTTCCTCTGATTCTGGGACATGGCCTTCTGTCTCTCCTGCTCCAGAGTTCCAGGCCCATGGCATCGATGGGAGCCCCCCTCCCGCCTCTGGACCACACCTGCAGCGGCTGCTGGAGGCATTGCTGGCAGAGGCCAGGAACGCCAGCCCCAGCGACCCCAGGGCTGGAGAGAGCCCGCTGGAGTGGGAGCCCCCCGTCCTGGGCAAGTCTGGTGTGGAGGCCTCTGCAAGGTGGCCTGAAACCTCGGCTTCCTCCACAAGCTCACGGTCCGGTGCAGCTGCTCCTGGGGTGCCCCTGGAGGGGCCCCGGCAGGCCCACGCGTCCACTCTGCCCCTAGCGCTGTCTCAAGAAGACCAGCCAGCGCCTATCCGGGCTGCTTGGGGGAAACCAGCTCTGGGGAACTTCATGGGGACACCCAGAGGTCAGGCCTGTGGCTTCTGTCCCCAAGTGGGGCAGGCATCTCCTGTCCAGAGCAGCTGGGCCAAGCGACCCTTGGCCTCTCTAGGCGACACTCCTGTCTTCCAGCCCCAGACTGACCTTCCTGTCTGAGGCCCAAGCCTCTCCCTCTGCCCCTTCCTTCCACACCATGTTCCCCCGAGGGCTCCTGGGGACAGGTCTGTCAGGGGGAGGCAGGCCTGTTGGGGACGCCTGGCTCTGCCTGCTCTCGTGTCTCCCTCAGCCCTGGAGGATGCTGGGACTGGAGGTGACATTCTCTAGGGCCCTAAGGCCAGTGGGCTGAAGGGGCGAGGAAGAAGATTCTAGCCTTCAAGGCTGTGGAAGCCCTTGTGGAGCTGAGGCCCAGCCCCCCAGCATGGACTACCGGTACTGCCCCCCTCTCCCTCGGGCCAGGCCTGGAGGGGAGCCACGTGGCTGGGACCGTGGGAGCAGCTTCCTGTCTGCTGTCTGGGTGCTGGGAATGCTGGCCTGCACCTCAGCCTCCGGCCTGCTCTCCGGAGGGTTTCAGAGCCCACCCCTCCCGCGCAGCGCAGGCAGCCTCCGGAGTCAGGGGTGTCACCCAGAGGGAGATGAGGAAGAGGTTGGGGCCCTGCACAGTGGGAAGTCGGCCAGAACATGAGGACCCTGAACACAGACTCGAAGCTCCTTTCCAGCCTGCGTTGCTGTTCCTGAAGCCTTGTCTCCCCAGAGGCCCTGAAAGGTGGCGAGGGGCGGGGCAAGTCACCCTGCTTGTCCTCCTGTCAGCCAAGCCCACTCCTCCTCAGCTCCTGGCCACCCTGGCGAGGGCTGTCTTGGAGCAGGCCAGGAGCCCCCTGGCGGCACTGTTCTGTGGCTCAGGGTGGGAGGAAACAAGAGCCCATGCCCTGTCCCAGGAGGGCCAGGCACCTCGGGTGTTCGGGGGAGGCAGAAATAAAGTTGGGTATTTGCTCCAGGAGTTGGGCACTGAGCTATGTTGACTCCCTCCCCACCCCTCCCCCGTCAAGCTCCCTTCCCCCCAAACAAGCCCTCCCGAAACAACCCCCCCAAGCCCCCCCCACCCCCCCCCCCACCCCCCCCCCCCACACACACACACTTGAGTGCCTTTGATGTGCCTCACTGCCCTGGGAGGGCCTCAGGTGGTCATACCCATTTTCCGGAAGGGGAGTACAGGCTGAGGTGCAGCCTTTGCCCACCTCAGGGGACATGTGGCTCACAGGGCACTGGAGCCCCTGCCCTCAGTTTCTCTTGGGTCAAGGATTTTCTGAGACCGAACAGGACTCAGATCCCCAGCATTAGCTTCGGAGAAGGCTCATGTGTGGGAAATGCTGTCCGCCTACTCCAGACATGGACGGGTATCTGAGTGTAGAGTGGGTGAGTGGGGGCTCTGGCCATGGCCCCAGCAGAGGGACAGCTCCCCCGGGAGCACCCTAAGCAAAGTCTTTGGGCCAACCCTAAGGCAGACACTGCACCTGCAGTGCCCTGGTTGGTCAGAGAAACGAGTGTGACTGCCTCACAGCCTGTTGGTCTGAGCGGCGGATCCAGGCCTCTGCTCTGGGCTGGGTTTCCCCGACGGTCACATGGCGGTGACCTGCTTTGTGCCCTGTGAGGTCCTCCCAGCTCTGAGGCTTCCCATCACATGCCTCCATTAGCATGTGGCTTTGGTCTTGGAATCTGCACACTCCAGTGAGTGAAGTGGGGCTGGAGGGACATGGCGGTGGAAGGCGAAGAGTGCCCCTCCTCTTCTTTGGGAGTGATCAGGGATAAAGCTGTCCTTGTCATGTCCTTCCCCAGGAGGCCACCTATCACTACAGAGCCCATGCCCCAGGCCAGCTCTGGGCCCAGGCCTGTTTCACAAGCCCCACCCTGTCTGTGTGGTCCAGGCCTGGTTCAGCCCCTGGAGCTCCAGCATGGGGGTGTGGTATGTGTGGGGCTCTGGGGTGTTAGAGCCTGGGTGGCTAGCCACTCCACCCCAGGGTCTGTGGCCTGTTCCCCAATCCCCAACCACATAGCTATGTGGGCTCACTCATCACCTTATCCACTCAGTCCACAACATCTATTACGAATTAGGTGTCAGGCAGGTTCACTTGTAAGCACGGGAATAGCACGGTAAGCAAGGCAGGGTTTCTGTTCTCATGGAGTTTATTCAGGAGGGGAAAGGGATGGAAGGTACACAGCAGGTAAGAAAGCACCTGGATTGGTAAGTGATGGGGGGGGGGGGGAGCGGAGCGTTCCTTTAGGGTGTTGGCATTTCTGAGACCTGAATGACAGGATGAGGCTACCCTGTGGTAATCTGGGGAAAGGGAAGCCGGTGCGAAGACCTGAGCCAGGAAGAGGAGGGTCTGTCAGGCCGGAGTGAATGGGGGGATGAAGAGCAGGGAGCAGGCAGGGCCAGGCCAGTCAGAAGGGAGGGTTTTAGCCAAGAGCAGCAGGAGCAGCAGCTGAAGGGTTCTAAGAAGGGGAGCGGTAAGACCTGATGTAATACTTAGGAAGCCATTCTGGCTGCTCTGTGGAAAATGGATGGGAGCGTGGAGAACAGCTGGAAGCAGTGCAGCTGCACAAGCAAGAGCGTGGGCCGCGGGAATGGGCAGAGGCGGGTGCTTTGGGGTGTTTTGGAGGTGGAGGGAATCACACCTGCGATGGGAGGCAGGGGTGAGGGCACCCCTCACAGCACTGAGGACCAAGGGGCGAGGCAAGGCTCAGGGAAATGGGTGTTAGACCTGGAGTGAGTGGGCAGGGAGCATGTGGGCTGACAGCCTAATGGCTTCCACTTTCTCCTGAGTGGGAGGCAAAGTCACAGCTTGGGGGTGGGGTGAGGAGAGTGAAAGCAAAGCCAATTCTGAAGAGGGGGAACCCAGCTCTAGGCAAGTCTGGAGATTTGTGGTTGCAAGCTGAAAGCAAGGCCAGCCGGTACAGTGAGTGTTCTGCTCCGGAAAAGGCAGCCACTTGGTCAAAGGCGAAGGTGGCGGGTGATTTACTTCTGACCAGGGTTGGGGTTTCGTTAGGCGAGTGTAAAGGAGGAAGAGAGGATGACCGACTGACATTAGAGGGCACTGCTCAAGGGTCTGGGAAGGGGTGAGGTCGGGTCAGACAAGGTAGTCTGGGGAGAAGAGTCCCAGGGACTTGAATGGCTGGGGCTTCAGGAGATCATCCTGTTGGGCCCTGAGTTGCTGGAGCCCTGGCCTGGGAGGACCTGGGGCCAGTCTCACCGCTCAGGCCTGCAGGAGTGGCTCCAGAGCCTCCAGCTAAGATGGCACAACCCTTGCTGCACTCTCACAGCTGGGAGTGGAACACGTCTTCCTCCCTTGGGAAACATGGTACCAGGTCACCTTCCCCCCATGGCCCTCTTTCCAAGGACATCCCTCGAGGGCACCTTCATTTGGGCACTCTACCTGTCTGAGAAAGGCTCGTGTGTATGCCATCCATTGATACCGGTGCCATTGCCCATCACCATTCAACAAGCTTGACCACGTATTGGGGACAGAAGAGATGTCTGTTCTGATGGAGGAGTGATGCAATAAATCCATTGGCCGCCGTGTCATTACAGTGCTCTGAGCATGACAGTGGTGCTGTGTGCATGGAATTAAGGAACTTGAACAATAGGGTACCTCTTTCTGCCTGAGAGAGTGGTGACAGGTGAGGGTACCTTGAAGAGAGAGTGGGGCCCTCCAAGCACAGAAGGAAAGGTGAGGAGAGAGTTTCTGGCAGAGCAAACAGAGCCTGGAAAGGACTGGAGATGTAGGAGCTCAGGGCATGTCCAGGGACAAACATGTACGTAGCCTGGTGGGGTGGGAAGAGGTGAGGTTGGGTCAGACAGGGTGGTCTGGCAGAAGGGTCCCAGGAAGCCTGGTCAGTACCTGTCCTAGGCAGCTCCTGCTGCTGGCCGGTTGTAGGTCTGGGACTGAACTCTGCCTGGTGGAACAGGAGGACAACGAAAAGTCAGATCTACTTGAAGGAAGCCCTGCTGTAGACCGAGGCTCTGATTCAAGCAAGGCTGGGTGGAACAGGCACTGGAAGGTGTGTGTGTGTGTGTGGGGGGGGGGGGGGGGGATGGAGAGCTGCAAAGAGGAGCAGGAATCCAGTTATATAATGGCCCCACTGCCCCCCATGCCAGAGCTTTGTCTTGGAGGTGGGGCTGAAAGGTAGCAGCAGGTGACACGGAGCATGGGGTGGTGGCTGAGCCTCATGGGGTGCTTGTAGACTGTCCCTGGCTGTCTCCACCTAGGCTGGTACTCAGCAGGGCCTGGTATTGGGTAGGGCTAGAGCCCCTTCAGGAAATTCCAAGTGAGAACCCCTGAGTGGGAACTTGCCTGGTCAGGGGAGGGAGTAGAAGCAGCTCTGGCCTCAGTTCCTGCAGTGTTCCTCGCCTTTTAAAGACAATGGGCAGGAGACAAAGGCTGATGATGGCTGTAGTGTCTGGACTCCTGGCTTGAGTATGACTGGAGAGGGTGAAAAGTGGTCCTTCCCAAGCCCCTTTGGGCCAATCAGGGCACTCAGACTGCACAGCCACGGACCAGGGAGCCATGGGGACAGGCAGGAACTTGCTTCAGTGGCTGCACCTCAGACTCCAATAGTCACCCTCTGTCCTTCCTCGTGGGAGGGGTTTCTGAGACCTCTCCATCCCTGCCAACTGGAGGTCCAGGCCCTGCCCAGTCCAGCGAGTGGGGAGATGCATCCATGAAACCTGCCTCTGGTTAGGGCAAGGGAGGCTGGCTGCCCCCTGGGAACCCAGTCTAGACAACACTGGACCCATTTGGTTGTGGGCACTTGCACCTAACAGAGGGGCTGGGTAGGCTGATAGCCTAGGATCAAGAAGGAACACACATCCCCATCCCTACCACATGGCTAGGGGACCTGGGGTACCACCCATCTGAGCCCGGGTAGGGATGAGCCATTGTCTGTGGGCATTGAGAGATCGTACTCCCTGCTCCCATGAGGATGGAGCTGAGAGGAAGGTCCGGTGAGCATGCTGGCTCAAGGTGGCCCTGTGGCACCACCCTACTCCCCTCGGCAAATAGATACCTACAGAGGGTGTCATGCAGCACTGTGCGCCGGACATTCGAGGCCAGGCTGGAGTGACAGCGTGAGGGGCTCCTGAAGGGGTGAAAAGAGCGCCCCTGAGGCTGCCCAGGCTGGCCCTGGGGGCGGTGGCCACAGGGAGAGTGAGTAGGAGCAGGGTGTTTGAGGGAGAGCCCTGGCTCCACAGCGCTTCGAAGCCAGGATGGGGTGGGGGGGGGCTGTGTGCTTAGTCAGAGATTTCTTTTTACCCCAACTCCTCTTCCAGGGCCACCCAAGAGGGGCGCGCAGTGTGGACAAGGAGCAAGGGAAGCTCCTCTCCACAGATGCCCCGAGACTCGCTCTTTCTTTGAGAACCCCACTAAGTGTCCTTGCTCTGCGCCGGGGGGCATCCTCTTCCTACAGGTCAAGGGGTCAAGTTTGCCCAGAGCCCCCCACTCACACAAAAATCCATGCCTGCGTCTCCGTTGCTGCTGAGACTTGCGTCCAAGCCAGTTTTCCTCTTACCTCTTTGTCCTCAATGGAGGAAACCGAGGCAGCTGCAGGAGTAGGACAGCTGAAGCCATAATCTCTGAGCACTTGCTTGCTCTCCAGCTTGGAGTGTTTTCAGCGACCCCCCCCCCCTCCCCCCCCCCCCCCCCCCCGACGCGGCGGGGCCACGGTGGCACGGTGGGCCGCAGACAACGGCAGGGGGCGCTCGGCACCCGGATACGGGCATCTCCTTGGACTTCGCACGCCTGACGGAGCCCAGCCTGGGTGAGACCGCTTTAGGGGGCGGGGTTCGGGGCAGTCTTCGGGCTCCCCCAACCCCTCCGCTTGGCTTCTTTCTCGGGCGCCGCGGCGTTGTTGCGGCTCATTGGGCTTATTGTTGTCCTGCGCCCAACTCCCACCCGCCCTCTCCTCGGGGTTCTGGGCGATGGGAGCAGTAATCAGCTCGCGCCCACCAGCCTAGCTTCCGGGCTCACCCTCAGCCCTGCAGTCCAGGAGAGAGGTCCCCTAGGTGCCCGCGGTCGCACGGCGCAGCATCCCTGTTCCCATGCGCACTGACCCTTCCACTCCCGCGAGCATCCCTTCCAGCTTTCCGGAGACCCCAGACGCGGGCCCTCGGACCCCCGCGCTCGAGGCTGGGGAAAGGGGCAGGGGCGCGGGCGCCGACGCGGAGTCCAGACTCCGAGAGGCTGTGGCGCCCCTCTACCCAGCCCTGGCCCACGGCCCGCCCCGCGCCTGCCCCGCCTCCTGCCCCCGCCTCCAGTCTCCTCCCTCCAGCAGCCGCTACTCGGCTCCCCACTCGCCTGCCGACGCTGGCTGCCTGCAGGCGCAGCTCCCGCCCGAGCCAGTTAGCGGCCACCGCGCCTCCTCCGAGAACGGGCAGCTCACAACCCCGCAGCCCGTGGGAACCCTGCGCGCCCGAGCACGTCCAGCAGCCTCCGGGCGGGAGGGCGCAACTTTCCCCCCCTCCTCGCCCTTGGTGGGGCGGAGACGGCAGCGGGACAACTTGGAAAACTTCTCCAGGCGGACTGCGGGGACGCGGGCGCCGGGGAAGAGGACGCAGGAGAGCAGTGCCAACCCCAGTTTCCCCCTAGCCTCCGGGCCCCACTGGCCCGGCCCTGGTGAGTCCCTCGCTCCTCTAGCCGCGCTGGGTGGGCCAACACTGTTGCCGGCTGTGCTTGCGCCGGGCAAGCAACGCCCCCTCTGGCCAGCTCTGCCATGGACTACCAGAAGCCCTACTCGGTGCAGGCCACCGCGGCCATCGCGGCGGTCATCACCTTCCTCATCCTCTTCACCATCTTCGGCAACGCACTGGTCATCCTGGCGGTGTTGACGAGCCGCTCGCTGCGCGCCCCGCAGAACCTGTTCCTGGTGTCCTTGGCTGCCGCGGACATCCTGGTGGCCACGCTCATCATCCCTTTCTCGCTGGCCAACGAGCTGCTGGGCTACTGGTACTTCGGGCAAGCGTGGTGCGAGGTGTACCTGGCTCTCGACGTGCTCTTCTGTACTTCGTCCATCGTGCACCTGTGTGCCATCAGCCTGGACCGCTACTGGGCGGTAAGCCGCGCTCTGGAGTACAACACCAAGCGCACCCCGCGCCGCATCAAGTGCATCATCCTCACCGTGTGGCTCATTGCAGCTGTCATCTCGCTGCCGCCCCTACTCTACAAGGGCGACCGGGGCCCCCGGCCCCGCGGGCGCCCGCAATGCCAGCTCAACCAAGAGACCTGGTACATCCTGGCCTCCAGCTTTGGGTCCTTCTTCGCCCCCTGCCTCATCATGATCCTCGTCTACCTGCGTATCTACCTGATCGCTAGACGTAGCCACCACAGAGGCCCCAGGGCCAAGAGGGGTCCTGGGGAGGGTGAATCTAAGCAGCCCTGCCGGGTCCCTGGGGGGACATCGGCCAAACTGCCAACCCTGGCCTCCCATCTGGTTGCTTCTGAAGAGGCCAATGGGCTCTCTAAGCCCACTGGGGAGGAGCAGGTAGGGACCCCTGAAGATCCTGGGAACCCAGCCTTGCCATCCAGCTGGCCTGCCCTTCCCCATGCAGACCAGGGTCCAAAGGAAGGTGTTTGTGGGGCGTCTCCAGAGGAGGAAGTTGAAGAGGAGGAGGAGGAAGAGGAGGAGGAGTGTGGACCTCAAGCCTTGCCAGTCTCCCCTGCCTCAGCTTGCAGCCCACGCCTGCAGCAGCCGCAGGGCTCCCGGGTGCTGGCCACCCTGCGTGGCCAGGTGCTCCTGGGCCGGGGTATGGACGCTGCAGGTGAGAAGTGGTGGCGTCGGCGTCGGCGGGCTCAGCTGACCCGGGAGAAGCGGTTCACCTTTGTGCTGTCTGTGGTCATAGGCGCCTTCATGCTCTGCTGGTTCCCCTTCTTCTTCAGCTACAGTCTGGGTGCCATCTGCCCGAAGCACTGCAAGGTGCCGCAAGGCCTTTTCCATTTCTTCTTCTGGATCGGCTACTGCAACAGCTTGCTAAACCCTGTCATCTACACCATCTTCAACCAGGACTTCCGCCGTGCCTTCCGAAGGATCCTTTGCCGCCAGTGGACCCAGACGGCCTGGTGAGCCGCCTGCCTGCTGCCCTGGTGGGGTTGGTGCCAGGTAGCACCAGGGCCACACTGCCTCCTGCCCTGTTATATGTGGCCACCTCCCTGGGGCTGTTTGGTTTCTGCTCAGGTAGTGCAGACCTCATCTTGGGAGCACCCTGGGAGGGACATGGGCAGGGGTGCTGCTCACGGGGTCTATGCTAAGCCTTCCCTTGTGGGCTTGGCTGTGGGGGGACGTCTTCTCCACGCCCGGCCTGAGTGCAGGCAGACGGAGGAGGCCTGGGCCTTCCGGAGTGTGGCAGAGGCCAGGCTTGGACAGAGTCTGGCCTTCTGGAACTCCAGAACCCTGTACACTTCCTCGAGGACCTTGTGGTCCCTGGCAGGCCGCTTGCTTGTGGTGTTTTGTTTCTTTTTCATCTTCCTCAGTAAAGAGCAGGAAGCCAGCCTTCCATTCTCCCAGGAGGCTGAGGAGGAGGCAGAAACAATGATGGCCGTACATTCACATTGAGGACCCACGGTTCCCATTAGGTGAGGGTTTGTAGGCTGATTCTATCCCTGGGCCCTTCTTCCCCTTCCCCCTGCTTTTGGATGTGTAGCTGCTTTGAAGGCCAAAACTGTGATCTGAGTCCCACCCGGCGCCCCTCTGGAGGCCTGGCCTCTGCCTCAACAGGACATTCCCGATCACTAGCATTCACCCCCTGAAAAATCCAGGGCAACAGTAGCTTGCTGCCTACTTGCTGCAGGGAGATGAAAGGCGTTGCACAAAGCTTTGAGCTCCATGGGGGAACCGAGAGACCCAGAAAATGTGATTATTTGGTGATATGAAAATTCCCTGTCTTTGTGTTTACCACCACCTGTCTTCCTCTAGACTTTAGTTCTGTGCCGGGGGTGTGAATTCCTACCCCAAACTGGAAGTGGGGAGTGGCAGACAGAACCTCTATTTCAGTTAAAGGATTTCTTTGAGAATGTGTTCTTGTGCCTGCAAAGGTTTGAGTTATTATGCTGCATGACAACCTGACATTTCACCTGCAACACCAAGAGGGTTTTCTGTGGCTTGGGCACCCCAGGGAGGGTTAAGTCTTTTGTCATCAAGAAGGCAAATTGTTTCCTCAAGATAGCTAAAAATACCCACATCCTGGGAATGGGTTGACATGAGAGCCTGTGCCAGGTGACAGAGCCCGCCTCCCCGCCGGATTCTGGGCTGGAGCAGGTGAGCAAGGGCCCTCTGGACGCCTGGGGGAGCCTCACGGCCGAGTGCCAGGCAGGGCTCTAAGGCCCAAATGATGCACAACTGATCCCATCTCGGATGGGTGCAATGGGTGTTGGCTGGCCACCTCCGCCTAGCCATGTGGCTCTCCCCACTGATGGGGCTCCAGGGGCCTCTTCCTCCTGGTTCTCAACCCCCACCCCAGACACTTGAACCCGGAACAGTTTGGAACATGTTTCCCAGTGCTCCCCCATAAGAGTGCCTGACTTCAAAAGTAAGCCAGTGGGATCTTCACCGGGGGTGGGCTAAGCGGCAGGGACTGTTGGCACTCCGAGGGACCTGGCCAGATGGCGAGGGGTGCTAAGGGTGTTTTCTGGGTTAGAGAGAATGGAGGGGACCAAAAGGAGTCCCTCAGTTTGTTCCTCAGTTTCAGTGTGAGGCCAGGGCATTGCCCTGGGTCAGGGCTGGGTAGGAAGGTGGCCCTGAGGGAGGGGCTGACTTGTGACAGCTACTGACTTGTCCCTGTGCCCCAGGGCGCCCCTGATATTGTCGCCTGTGGCCTCCTTATTGTGATATGTAGGTGTTTTTTTAAAGGTCTGAGCTATTTTATCAATAAAAGATATTTTGTAATAAGCACGCTGTGTTGTTGTTGCCCAAGGGCTGCCGGCCGTAGTTATTCCTCAGCTACTTGTAGCAGACTTGGCATGGGCCAGATGCCCTGCCCTCCTCCGGGTGTGGCCAGCTGGTACCGACTCATCTGCCTGCTGCTCTGTCCACGAATCATCCCTTACTCCTCATGGTAAGACAGGGGGGGTAGAAGTGGCATGGAGCCTGAGACTGGCTGCGTGGGGAAGGAGGACAGGGAGCCTTACCAGAGGAGGTGCCCTTTGGGCTGGGACTCAGGGAAAGAGCAGGAACACCCAGAGGCGAGCTAGGAAGGAGTGTTGGGCAGGGAAACCGCACATGCACAGGGTGCTGTGTGCTGGATTTGACAGTTTGAGAGTCAGCCGGAAACTGGCCTTGCTGGGCAGCCAGGTGCAGGAGTGGGGCCAGCAGAGGTGATCGGACACCACCCACATGGCAGGGGCGGGAAGAACAGGGCACTCTGTGGAATGCAAGCTGCTGTCTCCAGTGAGGGCAGGAGGTGAGTGGAGCTGACTTGCTGAGATTCAGTCACTACGTCTGAGCTGGAGTCTCCTCATTTCCAGATAAAGCACCTGAGGCCCCAGAGCACCCAGTGCACAGGAGCCCAGCCCTCTAGGCCTCCTGATCCACCTCAGTGAGAGCAGCTCAGGCCGGCACAGCAGGTTGGCTGCAGGGCCAGCAGGACATGGGGTTGGTTAGGGTGGTGCCAGGGAGGCGGGGAGGGAGGAGCAGGGGCGCCCCAGCATCTGGAAGTGTGGGCCACCCTGCACCTGCACTGTGACCCAGGAGTCACACTTCCAAGGCCACAGCCTTTGCCAGGGAAGACTCCATGTGTCCATCAACACTGGTGGACTTGGAGACTTGGAGCTCTGCTGAGACTTAGCAAGAAAGCCAGGCTCTGCCCTGAGGAGCTCCCAGCCCTTCCCACCAGCCTGCACCCACTGCCAAGGCCCTGAGGCCTGATTAGGGCAGATCAGAGTAGTTCATCTGTTCCCCTGAGCCATTGCTTTTCTGGAATTCTGTCTGATTACCTCGCTAGTCATCTAGGCCCGAGCCCTGTTGCCTGAGGGTTTATAAGGGGCAGGCCCATGGGTCTGGGGGAGAAGCTCCCTCCCAGTCTCCAGATGGTGGCAGAAATGTCCCTGCTGGAGCTGGACCTTTGGCATCTTATTCTGAATACATTAGCTCATTTGAGACTCGCAGCCTTGCTGGGGTGGCAACTTTACAGAAGAGGAAACTGAGGCTGGGTGCCCAAATCACAGCTATGAAATTCAGATGCTGAGAAACTGTGGTCCCATCTCTGGCACCAGCTTCCATTCGGTGGCCTGGCTGTGTGGGGATTCTGAGCTGCATCTGGGCGGAATTCAGCCGGTGCAGTGCTGTGATTGACTGCTCCTGTCTGTCACTGGCACAGGAGGTCTGAGTTTTACAGGCTTTCCACTCCTGACAGCTCAGCCTGATCACTGCATTTTATTGAAGGAGAGACTGAGGCCTAGAGACAGAGGACTTGCCTTGGACGTCCATCCACGTGGTGGTGGAGCCAGGTCTGGAACCCAGGTTGCCTGATCTGCCCCCCACACCACACCTCTGTACTGAGGGGTTGCAGCCAGGCTCAGAGTGACAGGCCCACATTGAGGAAACACCTGATGAGAGTCCGCGGCAGACCAGGTCCTGTGCGTGGCTTGTCCCGTTACCTAACTCAGTTCTCAGTACCTGAGGAGCAGTCCTGGGCACTTGCCCAGTGCTATGTGCACGCCTGAGCTGGACCCCAGGGCTGCTGGCTCCAGATGGGACCTCCTTCTCGACACCGCTTCCCGCTGTTCTGTGTGAGCAGCACCTACTTTTGATTGCACCCTAAGCCCGTTTTAGGGTTAGTGGGTTGGTGAAGTGGGTTCAGGGAAACAGATAGGGGGGTGGGGGCCCTGTCCTTCCAGGAATTATCCCAGCAAATGCCTGGAGGTAAGGGTGGGGACAGGAGGCAAGCAGGGAGCTGTGGCAGTCTCCTGAGGGTCTGGGAGCACTTCTTCTGGGGAGGCCTCTGACCACGGGAGGCGCCGATGGAGAAGACAGAGGAGAGGCTGGGTGGGAGGGCTTAGGAAGACCTCGCCCCACTACTACTCTCACTCGGTAAGAATCTGGGTTCTTAGGTCAGTGGGGACACCCTTCAAAAGGCATTGAGGCCCTGCCCCTGCCTCAGGCCAGCTGCTGAGAAATTTGGGGCGCTGGGAATCCCTCTTTGGAGCTTTCTTGAAGGAGGCACCCTGACCCACCTGCTCAGAAGGTACTGTGGCAGGAGGGCCAGCTGACCTGCTAATGAGACGCAAGGTGGAGGGGGGCTTGTGGGTTCATCAGGCCCTTGTTCCCTCCCAATCCTCTGCATGACTTCCATCTTGTGTGTTTGGGGAGTGCTGGAAAGGGGGTTGCCCATCTACCACCTGCAAATGGGGTTGCTGCTGGCTGGGAAGTGGCATCCAACCCTCGAGTGGTACTGGGCAAGCTTTCACTGCCTGGGTGCTGGCTGGGGCTTCTGCTGCAAGGCCTGGTCCCTGTGTGCAGAAGCGCTGGGGTGGGACTTCTGTGCCGCTGAAAATCATGGTGGGGAGGTGGTGGGGAGGCCAGGGTCATGCTTGCTTCTGCCACTACCTGTCTGGCTGCCCCTGGCAGAGCTGGGTCCCCCCCTGGGGCCTCAGTGTCCCGTTCTGCCCATGAGAAGCTCCAGCCTGATGTTCCATCTCTGCCCCACCCCAACCCCCCTCCTGGACGGTCCAGCCGCTGAGATCCCGGGAGGTAATTAGTCATTCCTGAGTCAGGCTCCTGGACAGGACCGGGCTGTTTTCTTCACCACTGACCCTCAGTGCAGAGGCAGGCCCGCTCTGGAGGGACCAGTCAGTGTGGGGCCCTCGGAGATGGGCGTGGAGAGAGGGGTATGGCTGCTCTGGGTCATTAGGGCCAGGGCCTGCCATGCATCATTCGAGATCCAGTTTCACAAACGAGGAAACTGAGGCTGAGGGAAGTTGAGGGCCTTGTCTGAGGTCATCCAGAGCCAGGGTTACAAATCCACCCAACCTAACCCCAGCGGCGTCACTAACTGGCCTCGGGACCCGCCCGTCAGCACGGGAGCAGCTCTGAGCCCGCCCAGCCCAGCAAAGCCGCTGAGCAGCAGAGCCTTGGGCTTGGGGTGACCTCCCTGCCTGTCGGCACCTCCATTAGAGCAGGGCCCAGGCAGGGGTAGGATGTTCCCACCCTCCCAGGCTCTGCTCACTGTTAGCAGGGGAGGCAGGGAGCACACGCTAAAATTAGACTCTGGGATCCTGCGTGCTCCCGCATCCGTCCGGCGGTGTGGGGAAGGCTGTTGTCAGAAGGCCAGGGCTGGAAGGAGCCTGGATGTCAGCTCGCACCCTCCCCAGGGCTCACTGGCTCTGATCTTCTCACACCCTCCCCAGTCCTTGGCCAAAGGCTCCTGCCCTTGGCTTGGCCCTGTGGTCACCTATTGATGAGCAGTGATTTCAAAGGGAGAGGAAACCCCCTTTTAATACCCACCCTGTCCCCCTGGGATTCCACTGCCCCTTTGTTCCTCTCTTCCCTTCCTCCCTTCCCCTCTCCCGGCCCTTTCCACTTCCAGGTTCTCAATGACTCGCTCCCCCTTCTCTGAGACTCCCCTCTGCCTCCTGCTGGCCCTCTGTCGTGCTTCTCCCTGGGATGGCCCTGGCCCTGCAGGCTTTATGGACCACTGGGGGTAGGAAGGCTGGAGACTGCAAATGAGCCTTTGTCACTGGCAAGAGGGGGCTATTTGTGACCCAATATTGGCCTTTGGGGCCCCGGCCCTTTGCAGGCCAGGTTGGGGAGGTGCTGAGCCTGGCCGAGAGTCCTAGGGTCCTGCCCTTGATCTCCCTGGGGAGGGGCAGCCCCCTCTGGGGCTGGGCCACTCCACTCTCAGAGGACCCAGAACTCAGTTGGACTGCCACCACCTCCCACCCCAGGGAGACCCGGGCTGCTTCAAGAGGAGAAAGGGTTGGGCTGGGGCAGTGTGGAGCCGTGTCCCCGTGACGTCCCGTTCCCACCCCAGCCCAGCCGCAGCTGTGAGGTCGGGAGCGTGAGAGCTGCCTGTGCCTGCTGCTGGGAGTCCCTGGACACCGGGGTCAGCAGGGGCGAGACCCAGCCCTCCACTCCTAGTGCAGGAGAGGACTGGATGGGGGTGTCACAGGCCACGGGCTCCACAGGCCCCCGGGTGTTCTCTGACAGGGGCCACTTGACACAGCTATTCCAGCTGCAAATCCTCTCCACCCCCTGCTGGCCTAGCAGCTGGGATTAGAATGGGCACAAGGCTGGCAACTGTTCGAAGGATTTCCCTAGTTGTTTCAGAAGCACTGGCCGGGGTCCGAGACTGGGGTCATGGTCCCAGCAGGCCGCCAAATTTCTGGATGACCTTGGGCAAATCCCTTCCCCTTCCCTGGGCTTCAAATTCCTCATCGTCAGATGAAGGAGTTGGGCCGGGCCATGGTTAACATGTCCCGGTGCTGCCCCAGGAACCACTGGGCAGGGACAGAGAGGGGAGAGAAAACCGAGTCACCCCTGCCTTTTCCAGCGTCTCTGCTTTTCAGGAAGCAGCACCCCCACTGCCCACCAGGATTCCTCCTCTGCCCACCCCAGGCTTACGTAACACCATTAGCCACAGCCCTGTCCTCCTCATGACTCCTGTGTCCCAGGGAAATCTAGGTAGTGGAAACCTTAGAAGGGTCACCTTGACAGACATTCATTCATTCCCCCAAGGCAGGCTGGGAGCTGGTGGAATAGCGAAGGGGACCTGTGCAGGGGGTGGGGGCGGGTGGAGGTTGGGGGAGCCAGGGTGTCTGGCAGGAGCCAGCCTGTGCTTGACATTGTGTCTAACATAAGGCTGGAAGGGGGACTCGGGCTGGGGCAACAGTGGAGGAAGTGTGTGAGGTCCTCCTGGAAGGGCAAGCAGTGTGTGGGGGGCTCCTAGGGAACCCGCTCCCATCGGGTCAGGGCCTAGAATGGCATGCGGGGAGGAGACTTGGCTCCTGAAAACAAACCAGCGCTAATCCCAGCCATGGTGGGCCTCCCTGGTGAGGGCCGGGGCTCCGCCGGGTTGGTGCCTGTGCCCCTCGCCTGAACCACAGCCTGGCCCAGAGCAGGCGCGTGGAAAACATTTGCGGAACGAGTGAGGTTTCCCAGCAATCGGGGGCAGCCTTGGCCTTGGTCAACTACGGCTGGGGACCCTTGCACTCCAGGGATGCGTCTCTGGTTTGGTGTTTAAATTTTCTGTTTTGTTTTGTTTTTCCCACATAGTTTCCTAGAAAAATTCTGTTGGAAGATTCCATCCGGGCCTTGGCTGGGCTAGAGTCAGGGGAATTGTCCTTCAGAGCTGGGGGACACCAGGGCATTCCAACGTAAGCGTGTCAGGGACCCGTCCTGGAGTGTGGAGAGTAGATGGGGCTGGACAGCGAGGGGACAGGCAGAGAGAGTGCTTGGTTGGGTCATCCCGGTGGCAGCATGAAAGAAGTACTACTAGCTTTGCTGTCAAATTTGGCTCCATAGTTTACAGGCTGTGTGGCCTCAGGCAAACCATGAACCTGCTCCCAGCCTCAATTTCCTCATGTTTAAAATGGAATAACATGGACTCCTTTAAGATTGGAGAGGTCACCCCACCAGCATGGCTCAGTGGTTGAGTGTTGACCTAAGAACGAGGAGGTCATGGTTCGATTCCTGGTCACGGCACATGCCCAGGTTGTGGGCTTGATCCCCAGTGGGGGGCATGCAGGAGACAGCCAATAATTCTCTCTCATCATTGATGTTTCTATCTCTTTCTCCCTCTCCCTTCTTCTCTGAAATCAATACAAATATATTTTTAAAAACTGGAGAGGTATGTTGAGAGATAGAGATGATATGAATGCTACCCTGATGGGGTGTGGAAGTGCAGAGCTGGCACCACAGATGGCACAGACATTCTGATTACTCTCTGGATGTCCAAGTCCTCTCCAACGTGTCCCCTGCCTCACTGTTGGGAGGAGGCGGACTCTGGGTCCTGGGAGAGGGCCCCATCCTGTGCATGGCATCTGCCCTACCCCTTGCCCTCACCTAGGCTTCCATGGGATCCAAAGCCTTTCCCACTCAGAGCTTCTGCCAGACTTTCCACCAGGCTGGGAGGCAAAGGTGCTCAGGCAAACACGTCCAATGCAGCACACTAGTGCCAGCAACCTCACCACTGGATCATGACAGACATCAGCAATGGACCTCAGAACTCTCTCTGGGAGCTACGACTAAGCTGCAGAAAGCACAGGGCAGGCATTCTCAAACAATCGCCGCTCGTGTGCGAGATGAAGCCCATGTGCCCTCGGTCCAGGGAGAATCCGGCCTTGGATCCCAGTGGGTGTGGGGGGAGAGGGCTGCCCAGCCTGATGCGAGGGGGCCCTTGGGGTGTCAACAGGGCTGAGTTCAGATGCCCCAGGGTCCCTGTAGTGCTCTTGCATGGAGGGCAGAAGGCTGTCAAATGTCAGCTCCTAGGGGTCCCCAGAGAGTCTGAGAAAATTGCCTGCGGATGCGCAGTTGTCAGCAGAGGGGGGTCTGAGGGCCAGCTGGGGGTGAGGCCAGGCAGCATGGCGGGGCTGGGAGTGTGGTGCTTCTTGGGAGAGCACCTTGACGGGGCCAGAGATGGGCCGAAAGAGTAGGAAGGGCTGCAGGGCACTGGAGGTCTTAAGTCCTCAGGAGTATGTAGAGCCAGGTGAGGATGGTTCAAGGTCGCCTGCCCACCCTGCCTGTTCTGCCACTTGGGAGTCCAATCACCTGGCGTGAACAGATGTAGGACTCCCGTTCCAGGAGTGGAGTCTGAGCCCCGAGTCCATCCACCTGCACAGCGCCCACAGCAGTGCCTCCTCTGAAGCCCCACCCATTAGTGTTACCATGACACCCACACCTTATGCGGACCCTCCCCAGCCAACCACCTATCTCCCTTCTCTGCTGTGAGTTTGCTCCTTGGCACTTACCACCAATCAGCAGGCTAGGTATCTTACTTACCTGTCTGCTCCGCATCGTTGTCCCCTAATACACTGTCAGCAGCAGGAGGGCTGTCTTGTCCACTGGGTGGCCCGGGCCTGACAGTGCCTGGCAGGTAGGAAGAATGAAAGGGCTGGCCTGCGCCCTGACACCGCTCTCCAGGGTTGCTAACATACCCTGGAGACATGGTGAGGGGAGAGAGCCAGATTTATTTGAACTCCACCCAAGGAGGGAGGAAGAGTGGAGGGGGGTGGGGCGGGCAGTTAGAGCTTCAAGAAGCAGCTTGGACAACAACGCGTTGGCTGTGGGTTTGGGGAGCTGGCCAATGACTGAGTTCCCCGCAGCACAGCTTTGGCTGGGGGAGTGGAGTGTGCAAGTTTGGGGCCTGAAAGGAATTGCCGGGGACAGTGGAGGTAGGCAGATGCTGCCCCAGCGAGGCTCTCTACCCCTGCCTACCTAGGCTGCAGTCACTGGATGGACAGCTGGTCCAGGATGAGCAGTTTGGAACCTGCCTGGGCCTCCGGGCCCTTTCTGCCCTGACTCGCCAGTGCATGGAGCTCTGTGCCAGCTCAAAGGGCTTCTGAGAGCCAATACCACCTGCACTCTGGGTGAAGGCAAAAGGGACCGGCTTACTGAGCCCTGGTGTTTCAAATTCCATTACTGCCTGCCTGCAGAGCACGGAGAGGCGAAGCAATGACATGACACTTGACACTTGGGAAGAGGGGCTGGTGGTGGGCCGTGGCGCTCTGCAGCAGGGGCTGACGTCTCAGGCAGGAGGGGTGGAGAGTGGCAGCGGTGTGTGCTTCCTCACGTTCTGAGGTGCCCTCTGGCCCCAGGCTAACCTCCAGAGGCAGGCGACAGGGTGAGGCCGGGGCCAGCAGCTCTGCTCCAGAGGCAGCAGACTAAAAATAAGCTGGGATGTCAGGGTCTCCTGGCTCCAGGAAGTGGAGAAGAGGGTTGAGTGTCCGGAGGAGGAGGAGGCAAAGGGGAGGAGAGGGAGGCCAGCAAACTTGTTTGTTTTCTCTGCAGCCTGAAGTCTCTGAGACCGCTGCTCCCTGGGTCTGCGTGAGTGGCTCTGGGATGCAGGGGCCTATGGGTGTCTCCAGACCCCTCACTACATGCCCAGCGTGCCACTCCCCCGGCACTCCCTTGAGACCCTACTAGGGTGTGCAGGGGATGGGACCTCTGTGGGTGAAGGCAAAAGGGACCAGCTTACTGAGGCCTGGGGTTTCAAATTCCATTACCACCCCAATATTCTGCAGACGCAGAAATGGGCCCAGATGGTGGCCCTAGACTCTAGGGCAGCGGTTCTCAACCTGTGGGTCGCGACCCCTTTGGCGGTCGAACGACCCTTTCACAGGGGTCGCCTAAGACCATCCTGCATATCAGATATTTACATGACGATTCATAACAGTAGCATCATTACAGTTATGAAGTAGCAACGAAAATAAGTTTATGGTTGGGTCACAACATGAGGAACTGTATTTAACGGGCCAGAAGGTTGAGAACCAATGGTCTAGGGCAGCCGTGGGCAAACTACGGCCCGCGGGCTGGATCCGGCCCGTTTGAAATGAATAAAACTAAAAAAAAAAAAAAAAAAAAAAAACCGTACCCTTTTATGTAATGATGTTTACTTTGAATTTATATTAGTTCACACAAACACTCCATCCATGCTTTTGTTCCTGCCCTCCCGTCCAGTTTAAGAACCCATTGTGGCCCTCGAGTCAAAAAGTTTGCCCACCCCTGGTCTAGGGAGTTTTCCCAGGTCACATAGCTGGCAATGCCCAGAGCCAAGCCTAGACACTCAGGGCACGCTGCGAGGCCTCAGCTCAGACATGGCACCACTACCACCACCCCAGGGGTTGAGAGTGGCTTTTGGAGGCTGAGGGGTAAACGTGGTGGCTCTGTGCCCTCTGGCCAGTGAGGAGCCACCGCCTATCCTGGCTGCAGAGATCATCAGGGTGACAGGAGCATAGCCCTTCTTCTCCTGACCCTGCGGGTCCTGACCACTGGCCCGGGTGGGGCCTCAGAAGACACAGGCCTCTCTCCCTCTGCCCAGGCCGCCTTGCCCTCTGCACTCAGCATACCAGCTCCCCTTGACTCAACCGGATCCAGCCTGCGATGAGTGCACCCCCCTTCTCCACCCTCCCTCCCAGGCTCCTCTCCCAGTCCTCACTCAGCAGAGCCTCCACTGGGATGAACCCTAACCACCCAGAGGTCATGAATACTTGGCTGCCCTTGAGACTTAGTGCAGGGCCACTCTTGCTCCCTGAATCCCTGTCCCTGTTCATCTGCACCCCTCTGGTCACAGCTGGCTTGGGGAGCATGAAATTGCAGTGAGCTCCTCAGGATGGGGCCAGCCCTGGACAGGCCTGCGTCCAGGGACACAGGAGGGGGTCCAGGGCTGACCAGCAGCTTGCACGGTCTTCAGCCCCTTCATCCTTTCTTCTGGATTCCTCCTCCTCCTTCTCTTTTCTTCCTTTGTTTTTATTATTTATTTATTGTTATGATTTAATCCTCACCCAAGGATATGTTTTATTGAGGAGAGAGAGAGAGAGAGAGAGAGAGAGAAACATCAACACCCCCAGCCTCCAGCTCCCCCTGCACATGCCCCCTGGGATTCAAACTCACAACCTAGGTATGTGCCCTGACTGGGAATCGAACCCACCAACTTTGGTGTACTGGATAATGCTCCAACCAACGGAGCCAAACCAGCCAGGTTCCTTTGCTTTTTTCAAGTCTATTGATAAATTCTCTAGAGGGTTCAAAATTCTCAGCCCTGCCTCACCAACTGCAGCTCTGTTGGGGTGGCCAGAACAGCGCCAGGTGTTAGACCAGTGGGGTGAAACTGGACCAGTGTTCAGCAACCTCGGTACTTCAGTTTAGCTAGAAAGAATTCAGAGCCAAGACTCAAACTATAAGAGAACATTTATTTGGAAAATCACAGAGGTAAAAGTAATTTATTAAAAAAAATCTCTTAGGAAACAAGTTATAGAGGAAAAGGAAGGCAGTGTGGGCAAGCGAACCTGAACCATCCTCACCTGGCTCTACATACTCCTGAGGACATAAGACCTCCAGTGCCCTGCAGCCCTTCCTACTCTTCTAGCTCATCTCTGGCCCCGGTCAAGGTGCTCTCCCAAAAAGCACCACACTCCCAGCCCCGCCGTGCTGCCTGGCCTCGCCCCCAGCTGGTCCCCAGAACTCCCCCGCCCCCTGCTGACAACTGTGCATCCGCATGCAATTTTCTCAGAATCTCTGGGGTCCCCCTGGCAATGACCTTTGGCACTCTTGGACTGAAGAGGCCCTGTTCAGACTGAGGCCCAGGGAAGGGGCTTGGGTGGGACAGTGGCAGATGGAGCACTGGGGCTGCCTCCCAGACCTCCCTCTCTGGGGTGCAGCACCAGCCAGAGCTGCCACCTCTTCTCCATTCTTCACAGTAATTGCCTTAAATGCTGTATCTGTTGTCATGACAACATATTACCAACCCTTAGGTAAAGCCCTGTTTGCAGGGTGGCTGTCAGGCTGTCTCCAGCTCCATCACTGGTCCCCACCTTGCGGTTCCCAGCTGGTGCCTCTTCCTCCCTCCCTCCCAGAGGTCACTTCTATTTTCTAAATTTCCAGAATATTTCTGTGACTTTTGTGTTCTCTGTTTCACTTTGTGTCTGTGGGTCTCCCTTCCACTCCTCCTCCGCCCTTCCCTCACCTTCTTCCATCTCTCCCTCCTTCTCCCCTTTTCTTTCCTCTTCCCTAGAGCCTAAGCTTTTTCCCTGTCTCCCTCTCACTGCCTGTCTCTATATCTCCCTCCCTTCTTCTCCCCCTACCCTTGAGTGCAGTGGGATAGCATGAAGGTGGATGGGGACAGGCAGGGCTGCTGGCTACCACAGGTCTGCTGTGTGGGGAGCCTCAAGAAGCCTTGGGGCTCTGAGGGGAGCCCAGGGCAGGCACACCCTGTGAGCCTCAGGCCTCTGTGGTGTGTGGCCATGACGGCCTTCAACTGCTCCTAAAGAAGCATGGGCCGAAGGAAATGCCTTTCTGCCTCCACCCCGTCCTCTGCCTTCTGCTGTCCTTCTCTGGCCTCCAGCTCGAAGGCTGTCCTGACTGGGGCCTTGCACACTTATTGAGTGATCCCTGCACACTCAGCGCCAGCCTCGGGGCACCTACACAAGAAGACTTGCGACAATTCCAGAGGGTGAGTGGAATCACTCCATGTTACAGGCCGGGAAATGAAAGACAAGAGGGGTCAAGCAACTTGCTCAAGGCCACGGAGCTGGTCGGTAGAGGAGGCAGGATTTGAAATTCCATTCCACAGCCAGTGCTCTCAACCGTGGTTCTCTAAGAATGACATTATCTCCTGAGCGTTCACTGTGCATTGAGCCCTCACAGAAACCCTGCAAGTTGGGGCCATGAGCATCTGTTTTACCAGCGAGGGAATCAGGGCACAGCGAGGTTAGGTACCTTTCTCAAGGTCACACTGTTCTCAGGGGTGTTCTTGGGAGTCAAACCAGGTCTTCGGTCTCCAGAGCCTGGTCTCTTAGCCCTCAGTGCAGCTGTTTCCTTCCTCTCCTCTGGGGAGGGGCCACAGCAGAGAGGGACAGGGACATGGGCTTCACACGCGTCCAAGTCCCCCCTTCTCCCTGATTCCCTGCAAAGCCCCCTCCGGGCCCAGAAGTGCTTTTGGGAACCAGAGGAGGAAGCCACATGGCAATAGGTGGGCACTGCATCCTCCTCTTTGCTGGGAGCTCCAGGTCACCAGGAGAGGCCCACACATCTTACAGTGCTTGCGAGCCTCTGAGCACCCCACAAGCAACCCGGGCTCTCATCACGGGACCTAACCCCTCGGCATCTGGGGGACAGGAGGCTGACGTGTGGCCGGGGAGCCTGAGCTGAGTCACAGGCCTGTGGGGCCCTGGCCTCTGGGCATGCTTTCCTGGTCGGGGGCAGCCAGGAACATCCATAGCCCTTCTTGCCCCATTGCTCTGTCCCTGGAGAGCAGCTGGGCCTTGGAACACACTGTCCCGGAGTGTGGCTGACGGGATGATGGAGAGGCGGGTTATTTTTAACAGCCGAGACTCATCGACAGAGCCTCTTCCAGGCCAGGGGAAGTGACATCGAGGGTGGGTGGGGACCAAAACCCCAGGTCCTCCCAGCATCCCTGCCGCCCCTATGCCTAGGCCTGAAAGCCCCACAGGCTTTGTGGAGGCCCTGGGTTGACGGGGTGGCTGCCTCTTGGCTGTCAACCTTGAGAAGGGCCTGACAGTATCACACCTCATGTGTGCTCCCCCTCCCAACCCCCTGCCCCGGAAGTTGCAGGTCTGGGCGCTGTTGCGGCTCATGTGCTGCATGAGGACCGCAGGGAGCTCAGGCCTGGCTTTGCCTGCTTGGTCCAGCTGGTGCCAGCCCTGGACCCTTCTCTTTCTGTGCCTCTGAGGAAAGCAGCTCATTCTCCAAGCTCCCCAGGCCCTTCTCAGCTTGAACGGGAACCACTGTGTGGCTGAGTATGGGCCCCGGGGGAACCCAGCCTCTCAGCTCCCACAGGTCCTAACACCCAGGCCTTTGGGTCCTCCAGTAAATGTGCGAGGACCTGGCCTGTCTCCCTTCCTCCCTCTGAGGATGGTGGAAACGCCTTACCCACCCCATCTGGACGCTGAATTTTTCAGTTCTGGCAATGACCCTCTCCTGCCCTCCTGTGTCCCTACGTGGGCCGGCCCTTTTCACTTGTCATGTAGCATCATATGGGAGCAACCTGCTGCTGGGAGTGAGCACTAGTCTCTTCCTGAGCTCCTTCTCTCCCTGCCACCGGAGCCCCTGCAGGTAAGCCTCTCTCGCCAGTCTTTTCCGCTTCCCTTTGGGGATCCTCTGGCTGCTTCTCCTGCTAGATGGCAGACATCTGGTTTCCCAGTGTTCCCAGGCCGTCAGGGAGGGGTGTGTGTGTGTGTGTGTGTGTGTGTGTGTGTGTGTATGTGTGGTTTATAACTTCCTCGGTGTCACGGGGACCAGCCCACAGTGTGCAGCTCCCTTATCCAGATGTTAGTCCTGTTTTCTCCCTCCTCCTGTCACTAGGATGGAGCCCTGAGGCCACCCACCCCAGACCTGGGGGGTAGGTCTATTCACACCAAGGAGCCCGAACTCTGCAGAGTGGGTGGGAAGGAGAGGGCCGAGGAGGGAGCAGGAGGCGAAGGGTTAACCATTCTGGCTCTCCTCCTGCTGCCCTGTGACCTCAGGCAACCTCCCCACCTCTGGGCAGGAACCCATTCTCTGTGGATTGGGAAAGCACAGTGATCACAAGGTCAACCACAAAAAACGAGGTGAGATCATGCAAGTCAAACATGAAAACAAGATGCCTGTGGCCAGCACTGGGGAGCAGGTAGTAGGGCAGCCGCTACGGTTGGTTAGCATGAGGCCCATGATAAGGAGTGAGGACAAGGTGGGAGAAGAACAGCAGCCATGGTCAGGGTCAGGGACAATCCACAGGGCCCTCCTCCTCCCCATGGAGGGGCTGTGAGGAAGAGAGGCCTAGAGGGCAGCAGGGAGGCGGGAAGGGGTGTGAGGGGTTCACAGGAGCTGGTGTGCTGGGCCCCAGGCGGCCTGTACACTTCAGGGAACACCCGTCTTTCTTCCCAGTCAATGTTCCAGGGCAGATTGCCTACCTACTACACCAGTGCTCCCCGCTTGGGCACTCCCAACCTCCCAGTGGCCCCACCACAGCCAGCCCATCTCCTGCTGCAAGGCTCCAGCCTGAAGAGGCTGCTGGACGATGGTTTCCCCGCAGGGCAGAGTCAGTCCGGGTTAATGGCTCCTCGCTGGCCTGAGTAATGTCCCCAGCTCCTGCAATGAACAAAACATGGTTATCGGCCCCCCTGCCTCTGCCAGCTCCCAGACTCTCGCAATAGAATTACGGCCTCACGTCTGCCCTCCCGGAGCCAGGGCAGCCGCTCCTCAGCGGCCCTTTGGGTGGGACCGGTGTCCGGCCTGGGGTCCTGCGGGCACCACGGAGGGCTGGAACAAAGGAGGCCGAGCGCCAGAGCAGGGGGCTAGACACCTCCCTCTGGGTCACAGGGACCTGCTCGCATGACCTCCTGGCCTGGTTTCCTGGCCCCTGCCTTCCCCACCTCCCTTTCCTCTGCAGCTTTATCTCTTTGGAACCCAGACCTGCCCACAGCACTTCCCTGCTTCAAACCCATCAGTGGCTTCCACTGCCACTGGACAAAGTCCAGACGCCTTGACTGGCGCTGGGGAGCGTCACTTCTGGCCTGCAGCCTCCAGGGGCTAGCTCTTCTCCATGCTGCATTTGAGCCAGCAGTTGCTGGCCGTGCCCTCAAGATGCCCAGCTCCTCCGGGGTGTGGGGGAGGAAGTGCCCACGTGGATGCTCAAAGAGGAGCTGCCCAGGCTCCTGCCAGCCTGGGGATCCCCTTATTCCTGAGCACCGTTAGAGCGCGCTGCCAGCCCCAGGACCCAGGCATGAGTTGGGCCAGTGAGAACGGGACAGAAGAGACCCAGGCCACTTCTATTTGGTCCATGAAAGTTCCCCTGTGCACTCCGCCACTCCATGTCCCTGGGCAGCTTCCTCAACAGCCTCGGGCTAGAGGTGGTGGCACCAGAGGCACCAGATTGGAGCCTAGTCCCTGAGCCACCGCGTGGAGGAGAGCTGCCTGACTCACGTGTCCGGCAGGTTTTGGGTGCTGCTGGCATCTGGATCCAGAATCTGCTGCTTCGTCCTCTCCTTCAGCTTCGTGGCCTGGGAAAGAGGACCACGCTGTGAACGGCTCCAAGGAGATTTAAAACATCTTTATTGAGATATAACTTGCATACCACATTCACCCATTTTAAGTACACATGTCAATGGGAAGATCCCAAAAGTGTGAGGCTGAGTAAAAAGCCTTGCAGTGGATGGAAGCTATCCCACGAAACCAGCCCTGCAAACTGAAAACAGACGCACACGGATCACACTGGATAGTTCTAAGGATTCATGGTGTTTAAGGATAGGAGGGGGGACAGGAGGTGGAAGGGAGAACAGGAGGAGGAAGGGGGGTGAGGGAGATGGACATAAATCCTACAGGTGGCACCTCACAGGGCCTACAGGTGAGGGTGGGCCGTGAACATGAATAGAAGCTTGTGCCTAACACAGGTCCTGGAAAAGGAAGAGGGGGAAATGGGAAGGCACTGCCGCTGCAGGGGCTGTGGCCCTGCAGGGAGCAGGGATGGGGGAGCCCATGCAGGGCAGCAGCCCGAGGTCCGGCCTCTGACTGTACAGGCCCCGGCAGGCCAGGCTCCGGAGGGCTCGGAAGACATGGCCTTCTGCATGCCTCTCTGCTGAGGTCTGCAGGAGGCGGAGCCAGCCAGGATTCTTGGCCCCCCTCTGGCTGAGTGTAGAAGGCTGCTGTCCCCAGTGAGGGGCAGGGGCTTTGGCCCCTGGAATCCAGCCAAGGGATGTGGATGCTGAGAAATGCACAGATATGAGCAGCTCTTGGCAGCCCTGGCCTGTGCCTGGCCAGCCTGGAGCCCGGCCTGGACTCTTCCTCCCCTTTCCCTGGAAGCCAGTGGCTCAGCGGGAGGGACCCCTAGGGCAGAAGGGAGGGGAGGCCACTGTGAATGCCTAGAAGCTTGACCTCATCTGCTGCCTCATTAAAGTGACACGTCCCAGCGCAGGCGGAGTTCATTGGGAATTGACTCCAGGATGTGGCGGTCACGCCAGGGCGAGGGGAAGGAGCAGGTGGGCTTCCTACCCCTACAGGAGCCATCCCACGACTGGGTGGGAGGGACGGCCTTGTGGGGAACTGGGCTCTGAGAGAGGTGATGCGGACCCTGTCTCTGCCTGTTCCTTGCCAGTGGTGTGGCTTTGGGCAAGCTTCCTTCTCTAAGGAAGTTGTGAGGTCGGATTCACCCCTGGAGATACAGGCACTTCCTTTGTAAACTGTGAAGTGCTGCCCAGTGGGAGGTAGAGTGGAGAGCTGGCCTTCCAGTGACCCCAAGACCTCCTGGGCAGAGTGGTCCCTGGGACAGGCAGGTGTTGGGCTGCAGGCTGAGCCCTTCTCTTTTGCCTCCCCTTCCAGACTAGCCCTGGGGCTGGATCACCCCTTCTCCCCGCCCCTCTCCCAACACCCCCCCCCCACACCTGACCACACACACACACACACACACACCACACACACACACACACACACACCACACACACACACACACACACACACACACACACGCACACACACACATGTTTGGAGTCTGCAGAGCCTCTGTCATGTCACTTTGCATTTTGCAAACCAGAAAGGACTGTCCACGAGCAGGGTTATTACAATGGCAAGATGGGTCTGAGATCTTTGGGAAGCACATGGTGAATGAGAGAGCAGCAGTTTCTCTACCCGCAGGAGGGGTGTGGCCTCATTAGAAGCACCTGCCCAGCGGTGAGGCCCTGGGAGGGTCACAGGAGCTGCGCTGCGCAGCTGGCCGGCACTCTCGCAGCGTGGCACATGCGGCAGAGATCTGGGGACACAGGCCAGGCCTGGTACTTGAGTTACATGCAAGTGCACTAGTTCAGGGCCCTGTCCCCTGCAGCCAGGCCCTTTGCCCAAGGTCACAGGGATGGTCAGTAATTGTCTTGACCAGCATTCAAGGTCTCTGAGTCCTGGGCAGCTGCCCAAGCCTGAGGGGTTTCTGCCTGGAGGCCCCACCCAGACGGTATGCTTCTTTAGAACTTGGTTATGCAGCAGCTCAGTGGGCAGCTGTGAGGGGCAGGTGATGGTGAGGGGGTGCACAGCATCCTGCCTACGGGCCCCTCCCAAGGGTACTCTGGGGAGCCTCACTCCGGTCTGACCTCACCTCCCAGGCAGAGGTTCCACCCACAGCACTGTCCCCTGGCCATCCAAGGTTTGCTTCTTTCCTTCCAGGGACAGGGAACTCACTGTTTTGTGGGCATCTGGGCCCAGTATTTCCGGGTGGGTGGGTGGGCAGGATAGAGTGCAATAATACCCCTGCACCGGCCACCATGTGGGCCCATGAAGGTGCCCAGTTAGTGTGTGCCTGCCTTGCTCCCCATTGCTGGGCAGTTCTTTTTGTTAGAAAGTGCTTCTTGTAGCCTGTTCCTTATCAGTGAATCCAGTCACTCCCGGCCCCTGGAGATGTCCTCAGGCTGCCCTGGGGAGCAGGCCTCATCTTTTAAAGTGTCTGGAGGAAACCATCATGTCATCTGTCGCACCACCCTCACAGAGTCCTCAGGACAGAGCACATTGCTGTTGTCACAGTGAGCAGTACCCCTCCCTGAGGGACGATGGCATTCACGGCCAGCTGAACCAAGGCACAGCCACGTGTGGGTTTTTGCCAATGACAGTGTCATATGTCCCTGTCGGGCAGAAGCTGTAAGAGCAGCTGTGGTTTGCCATGTCTTTACCACTGCCACCAGGTAGAGAGAATGGTCCAGGTAAAAGTTCCTTTGCCAGCTTGGGTCCCAGACGACATGTTGCAGAGCCACAGCCAACCACAGTGGACATGGAGCATGAGAGAGAAGCCATCTGGGGAGCTCTTGTCACTGCTGTGAAAAGCAGCCCATCCTGGCTGATACACGTGTGTATTTGCTAATGTCTCTTCGAAAGCGGGGTCTCCAGTCCTGAAAGGATGTGAGCAACGTGGGAGAGGCGGGGCCCCTCCATGAGCAGGAGCTGTGGGTACATGTTACTTCAGCCTCGCCAACAGCAGCAGCAGCACAGGTGCTCATAATAAACTTGGACACAGCGCCTTCCTTGTGCACAGCTGGTGAACTAGGACGCTCTCACTCCCTGCTTCACCAAAGGAGGCCTGCACCTACCTGCACAGACACCCCTTGCCCTTCAGCTGCAATCACAGATTCTACAAGTTACGTTTGACTATGTTGCTTTGTTGCTTATCCACCTGTCTCTGCAGCATTCCACCCACCTATCGATCCATCTTATCTTCTGATGACTTTCCAAGTAAGTTGCAAAGCATGCACACAAAGCACTTCCCTGTCCCAAACATTTCAATATGAAATTGACCGGAGATCAATATTTGTTCATGGTTTTTAGGTTTATACAATGAAACGCACAAGTCATGTTTCGACAAATACACACTCCTGGGTAATCCAAATTGCTATCAAGATAGAGATTGTTACCATCACTCCAGAAAGCTCCTGCAAGCCCTTTCCCAGCCAATGTCCATCTCCCCTTCCAGAGGCAAGCACGGTTTTGATGGGTTTTGCCAATCCTGGACATTCATTTACATGGAATTTTACAGTAAGTGACAGGTTTTGCCTATCCTGGAAATTCATTTACATGGAATTTTACAGTGTCAGACTTCTTTTAATCAGCATGATATTTTTGAGACTCACCCAGATTGTTGCCTGTACCTGTGGCTTGTTCCTTTTTGTCACTGACTGGTGTTCTGTTGTATCCTTATACCACAATATTGATGAACAGCTGGGCCTTTTCCGGTTGGCTATTACAAATAAACCTGCCTAGAACACTGGTGTATGAGTCTTTGTGTAGACACATGTCTTCATTTTCTTGGGTAAATATTTAATATCAGAATTGCTGGCTCATAGATGGAGGTATCTTTAATTTTATAAGAAACTGACAGATCTTTTCCCAAAGTGGCTGCGCTCTCTCACTGCCGCCAGCAATGTCTGGAATGTGCCCACTGCTCTGAATTCTTAGGTTACTTTTTAATCTGGGTCTCATCCTTCAGTGAGCTCACTATCCTTTCCAGCCACGGCAGTCCTGGAGGTTTGTTAAAATGCACTGCGACCCATCTCACTCACTGCCGAGACTTTGAGCAGGATGGAACCGATGGCAGAGTATCAAAGGTCCACTAACCAATAGTTAGTTGTTCAGTCATCTATGGAAACGCAGCACAGAACTATAACCTGTGTACATCACCTCCGGGGTATCATGAGATAGTTTGTCAAATCAAGAAATTCTGGTTTATTTGTGTAAGTGGAAGAACATAATGATTGGAATAAGAAAAAAGAGAATTATTCTTAAAGACTGAATGAATTTGGACAACTGTATTTCTTTGGAAATATGATACATTTTGGTTCATTTTTCATAACTGATGTCAGCAAAATATTAAAGATTTCACTTACAGGTAGATGTGCTATCAGATTATGCAATGGAGACTTTTCTTACAATAAGATTCCATAAAATTTTGATGAAGAAAAAGAAAAAGAAAGGCTGTCCTTCTAACATCCCTCTTCCTAATGCACTCAAATATCAAAGAGGGGAAGGGGTTCCGTTAACGTGACCAGATTAGGAGCCCTGCACGTCGGTGGCTACTGCCTCCCTCTAGAAGAGTCTACAGATGCTGCCTCCCAGTTCTTGTAAATTAAACTGTTAAATAATTTAAGAACCTTTCTAGAGATAATATTCAAGCATAGCTGTGTGCAGGATTCTGAATCCCTTCTTTGAAGCGGGTACAAAGGTGTCTGTCACTCACTGGCCTGAGGGAGGGGAGAGAAAGGAGGGAGGCAGACAATGGACATCGCTGAACACCTGTTTGTGCACTGGGTATGCAGTATACGCACACTATTTCGTTTCAGGTGTCATTATCATCCTGCTTTTCACATGAGGTCAAATCTGGCCTGCTGCTGTTATTGTAAATAAAGTTTTATTGGAACACAACCATTCCTACTTATTTAAGTGTTGTCTCTGGCTACTTTAGTGCCACAGTGGCAGAGCTGAGTAGTTGTGGAAGGCAGCATTTGGTCTGCCAAGCCTAAAATATTTACACTCTGGCTCTTTAGAGAAAAAGCTTGACAAACTATTGAAGGGAGCAGTAAAAGTGTGTGGAACAATATTGAATAGTATTACAGATGTAAAATTGGAGTCCCAGAAGGAGAAAAGAAAAAGAATGGGGTAGAATAAATATTTGAAGAGGGAATGACTGAACACTTTCCAAATTTGATGAAAGACATCAACACACAGGTTTTAAAATCCCAGGAAACTCAAGCAGGATAAACACAAGAAAGGCATCTGTACTTAGGTACATTTTAATCAAGCTAGAAAGGAAGGTAAAGAGAAAATCTTAAAGTCATCCAGAAAATAGTCTACAGTCAGAGAAAAAACAATGGGAGTTTAGCTAATTTATTATTAGAAGCGAGGGAAGACAGGAGGCAATTGAAGAACAACTTTAAAGGGCTTAGACAAAAGAGTCTGTGAACTTAAAAGTCTATATCTAATAATAATCTCCTTCAAAAATAGAAGCCAAAGTAACACATTTTCAGACAAATAAAAGCTTGGAGATGTCATTGCTAGGAGACCTACATTGGAAGAAATACTAAAGGAAGTTCTGCAGGCCAAGGACTAGACTCCCAGGAAGAAGTGAAGAGTGCTGGAACTTGTAAATGTGGACAAATAGAAAAGATTGTTGTTTTTTCCACTTAAATGTTTTTTACTGTTTAAAAGCAAAAGTAAAAATATAGAGGCAACATATATGGCAACCTAGCAGGAAGGGTGGAGAGCAGTAAATAAATGGTGCTATCACAAGGCTTATCTGTTATCTCCATGTGAGTGGTGACCACAGGCTGTATACATTTGTAGAGTTCACTGAGCTGTACCCATAAGATTTGTGCACTTCATTGCATGTTAATTATGCGGCTCTTCAACAAAGCACTGTTAAGATGAGAAGAGAGAAATAATGGCCACGAGAGAGCTGTGTAAGCCAGCAGGACTCACCAGTGGAGCAGATGTTTGTGTTTGTCACAGGAAGTCAGGTCCTGCTCCCTGGGAGAGGCTGTTACAAGCTGAAGATGGAGTGGGCTGAGGTTCAGGCCCCTTCCCACTCTGAGGATGAGGCAAGAATTTCTTCTGTGACTGACTCCTTCTGGAGCATGTCCTCCTGCCTTCATGGAGACCTGCAGCAGGACTTGGCCCATGTGATGAAGGGCCCTGAGGCCTGGCCTTCCTGTCCTGGGCCTTGGGGTGGGGGTGAGGAGCTGGAAAACTGACCACCCCTTCCTGGGACCTCTCCTTGTAATGGGGAAAACTAGAATATCCGTCTGGAAGGGACCTTGATTCAGTCAGTGCACTGCTGCCATTTCACAGAGATGGGACTTGGGGCTCAGAGGGAATAAATTTGCAAAACTGGACTTGAAACCAGGCCTCCTCTTTGTAACATAGCAGCTCCCTTGGCCCCTGAACATAGCGAGAGGAACCACAATGATATCTTTCTCCGCTCCTTTCTTAAAAATCTTCATCCCACCACTGCCTTTGTTTTTTGAGTTTTGTGGAAAACAGCTGGCCAAATTAATTCATACTAAGGTGTGAGTGATTTATAGCCATTGAAAGCCTGTCTCAAAGGAAGTGCATATTAGCATCTCCAAGAAACTGTCCTATTGGTGCGATCCCCTCCAGCGTGGCAGGCTAAGGAGGAATATTGTGAGGCTGAGGCAGGCAAAGAAGGTGAGAAAAGTGTTTCCAGTCTGGAGGCACCTGGTGTGGGGGTCTGTCCCTGCCCTTGGTCACCGGCTCATCATGGGTACATTATATTACCTCCCGGGGCCTGTTTTTTTTCTGTGTAAAATGAAGGTTTAACTAGAATAGCTCAGAGGCCCTTTCCACTCACTAGTGCCTTCACTTTACAAGAGTGGCCTTGTTGTTATCTTTAGCTTTCAGGACTTAGGAGGAGACTAGAGCCTCAGTGGGTGTGGGGGGTCTCCACTTTACAGGTGAGGAAATGAGGCAGAGAAGGAAGGCCCCTGTGTGGGATGGATGCTGTGTGCCCCCTCCCCCAGGCTGCCTCGTGAAAGGGCTGGAGGGGCCTTCTCTGCACACCAGAGCTCTGGCTGCTCCTCTGGACAGGGGAGGGGCGAGCCAGCCCCACTGGAGGCCCCAGAGGGCAGTAGGGACCCTGACGGAGGGGCTCTTCCCTCTCAGCTCCTCCCAGACCTGGCAGCAGAGCCTCCTCGAGGGTCTGGGTCTGCACCAACTCCCCAGTGCCTCTCACCCTCTGCACCTGTGACCTCCACCCAGCGCCCCCACCCCTGGCAGCCTTTTCTTCTCTGCCTGGCACACTCTCGCTGAAGTGGTTTCCCACTATTTTTTGCTTTTCACCTTTTTGGTAAATGCACCAAGTTTCTTTGGGCTAGTAAGACAGGTACTGATTTAGGTCTTTTGTAAAGTGAGTGGCCTAATGCATTCATAAAAAGAGGAGGTTACCTGTAGATGAAGGAATTTACTCAACAACGACAACTCTTATTCCTGCTGTTAATACTCATAGTACCGCCTGAGAGGTGCTGGGGCTGCCCCGCCACTCCACCAGGCGCCAGGCGGCGCTTGCTCACTGACAAGGTCACCAGGAACCTGGGTCTCTAGAGTCTCAATCCAGAGCCTCTGTCCATCCCCAGGGACCGCCAAGTGGGTGTGCTCCTCTCTTGCTTTGGGGATTTACAACTGTTTTATTTCCAAAATAAAGAGAACAAAGCTCCTCTACTGGCAATACTTATCTACACTAATAAAAGCCTAGGTGGTCCTCGTGCCCTCTCACGACGCCCTCACATCATCACAAGATGGCCACCACAAGGTGGACACCCTCCCGTTGTCACAAGATGGCCGGCAGGGGAGGGCAGTTGAGGGCAGTCAGGCTGGCAGGCAGAAGCGGTTAGGGACAATCAGGCAGGCAGGCGAGCGGTTAGGAGCCAGCAGTCCCGGATTGTGAGAGGGATGTCTGACTGCTGGTTTAGGGATCGGGCAGTAGGACATCCCTCAAAGGGTCCTAGATTGGAGAGGATGCAGGCTGGGCTGAGGGACAACCGCCACTCCCCCCCACCCCCCGCACAAATTTCATGCACCAGGCCTCTAGTGGGGTAATAAAAGGAGGTTTAATGGGTGCTCAGGGAAGGAGACACAGCAGCTCTGACAACCACCAGTGCCAACTGTCAAAGCATACCAGTGCCACTCCCTAAGGGACCAGGAGGCAGGTAGATGAGGAGATGGCTAGAAGGCTTGCCTCTTCCTTCCCCTGGGCGGCAGTGTAACAGAGAGAGGCCCAAGGGGGAGGGAGGAGCAGAGGGACAGAGAGAGGAAGGAGGTAGGAGAGACTGCACACACCTCAGCAGGAGGCCTTCTCTGGGGCTCCCTGGATCTTCAGTCATGTGACTGAATGTCAATAGGTGTCCCCTGAGCTCAAGGAAGCAGGGTTAGGCCAGGAGGAAGCAGCCCCAAGCTGCCCCCAGGGAAGGGCTTTGGACCACTCCCACACAGGCCGAGGAGAGGGGGACAGGCAGGGACTGGGGAGGCCCCTGGGTCTGAGGCCAGCCTCTGCAGCTGCTATTTTTTGGGTTGAGCAGTGACCAACCTGCATAATTGGATCCTTGCCAGGTGCCCAAACAGGGCACAACCAAGGGACCTTGGGAACCTGAATCCTGATTTCATCCCTCTGCTCTCTGCCTCCCCAGGGACCCCTCAGGCTGGGCTGTCTGGGTTCGCCCCCCTTCTGCTGCCTTGGTTCTCCCTGGTGCCCCCAGCCCCGCCTGGGCACTCCCTGTGGAGGAAGAGGGCAACTTTCAGGAAACTGGCCAGTGCCAGGGCTGGGCACTGCCCATTAAGATGAGTCTTTCTTGTTATGGTCTCTTGTTTTGATGGAATGTCTCTTCCAAAAGTTTCCTGAGGAAAGATGCAGACGTGGCCACCTTCACGTGCTGCTGCGTTTCATGGATCACTGAGGCTGTGCGCCTCCAGGTTCTCCAGCAGCTGCTAGTCCAGAGCCATCTGACCTCCGGCTGCTTGACCTTGATGATTGGCTCCAGCTGCTGGGGCAGCTCCTCCTGACCTTGTGGACATGTCCCTCTCCCGACCTCCACTGTCACATCCTGTCACTAAGAGACCCCCAGCAATGACTACAAACAAACAAACAAGGCAAATAGAGAAAGGAAACATTAACAAATGGCAGCTCTAATGACCAGCGGAGCACATGGAGGTCACATTCCAGGAATGTGTTTTACTAGAGGCACCTCATGGAAAAACTGAAAATACTAAGAAAGCAGCACACTCCTGACTCTGCCAA
Source organism: Myotis daubentonii (assembly GCF_963259705.1). NCBI lineage: Eukaryota > Metazoa > Chordata > Mammalia > Chiroptera > Vespertilionidae > Myotis > Myotis daubentonii. The sequence continues at coordinate 21,818,022 of NC_081851.1, read as the reverse complement.
AGAACTCTAGCAGCAGCTTCCTCCTGTTAAAGAAGGTCTACATCCGGAAGTATGAAATTTCTCATTTTAAAAATTATTATATAATATTTTTGTTAATCCTCACAGGAGGATTCTTTCCCCATTGATTTTTAGAGAGAGTGAAAGGGAGGGGGAGAGACTGAGAGAGAAACATGGATGTGAGAGAGACACATTGATTGGTTACCTCCCACACAGCCTGCAACCTAGGTACGTGCCCTTGACCCGAATCAAACCCAAGACCTTTCAGTCCACAGACCGACGCTCTAACCACTGAGCAACAGCTAGAGCTATTAATATTTTTTGGTGGAGCGGGTGTTATGTTTTTGAACCTGTAACAGCACTGGAGGGAGAAATAGGGGATCCCCAAAGATGGCTCAAAAGGTTCTTGGATCTTGGGCCCCTGTGTTGGGCCTTGCTGGCCACACAGACTCGTGTAGATCACATCGCTTGGGGGCCTGCGGTATTAGAATGAATGGAGAAGTAAAGTGAGGGGACGGGCACAGGGAGAAGTGGTGCCCTGCCTGGGTTCTGCCCGGGAGTTTTCTGGACCACATTGGGTGGGGAGAGGTGAGGGGTTACCATCTGCTAGGAAAGGCAGTGAAGTGGATGCCAGCCCCTGCCCATCTTCAGAGGCTGGGAGGGACTGGGTGGGTGCATTCTGCACTCAGCCCCCACCAGGGGCCAGCCTCAGGTCACCCACAGCGAGGAGGTGGCAGTTCGAACCCAGGGCTGTCCCAGGTTCCCAGGAATGCCACCTGGCTGCTTAGCTACCCAGGCTCCTGGGAGTGCCCATCGCAGACTGGAACCAGGAGGGCTGACTGCACCTGCCCACAGTGTGGAACTAGTACCAGGGAGCTGGCACACAACGTTCAGGGGGTAAGGACACCCAGTGCACCCCAGGGAGAGGTGAACAGAGTGCAGGGGTGCGGGTGGCTTGGGGTGTGCAAGGAGAAACCTCTGAGAGCATTGGGGACAACACCAAGAGGTAGGACACATGCACAATAGGACCCCATTCGTGTAGAAAAAGAGTGAGTATTTTATGAGGAAACAGCAAATATCTTATGTCTGTGCACTAATTTAAAAAGACCCACAGGAGTCCCCCCCCCCCTAATTGTTACCAATGATGATTTGGGGGAGAGAGACAGTTTATCCTAGATTTTTGGTTTTGCTTGAATTGCTATCATGAACATGCATACATGTATACAGGAAGAGGGAGGGAGGGAGGGAGGGAGGGAGGGAGAGAGAGAGAGAGAGAGAGAGAGAGAGAGAGAGAGAGAGAGAGATTGATTAAATGGGTGCCTCCAGTACATGTCCCAACCTGGGATCGCACCCACAACCTGGATATGTACCCTGACCAGAAATCAAACCCGAGACCTTCTGGAACACAAGATGATGCTCCAATCAACTGAGCCACACCGGCCAGGGCTGCATATATTACTTTTATTTAAAAACTGACAGGAGCTGACGTCATTGCCTCTGGGGACAGAAACTTGTTTGGGGGAAGAGGAGGTAGTTAAGAGACACTTCAGCACCGTCTGGAACAGTTAAGTGGTTTGTTTCTTTTTAAAGAGATGCTCTTGGGCAATTTTTAAAGCATTTTAAAAACCTAGTGAATAAATAAAAAATACAACTCCTGGCTGCAGCTTCTGAGCCCTCCCACTTTCCCCTCATACCTTCTCCACCTCCACCGTGCCTGGGAGGCTCAGCTCTGAGCAAGCAAACCTGCCTGCAGCCAGAGGAAGGCCTGCAGAGTCCAGGCCCAGAGAGGCTGAGCGCTGCAGCCAGGGCAGCTCAGCACTCAGGCCCCCAGCTCCACAGGAGGCTGCCACATTTACCCAGTCCTCCTGTCAGCTCAGAGGAGCAGGGCTGCAGCCCAGGAGCCCAGCTCAGCTCCCCAGAGAGGGCGGGTGCTCTTGACACTGATCCCTGCCCAGTCCCCAAGAGGCAAGGCACCATTCCAAGTGCAAAGTCCTCCAAGGCCCTCTGGTTGCACGCCCAAAGGGATCCTCGTGCACCCTGAGCCCACCAGCCAAGGGTCCACACTTTGCCCAGTGTGATGTTTGCATAAATAAATTCCGGCTGAGGCCGATGTTTGACCTACGTCACCAGCTCCTTCCCCTCACTCATGGCTTCTCCTGTACTGAGGCTACGGAACATGGACTGAAGGAGGGGTGTGTGCTTGGGGAGAGATCCCAGGCCGCTGCCCGGCACCGAGCTCCTGTCCTCCCGTGCTCCACAGTGGCTGGCAGGAAGCATTGTGCAGTACCTGACAGCTCCCTCCTCTCCCTCCCCTCCCTCAGCTCCTGCCTTCTTCATTGTCGTATCAATTTGGACAGCTGTCAAGCCAGCCCTGAAACACACCCAGTTTCCCTACTCGGTTCTGGAAAGAGCCCTGGACAGAAGCCAGGACACCCAGCCTGAAGTCCTCGGTCTGCTCCAACCAGTCTGGTGACCACAGGCATCCTTTGCTCTGGGAGTCAGAGATGCCACCTTCCTGCCCAGCTGGGCAAGAACAGGAGAGCTGAGGGGTGGAGGAGGCAGTGTTTATGCCCAACTGGCATTCAGCATTTACTCAGCACCTGCAGCACACCAGGTGCAGTACCAGGGCACACCCAGATAAAGGAGAAAGCGTCTTTACCAGCAAGGAGCTCACAGTGCAGGGCCGTGGCCAGCCAACAAGCAGACAGACACTTGTGTGGAAGTTCTACAGTGACAGCATTCGAAGTAACAAGGCAGGGCCTTAAGTTATGCCTGGGGCAGCTCAGAAGCTTTGGAGAAGAGGGGGCATTTGATCTGGGCTTGGAGGGATGGATAAGAGTTCACCTATTAGAAGAGATTGGAGAGGCCTTGTAGGCAACTGGCCTACAAGAGAAAAAACAAAACAGGCTTCACCTAGAGATGCATCGAAAGGTGAAGATGAGGCTGAAGAGACAGGTAGGTGGGCACTGGACAGTGTTGAGTCTGTATCAGTTAGAGTGCTTTTGGCTACAAGTAAATGAATTGCCCAGCTGAAGTGTATAAACACACAGTGTTTTATTTTGTCACATAAGGAAGGGAATCAGGGCATTGCCAGGCTGGCGAATTTAGCAGCTCAGTGTTATGGCTAGGAACCATTTTTTCCACTTTGGGCTTGCCTCCTCATGGTCACACGGTGGCTGCCGCAGCACTAGACAACATGCCCTCACACATCCAAAGACAGCAGAGGGGCCGCTGCCTCAGCAGCCTCGGCAGCCTCCTCCTTACCGCCAGGTCCTCTTATCTAGGCTTGGCTCACAGGACAGGGCTTTCCCTTTAAGGGAGGCTGGAAAAGCAAGCACGTGGCATCTTTCCGTTCTAATGGAAGGTGATGTGTGCCCTGGGAAGAAGGGTGGAAGTTGAGGTGCCGGGAGTGGCCATTGTTAGACAACCAGCTGTGTCTGCCAGGGTCCTGAGAGCCAAGCTTATGAGTAAAGACCATCACGAAGCAATGGGGCAGCTGTCAGAAGCCTGCGGCCAGGGTAGTGGTGGTACAGCCTGAGTGCTGGGACACAGACACAGACACACACACGCACACACAGCAGTTCTCACATCATCCTGTAGAGGGAGGAGGGAAGGGTAATTGGCAGGGGTCGCCCTGCTCTGGAGGAGCAGTCACCCAGCTTGCTCAGAGTTTCCCTGAAGGCGGGGGTCCCTGTGGGCATCTGCAGACGGCAATGTGAAGGAAGGGGCTCGGAGCCCAAGACAGGCTGGGAACACATGGTGGGCAGGGGCGCTGCGCCAAACCGCCTCACCAATGCCTGCAACCCACCCCTAAAGCTTTGTTCCTTCGGGTTCAGCACTGCCCCCTATTTTACAACACAAACACCAGCAGCAGGGCGAAGGTGCCCTCTGCTGATGCCCTCTGCTGATGTCCCTGGATGTCTCAGCACTCCCCCTGCCCCCAGACTCGTCCCCTTGCACTGAGGAAGAGGCAGCAAGCCACTCTCATGGCTGCAGCCCCAGAGGCCCAGGCTGAGGACGAGTCCGTCGGGGCAGCTGTGAGGCCACAGGGAGAGGTGCATGGTCCCCAGCCTTCCCTGAGCCCCCCGAGGAGGGCCCTAGACCCTAATTGCATGGGCACTGCCACTATCATCTGTCCCCTTCACAGACAAGGCCCGGGGGCCCAGAGCTGGGCGTGCCCTGAAGTGCCAGCAGAGGGGAGGGAGGCAGGATTTCTGCAGGGGCCTCCTCTCACCCTGAGCTCCTGGGTGATGATGGGGCTGCGGCAGGAGTGGGGCTCCCTGACCTCTGAGACACCTCCTCCCAGAGCAGAGCCACTGAGCAGGCTCCAGGCCCCCCACAGACAGATGTGAGAGAGAAACAAGCTCTCATCCTGTCAGGTGCGGTTGCAGCAGAAGTAAATCAACGGACTCACTCTTTGGTGTCCTGCTAAGTGGCTACGTGCTGTCACTACGTCACCTCCCATGAGACCTGCCAACCCCTGTGGGGTTCTCTAAGCCCTATCACTTGGCAGGCGAGAAGCCGAGGCCCATTGCTGTGTGGTGGCCCAGAGTCAGACCTCCCCAGGTGGCTCAGGCCAAGGGCCCTCTGTGGTCATTCCCCAATTCAGTGAGCAGCAGAGTTTGTAAATGGTCCTGAGCCATCCACAGATGTGTTGGGCCAGAATCCGTCCTGACAAACCTAAACGTGCGTTTTCAGCATTTCCTGGTGATTCTGAAGAGCAGATCAAGCCCAATGCTTTTGTTTAACTCAGAGATCAGAGAGGGAAAGAGAAGGCCGAGCCTGCCCATCCTCTTTGTGGCCAGGTTGTAATGCCAGCTGGGGACCTGACAGCCCCACGAGAAGCTGGGACGGCTTTGCCACCCAATGCACGTGTTCCCCCATTGCCGGGGGTATCCAAACCCAGCCCAGGCAGGCCCACCACAGAGCAGGTTCCTGCCGCATCCGCCTAGTGCGTGCTGGCTGTATCTCTTTTCTGTGGGCACCCAGCCAGGCCCCCAGGCTTCTGCCCTGACTCTGATCTCTGGCTCACTCCATGGGCACTGCTCCTGCTGCGCAGATCTTGAACACAGGGTTGGGCACAGGTCTGGGCAACCTGGACCTGCCCTGACCTCAACAGATAGCCTCAGACGGATAAGCTACACCCTTCCCTGGGCCCGAGCTCCACCTCTGCATGGCCAGGGAGTTGACCTGGATCCGGAGTCAGGTGAGGCTGGTGGGCCCTACTCCCATTCTCCAGGGAAAGAATCTATCCATTCACTCTTTTACTCATTTGACATTCAGCAAATATGTATTATACACTGACTTTGTGCCGACTCCTAGGCACTGGGGACACCACAGAGAACAAACCAGACAGCAATCCCTGCCCCTCAGGGAGGTGATGTTCCCGGACACCCACATGCACCGGTGGCATCACCAAGCATTCTGAAATTCTACTGGATGGGAGGCAGGCAGGAAGGATGGATGGGAGGATGGATGGGAGGATGGATGGATGGATGGATGGATGGATGGATGGATGGATGGATGGGAGGATGGATGGATGGATGGATGGATGGATGGATGGATGGATGAATGGATGGTTGTAGAATTGGAAGGAGAGATGGATGGATGGATGGATGGATGGATGGATGGATGGATGGATGGATGGATGGTTTGAGAGGGAAAGAAGCATGAACCCTTGCTCTACTCCCTGTGAATAGATTTCCATTTTAGTGGTGCTGCCTGGCTGGCTCCCCGATGAAGCGTGAAGGGGACAGTGGCCTGGATCAAGGCAGGGCATGGTGGTGATCAGTAGTAGGCTGGGGGAGATCTGGTAATGGGCTAGACTCCAGGAAGGTGGCTTGAGAGGAGGGTGTGGAGGACAGGGCTGGGGATAGGGGTAGGGAGGGCACAGGCTGAGGCTGAGGTTTGATGGCATCAGCCTGCTTCTCTCCTCCTTTGCCCAGATGGGAGCCTCTCCCTGGGGCATGAGATACCACAGTCTGAGCTGCGCTGTTCCCCTGTCCCGCCAGGGCCAAGTGCCATGAATCAGGCAACCGCAGAGATGGAGCCCAGCCAGGATACGGGTGACGAGGACCAGGGAGCAAGAAGGCCCAGGGTGAGGCATTTGCTGTTGTGAGGGATGGCCTCAAAGGGGGTGTCAGTGGGTTAGGCCTGCAGCAGCCCTTTAGTCCTCCCAGCAGGTCCAAGTGAGAGCCTGCTGGCACTGTTCTGTAGGATGGGCCGCCAGTGATGAGCCAAGGTCTCTGCACCAGAGCCAGCAGCAGCAGGGAGCATGAAAGTCAGATCCCCTGTGCACAGTGCTGGGTGCAAACTGCAGTGCTCACAGGACGAGCTCTCCCCACGCACCCTCTCCCCATTGTCTCTGACTCACCAGCACCCTTCCCTTCCACTTGGTTCCTGAGAAGCTTCCTGTCCCCCTTGTCCTGTGAGTCACCTCCCACCCTCAGCGCCCCTCCCACACGGTGTGATGGATCATCCTCCTGCCTCCCCAGCCCCTTTGCCTGTGAGCACCAAGCACTGAGCACCGTGCTTTCAAAAGCCTGGCACGAGGCAGGGACGGCCAGGCTGGCAGGGCCCTCACTCTGCTGCTCCTCCTCAGGCCCAGGTAAGACCTGTCAGGCTTAAGATCCACCCCCTCGTTACCCGTCCAGCACCCTCCCACCCTCCCACCCCCCCATGTGGAGAACTGCTCTAGGATCTGGTCCTAGAGACCGCCCTGAGCTGAGGAAACCCGGGAAGGCTGCTGGGGTTCATCTTCAGTTCTCTGCCTGAGGTCATCCCTTAGCTGCTCCCTCGGGCCAGCTGTCCCCTGCTGAGGACACGGACTCTGGGCAATGGCTGGGAAGTCTGTCTGCCCTCCGTCCTCTACGTGGCCACCTTTCTGGACCTCGGGTCCCCATGTACAATGTGTGTGGGGGGCGTCCTGGCTCCAACATCAGACACTGACACCCACCTCTGTTTACAGGGCGACTTTGGTCAAATAGCTTGACCTCCCTAAGCCTTCATTTCATTCGGTGCGAAGGGAACCAATAGCGAGTCCCTGGAGGTTAGGTTTTTGATGGAAGAATCTCAACAGCAATGACGCCATGGCCCTTCACCATTTGCAAAATGTCTCATCTGACCCTCCCAGTGATCCTGTGAGGTGGAGTCACTTTCACCCCCAGCTTACAGTCTGAGAAACAAGGGCCCAGCTATCGGGGACCAGGCGCAGGGCGGTCCCCTGTCACCAGACCTAAGCCCAGATCGGCAGCGAAAGGCACTGGTGGCCCGAAATGTCGTCCTGCCCGCCTTTCCCTCCCGTTGAGATCTCTGGGAAGGCAGGGCCTGCAGGCAGATGAGTGGCCCTCCCTGGCGTGGGTGTGAGGCTGAGCGCTGCTCTGACAGCTGTGCAGATAATCGGCTTCTCCGTCGCTGCTAATAGCATGTTTAGCTTGCGACTCCTCTGTTTGCCTGGTGCCTCCCACAGGCTCAGGGCTGCCTCTCAGCTCCTGCTTGGGCGGGGCAGCGGCAATAGAGAGAGCATCCCTGCTCTGGGCCCTGGCCAGAGCCAGTGGCTCCACCCGGACCCTGGCCCGGGGGGAACCCCCTGCCTCGGCTCCCCCCACGACAGGGAGCCCCTCTGGGCTCTGGGAAAGTGGAAGGCCTCCGGTTCCTAGGGATCCGAGTGCCCCCGCTCCCACTCCAGTGCTCTATGGATCTCTTGCCCCCACAGGACCAAGTGCTCTCCCGCCCGGAGTGCGCCTCACGGACCAGCCCACCTTCAGATTACATTCCACCCCTTCCTCCGACCCCCTCACCTCCCAGGCCACCAGGGGCACATCTTAAGTGTGATCTGACTGTTATAGGCACTTAGACAGACGAGCAGAGCAAGGACGTGGGGCCAGGTACAGAAGGTCAGCAGGGCGGGAAGGCTCGGGCGGGCGCCTGGCAGGGACAACACTGGGAAAACCAGCATCTTGCCACCAGGGTAACCTTTCCTCCCTAGCATCTGGCTGGTCGTGCGGGTTAGGCCCCTGACTTTTCATATCGCTGGTCATGCAGTTTAGACCCCCCTGGCTTTTCCTCCTGAAAATAGCATCTAGGCCTCGGTTGTATTTCAGCTCCAGGCCCAGAAAAGCAGCAAAACCAGACAAGTGACATCAGACCTGCTTCAGGACCTGCAGTATTGACTAGTGACCCCCTGCCTGGTGGGGCCCAATCGGTACCGACCATGACCCGAAAGAGCACACCTGGAAAGCTCATGAACATTCTGCTGAGACCCTCACCCCGAGATCTCCCCTAAGATTCCCACCTGCAGGGGAGCAAGCCTGTGCCACTCCCTCCCCCTCCTCCCCCACAGGCATGCATCTCCCAAACTCTAAGGGACCCCAGGAGCGTTACCCCCAGGGGAGCAGCGGCAGCTCAGGCTCACCCCCGCCCTGTCTCCAAGGCCCTCTTTTCTCTGACTTCCCGGGGAGCAAAGCAGCCCGGCCCGGGCTCCCCGGTGGCTGCTTCTATGCCCTGCCTTGTTTCATTATCCTAAGTGTGTTTGCTGTGGCCAATACATTCTTTTTTTTTTATCCTCACCGGAATTTATTTATTCTATTGATTTTTAGAGAGAGTGGAAGGGAGCGGGAGAAGGGGAGATAGATAGATAGATAGATAGATAGATAGATAGATAGATAGATAAACATCGATGTGAGAGAGACATCTGTTGGCTGCCTCCTGGAACCGGGCCAGGTATCGAAAATGCAACCCTATGATGTGTGGTGACACTCTAACCACTGAGCATACCAGCCAGGGCCAATAAATTCTTGCTTGCTTCGCTGCACTTTGTCTCCTTTTAAAAAATTTTTTGTCTTGCATATTTTTTCATTTTTAAATATATTTTTATTGTTGATAGTATTACAGATATCTTCCATTTCCTCTCCCGCCCCCCACCTCCTCCAAGCCTCTACCCATCCCCCCAGGTCTTCACATTGCCTGTGTCCATGGGCTATGCATATACGTTCTTTGGTTTATCTCTTCTTGTACCCACACCCCACATTGAGGTATGTCAGTCTGTTCCATGCCTCCCTGCCTCGGGTCTTATTTTGTTGGTCAATTCATTTTGTTCATTAAATTCCACAAGTAAGTGAGATCATGTGATATTTGTCTCTCTCAGTTTGACTTATTTCACTTAGCACAATGTTTTCCAGGACCATCCATGCTGTCCCAAAGGGTAAGAGGTCCCTCTTTTTTACAGCTGCATAGTATTCCAGAGTGTAAATGTCCCACAGCTTTTTTATCCACTCATCTACTGATAGGCACTTGGACTGTTTCCAAATCTCAGCTATTGTAAATAACACTGTTATGAACATAGGGGTGCATCTATTCTTTCTGATTGGTGTCTTGGGGTTTTTAGGATATATTCCCAGAAGTGAGATCACTGGGTCAAATGGACATTCCATTTTTAATTTTTTGAAGAAACTCAATACTGTTCTCCACAGTGGCTGCACCAGTCTGCATTCCCACCAGCAGTGCACGAGTGTTCGCTGCACTTTGTCTCTTGATTGAAATCTTTCCTTCAAGAAAACAAGAACCGAGGTCTCATCATCTGGTCATCATCTGGGGCAAGACAGACCCCCAAGCCCCGAGTTGCAATCACTGCTGAGCCCTCACTTGCCAGGTTAGTAGGAAACATTCCCAGGAGCTGTTTCCCATCCTCTCAACACACACACTCACACACACACACACACACACCCCTCCTCCACCAGCTCCAAAAGCGGCCTGTCAGAGTTTCCTCCTGTGGGGAGGAGACCGTCTGGCTGGCAGTGCCCACTGCCCTTGGCCTGGTGCCTGACTGGCCCATGGCGACCCTGGCTTCTTTGCTCCTGCCTGACCACAGGCTGCTCCCATGCTGGGCCACTCCCTGGGGACCCACCTGCCCAGACGGGATGGACTTCACAGTGAGCAGCAGAGGGCGTCTGGGAGCAAGGGACACTTGTCATCCTGTCATCTCCTGTCTCAGGGAGGCCCTTACTGGAGGGCGCGATGATTCATGGATTCATCCTTCACCAGAGGGTTGTCCGCTGGGAGCTTCCCCAGGGGCTGGGCTTGGTCCCGCTCACCGTGGTCTCTCCAGAGCTGGAATAGTGACGTGCCCCAGACAGGACACTCGTCGCCACTTGCTGACTGAATAAATATGTACAAGTTTGTTCTCTTTTCCCTTAACATTATCCCACAAGGACTTTTCCAAGTTTGCCATTTTCTTGGCAGTGTAATAAGTCTTCTGCCTCGTGGATGCACCATGCCCTCCCTTCCACAACGAGCAGGCCTTTTGGCTCGTTCCGGATTTTACTATTATAGATAATGTTGCTATAAACAGCTGTGCACGTATAGCTCTTTCCCCTTGCAATTATGTCTTTGGGAGGAATTCCAAACAGTGGGATTACTGGGTCAAAGAGCATGGCATATTTATGGCCTTGGATGTGGTGGGACTCGCTAATTCTCAGCCCCCTTGGGCCCTGTTGTCCCCAAGGATTGTCTCTGAGTGATGCCCACAGACCCCTTCCCTGTGGTTCCCAAAGTCATCCCTGCCTCCCTGGGTGCGCTCTGGCTCCTGCGGCCGGTGGAGCCAGGCCCAGTGGCAGGGCAGCTGGTGGGGGGTGTGTGGAGGGGTCAGGAGAAGGGAGCTATGGGAATGGTGTCCACAAGGCATGTCCCTCAGGTCCTGGGGCCAGGGGCCCTGTTCTGGGGAGGGAGGAAGGCCACGTCCTCTCCCAGATCACTTTTTCCTCTAGGATTGGCTCTCTCTCCACCCCAGTCTCTGAGGGGGAGCGGGATGCACCCCCTTCGGGAAGAAGGGTGGGGGCTCTGGCGCCACAGCTATTTCTGACTTCCCTCCTTCAGGAGAGGGCAGTGTCTGGGAGGAACAGGAAGTGTGGGAACTGGTTCTGAGCAAAGGTCTACCTCACTGTAGAAAAGGGGTCCGAGACCCACAGACTCCCCAGCATGCTCTGTCTGCCTTCTGCCCCATCCCCTGCCTCTGCCCCTCACTTCCTCAGCTCCCCCTCACACAGGGCCTGAGTGGCAGATGGGGGTGGGTCCACACTGGCCCCTTCTGGGCCCTGCCCCAGAACCTGCCTCTCATGAAGGCAGGGCAGACGGCTGGGGGGCACCCCCTCCTGGGCAAACCTTCGCTGTCCGGGGAAACTCATTCACAGTTTGAGGAGTCTGCCTGCTCAGCAGATGCCTCCATTCAATGGGGACCTCGGAGATTCACCCCAGGATGGAGTCTTGCACTATAGAGTCCTGTGGTGGGAGGGGGGCCTGCTGTCTGAGAGCTGGCTGAGCTCCCACCCAAGCAGTGCCGGCAGCAGAGGCACGAGTGGGCCAGTGCTGGGAGGGACATCTGAGGCTCCTGTGTCCCTGGCTGTCCCTCCAGATCAGGGAGCAGTCCCTCTCTCTACCTCCTTCCAGGGTCCCTCTGGCTCCAGGCCTCTGGTGGCAAGAGTGTGGGGAGCAGTGCAGAAACCCATGCGGAAACAGCACAGGCCTTGGCATTCGCTCATCTCTGAGGCACTGACACCCACTCCTGCCTGCCCAGCTCTTGCTGTCGCTTGGGTCAGGGCCTCAGCAGAGTGCTTGCTGGTGGCTGACCCAACACAGAGCCCGGCATGTGGCTGGAACCCAGCGTGTGGGGATCAGAAGGAGCCTAGTCCCTGCTCCTGATGGGAGCCCTTTACCTGAAGCCAGGAGCCCCTCTAGGGTTGGGGGTGTCAGTCCCCCTTTTTCAGCTTCCCCTCCTCTTCCCAGGCCTCACTCTGGAGCTTTTTGCTGGCTGATGAGGGAACAATGGCTGTGGAGCGTGTGGGTGCACGTGGGGGGCTGTGTGATTTTTCCGGACAGGCAGGCGTGAGAGGAGGAAGAAATTATTCTGTCTAAAACCTCAGAGATGAGCTCTTCTCCAGAGCTGGAGAGGGACTGCTTTACATCGGCGTGGGGAGGGCCATTCCCCGGGGCAGGAGCAAGGTGGGAAGAGCCAATCCCCAGGCTGGACTCTGGAAGGCCGCCACATCAGAGATAACCCTCTGTGTTTGTCCAGGTGTCACCCCATACAAAGAGCTGTGACACCCACCATAACAGCCCATCCTCACAGAATCCAGGGGGGCGGCGAGGAAGGCAGACATTGAAGTTAACCCAGTTATGATGAGGAGACTGAGGCTCTAGGAGTTAACTGATTTGCCCAGGTCACTTTGCCTCTGGATCCCAAAGTCCAAAAGGCCTTCCACCTCCCCCTACATGACCACATCGAGGTGGTCTTTCTGAGGGTGCAGCCAGGAGCGACCCCCAGAGCAAACAGCAGCTTCAGTTTTGCTGGATCCCCAGGCGGACTTTGGCAAAGTGCCCCCGGACACGACCCCACCCAGCATCCACCTTTTAGAAGTGTGTCTGTCGTGCTGGAGAAGGGGCAAGGTTGTCCTACTGGGACCCCACGCCCCGGGAGTTCACAGGGAGTCTCTGGGAATCTGTTGGACCCCAGCTCTCTGTCACGATTATTCTTTTTTCTACCACAGAGAAGGAGCCAACTTACAAGGCTAGAAACGGAACCTCCCCAGGGATGTTTCCCTCCTTCTGGGCAACATTTGTTTACATGGTGGGAAATTCCACAGCGATGGGCCAGGTGGGAAGAGTGGGCAGGGGTCTTGGTGACAGGTCGTTACAGCAGTCACTCTGGCTGTTCACAAATGTCACATCCCTTTTATCCCATTGGAGGAGCTGACTTCTTCATCCACTTCAGTTCAGGCCTGGCCATCTGACTGACTTTGACCAATAAAATGTGAGTGAGAGTGATGTGGCCTATGACTTCCAGACAGAAGATCTAAGAGCTCATGTTCTCTTTCCTGGTCTCTGAGGTCCTGGACACACCCGCTGAGATGAAACCTCCATCAAATTAGGTCACTGAGTGACTATGCCCATGGTAGATGTGCCGGAAATAAATTGCCATTGAGATTTGAGGGCGGTTTGTTATTACAGCATAACCCAGCCTATCCTGACTGATACAACCACCATGCTGGCCAATAAGAGCCTTTCCTAGGACTTCAGAATTATGACCTAGGCTTTAATTATGACCAGTCTAGTGGGCTGGGCTCATCCTATATAATAAAAGCATATTATGCAAATTGTCCCCTCGACCAGGAGTTGTCTGAGAGTTCGACCAGGGAGCTTCTAGGGACCCTACCAGTGCATGAATTTCATGCACTGGGTCTCTAGTCTATATATATAAAAGCCTAAGCAACCAAACAACCAAACAATTGAACAAGTAGCTGCTATGATGCACACTGACCACCAGGGGGCAGATGCTCAATGCAGGAGCTGCCCCCTGGTGGTCAGTGTGCTCCCATAGCCAACGTCCTGTGGCCCCTCCCCCTGGCCAGCTGGCCCAATGGCCCCGATCAGCCCCAATAGCCGGCCAGGCAGAGGGACCCCACCCGTGCATGAATTCATGCACTGGGCCTCTAGTAATATATAAACCTGGTTACTGTGGGGAATGTAGAAGCAGAGATGTAGTTTTTTAAAGCTAGAAAAGAAAGCAGGCTCACAGCAAGGAGAAAAGAAGAGATATTCCCAGCCTCTATTTCCTGCCTCGGATCTAGATGCATAAAAATCCCATGTCCTTTATATTACACAAGCTTGGGTTTAGGTTGCTTTCAACCAACAGTCCTAATAGAGAGTGAAAAAGGATTCTCGACAAGCCCCATTTTACAGATGAGGCCACTGAGGTTCAGAGTGGTCAAGCCACTTGTCAGAGGTCACAGAGTCATGGAGGTCACAGAGTCATGGAGGACAAATGTTCACTTGCTTCCCTTCCTGTTTTAATTTAAACAGAAAAGACAAAATGTAAGTCTTCCCTTCTAGTTCTCCCCACCCCATCTCCTAAAATAACCACTCTTATCAGTTTGGTGAGCATTTTACTAGACCTCTTAAAAATCTATTTGCAAACATATATGTATACCACACTCAAGGAGTTTTATTATAGCAATGGGATCATATTATACCCACTTTTCTGAAACTTTCTCTTTTCATCCAAATTCTATCTGTACCTGGCCAGGCGAGTGACATGCCGAGTAAAGAAGTGGTGAATCGGGTCAGACCCAAAGGCTGAGTGAGGTCAGAAAGCCCCCCAGGTGGGCGGTGAGGCAGGAACATTCCAGGCACCTTTTGAGGCTCCCAACAGCCCTTCCAGGCAGCAGCTCCTCTGGCCAGCTCTGCAGATGAGAAGTGTGGCTTTTCGTTTAAATGGAAACCTGCTCCCCTTTGAACTCTCCCATTGGCCCAGCACCTCTCCATTAGTTCCTGGGCAAATTGCTTTATCATCCTTCAGCCTCCCACAGTGGATCAGGCTGGGAGTGCCTGCAGGTTTCTGTGACATTCACTCCCTGACCCTCACCCTATGGCCAGCTCTGCAGAAGGTGGGGACAAACGCCACTGATGACCAGGAAGAAATCAGGAGCCCAGAGGCAGAGAACCAAAGGCCCAGCACGTGGAGAGAATGGGAGGAAACCGAGACAGCCAGAAGGCAGGCAGGCAATTAAAGGAGGGGGCTGAGTTTTGTTTTTTAATATATTTTTATTCAATTACTAGGCTCCTCTGCTGGAAGAGGATAATTAATGGATTAGCAAGGCTGCTGCCAGGGAAGATTGGGCAGGCTCTGGGGTGGGGGAGGACTGGGGCTCCAGATTCCACAGGAATGAGGCTCAGAAACCTGAGGGCAGCTGAGAGTCATGGGAATAAGCAGGGACAGTGTGCAGGCTGGCAGGTGTGAGGGCAGGCCCAGAGGGAGTGTGGGGGTGGGATAAGGAGGGTCATGGACTGCCCCTGGCCTGAGAGGGCCCTTGGCTTGCAGAGATGATAGGTAGACTAAGGAGGCAGCTCATGAGAGCAGCTAGGGGTAGTGGTGTTGACAGCCCTTGAATCTGCATATCAATAGAGCTCATGCCCATGGTTTGGGGTTGCATGATGCTGAAGTAAGGCTGTCTACACTGTAGAACAAGGACTGCCACATCTGACACTCAGTTAAAATCCCGCTCCCCCTTCTCAACTGGGTGTGGCTTATCAGACACCCCAGCTGCTCTCCCAAGCTTCCCCACTCCTTTCTAGTTAGACAGGGTCACACCAAAGCACAAGAGAACCGGGATGCCACCCTCCAGCTGGGTCACCTGTAGGAGTCTGAGGAGGCCACTGTTCCGGAGAGCAGAGCCTTGATGCATCTGAGTCACCGAGTGACCTTCGTGAAGCAGATCCCCCGCCAGCCCCTGGGAGCAAGAAGTAAACATTTGTGTTAAGTTATGATTTCAGAGCTGTTTGTTACAGCAGCATAACTAAACCGACCCTGGTTATTACACAGGGTGATCCTGGCCTCCCTGAGGCTCTGTTTCCTCATCTATAAAGCAGGTGAGAAGGATCATCACCTTGAATGATTATTGGGAGGTTAGGTAAGAGGACACACACTTTGGCTGAAGGGTACTCTCAGCTCCTGGATCCCACACCCCCTCTAAGAAAAAGGAGTGTTGCTATGGGCCAAGGTCCGGGACATCTGCTGGGCCATGGCCAGTGGTCGGAACTTCAGTGCGGAGCAAGGAGTTTACGTGGGGGTGGGCAAAGTCCACAGGACCCTGGAGGCCTGGGCTGTGCCTTCCCAGGGGAGGCCAGGCCAGCGCGGTCCCTCTCTGGTTCCCTCAGCAATCTTCTGTCTGAAAGGTGGGGAGAGAGGTCGAGGGCTGCGGGGAGGGCTCGCTGGGCCAAAGAGTGCTTCTCCCAAGCTGCTGTCCTAGGCCACTGCCCTTGGTTCTTGAAAGCCCCAGGCCAAAGCCACTCTTGTGAGCTCCAGCAACACAGGCCTTCCCCCTGCCACGCTCCTGCAGCAGCCCAGCTTCCCTTCCTCTCCCTTCCACCTCCTTCCCCCACCTCTCTCTGTCATTACCTTCAGCATGTTCCTGAGCTGCTCCCACTTTCCGACAGAAGCTAGCAGGTCACAGCCATGGGAGCGGCCGCCTGTCCTCCTCTACTCCGCTTTTGGCCTGTTCCCCACTGTTCCCCTTTGGTCTACAAGATCAAACCCATTCCCTCCCCGCCCTCCCCCAGCTGAGCTCATTCCTCCTGGAGTTTCTGATTCTCAGCCTCCAAAGCCTGAGCAACGGTTTCTATCCATTTTCTGAGAGAGAAGCCGTGTACTGGCTCCTGCTCTGAGCTCACCCAATTTTTCAGAGGCAGGATGTTCCAGGCACAGGCTTTTAACATTTCCTTCTTAGCCTGGCATAGTCCACTGGGACTCTTACCCTTAACCGGCTTGGGGGGGGGGGTGCTGCCATTTCCCCCGCCCCAAAGCTGGCAGCTAGGGCCTTCCTGCCCACCACGACTGAGCCCGCAGCTCTGGACTCTGAGATGCAAACACAATCAGGTGCTCATATCCACTGAGGATCCCTGACCGGGAAAGAACTGGACTCGCACTTGTCCTACACACAGCCAGGGACCATCAGGGGCTGGTGGTTTCCTGCTCTCTGTCATAAATGAGTCCCTGATGTAGCTAACGCCAGCTGCTACCAGCCCAGTAACCAGAGGTACAGCCGCTAGGCCTGCGCTGTCCAGCACAGTCGCTGTTGAGCCTTTGAAATATGGGCAGAAAAATTGAGATGTGTGGCGAGTGTAAGGTACACATGGACGCTGAAGAGTCGGGATGAAAAAAAGAAAGTAAAATATCTCACTAATGTCTAATTATTGTCATACATTGTCTCATGGACTAATATCATAAAATCTCATTAAGTTATATTGATTACATGTTGAAATAATATTTTGACTATATTGGGTTAAATTATATTATTGAAACTAATGCTACCTGTTCTTTTTTTTTTTTTTAACGTGGCTGCTAGGAAATCTGAAATTACACAGCGGCATGCCTTTGTTCCTATTGCATAGCACTGCACAGACATTCTGGAAGACTCCCTCATCACAGAGGACCAGAGCCCAGGGAGGATAGCCATCCTCGGAGCCATTGTTTTCACCTCACTGATGAAGAAACTGAGCTCTGTGTCAGTTAGGGCACGTTTGACTGCAAGTATAGAAACCGCAACAGATGAGTGTTTAATTCAGGGGTCCTCAAACTTTTTAAACAGGTGGCCAGTTCACTGTCCCTCAGACCGTCAGAGGGCCAGACTATAGTTTAAAAAAAACCAAAAAACTATGAACAAATTCCTATGCACACTGCACATATCTTATTTTGAAGTAAAAAAAAACAACGGGAACAAATACAATATTTGTATTTGCATGTGGCCCGTGGGCCGTAGTTTGAGGACCCCTGGATTGAATAGGAGTTTATTTTACTCATATAACAAATCTATATGGTTCCAGGGTAGTGCTACAGTCCAGTAAAGTCAAACATGAGGTTGGCATGTCTGAGATTTTCTTAGTCTTTCCCTCATTGTTACAAAATGGTTGCTGTAGCTCCAAACATCACATCCTCAGTTAATGGTCACCAAACTGGAAAGAAGGGAGAAGGACAGAGGAGAGTAAAGGGCGGGGGGACTTACCTTGTAGAAGAAATCTTTCCCAGAAAGATCCCAGAGGGGTCCCCTTCTTTCTCATTGCCTGGGAATAGCTCATCTGGTTACCTCTAGTTGCAGTGGAGGTTGCCCAGGCAAATATTAACAAAGGGCAGAGGTGCTGCCACAACTGCCTACAGAGTGATGACCCACCCCCTGTCTGGGCACATTGCCACCCAGCCAAATCAGGGTGTGAAAAGAGAATGCCTGCCAGGTGGGAGACTGATGGGGGGGCCTGACGTGTCCAGGGTCAGGCAGGGACTGGTGGAGAAGGCAGGACTAGAGCCCCAATTCCCTCTCCACCGATCTCTGGGTGGGAAGAACCGTTCTGACCTGGTGCAGCAGATGCTGCTGAGCTGTGCTGGAGTATCAGAAGCCCGTTGCTGTGGGGGTCGATCCTGCCCTCAAGCCAGTCATGGTTTTCCTGTGCCCTTTGCTGGAGGCTGACCGAGAACGGGTGTGACGCAATTCTGACCGGTGAAATAGGACAGAAGCTGCTACGGGGATTCTGGGGAAAGTTCCCTAACTCTTACTAGTAAAAAGACATATCCAGGAAGAGGTGGTCCCTCTGCTGGGTGTGGTCATGTCTGAATGTGATGCCTGGAGCAGTGGCAGCAAGCTGGTGGTCACGAGGGAGACTGGCCCGAGAGCAGAGCTGGCCCACTGAGGGCAGCATGGGATGCAGATGACACCGGGCCTCTGTGGCTGTCACTGCAGACTGAGCGGACTGGCCTTGGGCTGTTGTACCTCAGGGCTTGTTCGTGCTGGAGACGCATCTCCTTCCTTGTTCAAGGCCCTGCCCGTTGGGCCTTCTGTTCCTTGCAGCTGAGAGCACTCTAACTAATTCACTGTTCCTTCTGCTCCACTTCCTGCTCCTGAGGCAGGTGCGGGCCAGAACCGAGCAGCTCCACTCTGGGGAAAGCAGCACTGCCCGTTCTCTGCCCACAGGCTGGGGGCAGGGCCTTGGGGGGCTGGCTGCGCATTTCATAATGACGCTGCCCAGCAGAGCCAGAGAGAGGGCGAGAACTGTGTTCAAAACTCCAGGCAGCGGGGAGGAGTGGTTTGGGTGGGAGGTGTTGTGGGGGCCGCATAAAGAAAGGCCATTCCTGACCGTCAGAACCCCATGTGGCCCCCACCGTGGCCCTGCCCAGCCCAGTATGGCCCCTGTGTCCCAGAGACAATGCCAGCAGCCACCCACCAGCTGCTGTGGGCGGGCGGGGCAGGAAGGCTGGTGGTTAGGTGCCAGAGAAACCAGACCCTGGATCTGGCCCAAATAGGCTATTGTCGAGGAGGTATGACCATTCTCTCTCTGAAGCCGCCTGGTGCAGGATGAACAGAGGCCAGTTAAGTACTTTCCTGGCAACTGAGTTTATAGATTTGCTTCCACAAGAGCTCTTTCTTGCAATGACCCAGGACGCCTGGAGGGCCCGCCCCCCGATGTTTGTGTTGAAAGCATTCTGAGCAGGCCAGCCCCTTTGCTCTCAGGGAAAGGGGCTCTTTTACAGGTAGAAGGACCTGGGAAGAAATGCTAGAGGGCCTGAATGCCACCACTCCCACCAGGCCACCCACCATTAGCTGCCGAGTGAAGCCTGCAAATTGCAGATCCCTGATCGGGGGTGCTGATGGTGCCTGCTGACCCTGAACTGCTATGCCTGCTCCGGGCAGCCCGCTGTGCTGCTGTTCCAGCTTCATGGTGCTGGGCCTTTGCTCATGCCATTCCCTGTGCCAGAATTCCCTTACTGTCCCAGGTGGCTGTGCCACCCCGATGTGGTCATCAGTCATAAGGGTTGGTTCAGGCATGGGCCTGCGACTTTCCACGGGCCAAAGAGAGTCAGCCCTGAGGCCTTTGGGGGAACCTTTGGAAAGGCACCCCACACAGGTGGCATTGCTTCGACCATGTCTGTCCCCCGTGTGGTCAGCTTAAGAATGAAACCAACCCAGAAGAAAGCAAATCAGAAAGGCATCAGGGGGCATCATTATTTAAGCACCAGAATCTACCTATAATTCTTTACTTTTCAGTCATTTGAATAAATAAGTGTCTTAGTGTTTGTTGTTGTTTTAAATATATTTTTATTGGTTTCAGAGAGGGAGGGGAAGAGAGAGATTGAAACATCAATGATGAGAAAGAATCACTGATTGGCTGCCTCTTGCATGCCCCCCACTGGGGATCAAGCCCGCAACCAGGGTATGTGCCCTTGACCAAAATCAAACCTGGGACCCTTCTGTCCCCTGGCCGATGCTCTATCCACTGAGGCAAATCGGCCAGGGCTGTTGTTTTTAAAATAAAACCACAACACGCCCTGGCTGGTGTGGCTCGGTTGGGCGTCATCCTGTGCACTGAAGAGTTGCTGGTTCAATTCCTGGTACATGCCTGGTACATCCCTGGCGGGGGGCATGCTGGAGGCAGCCAGTCAATGTGTTGCTCCCATATTAATGTTTCTCTCTGTCTCTCTCTATCTATCTTGCTCTAAAAATCAATAAAAACTCTTAAAAACAAAACAAAACAGTTTGAGCTGGGCTGTCACTCACGTTGAAAGTCATTACTAACATAAAGGTGTGACACCATGAGGCAGACTCAGTCTGTCCTTTGCTGCTCCCACCTCAGCGGCTTTCCTGGTTTCCTTCTCTACCTGCCCAACAGAGCTATTCCCTCTGGGGGAGTGGACAGTGCTGCGCCTCAGCTTCCCCTGGACCTCGGGTGGGTTTATTTTCTTCTTCAGTCGCCTTAAACTCGGCACATTGCCTTTGGTCCATATAAGACTCCTCCCTTGTGTTTTTATTCTTTCATTTCTGGACTCTCTCCTGTTCCTTCCTCTGCATAGGCAATGTGCTAACAAGTCTTTTCCCCCCTTGTATGTGCTCCTGCAAAAGGAGTATTATCTTTAGGTGGTTTTTGTTTCTGCAAATGGTAGTATTTTGGTTCTCATGTTGTGTCTTACTTTTTTTTTTTTTTTTTTAACTCAGCATCGTTTTAAGGCTCATCCCTGTTGCTCTCCTAGCTGCTACGGCATTCTCCGTGCTGTGAACCATTCTCATTCTTCTTCCCAATAGCCCTGAGATGGACCCCTCGGTTGCCTCCAACAGCCTCTGCCCCCCCTCACCACCATAAAGAACTCTGGAGTGATCATAGTGAAATGCATGTCCCATGCAACTGTGTCAATTCTGTTTGCGTCTCTACCTGGATATGGAATTGCAGGGGTGTGGGGGATGCGTACTATAGACTAACTACCCCCACTGTGACCTCACTGCTCTACCTTAGCATAAGCAGCGCTGTCACCAGCATCCCCACATGTCCACCCAACACCAACACTTGTCTCTATCCAGCTAAGTTTGGCCTGCTTCACAGATTGCATTAGTTCTCTACCACTGGGTAACAAGTTACCACAAACTGAGTAGCTTAAAATAATACCCAGTTTTTTTCTCCTTTTTTTTTTGTGGACCAGGAATTGGCACAGTGTAGCTGGGTCCTCTGCTCAAACTGCAATCGAGGCATCAGCCAGCCTGCCTTGTTATCAGAGGCTGGATTAGAGAAAGAGCCACTTCCAGGCTGCCTCCGGTTGTTGGCAGAATTTGTCTCCCCGTGGCTGTAAAATTCAAGGTGACTTGCTTCTTCCAGGTCAGCAGGAGAGTCTCTGACCTCTACATCCTTTTTTAAGGGGCTCACCTGATTAGGTGCGGCCCACCTAGGTTCATCTCCTCTTTGATTAATTTAAGGTCAATCATTAAGGGTTTTAATTACATCAGAAAATTCCTATCATCTTTTCCATAAATTGTAACCTAATCAGAGGTGGTGCCCCATAACTTTTGTTAAATTCTATTGATTAGAAGCAAATTACAGGTCCTGCACACTCAAGGGAGATAATTATATAAGGGCATGGGCACTGGGGCTCATCTTAGAATTCTGCCTATACATAGGTGTAATGTGATATCTTATTGTTTTTAAAATTGTGGTAAAATATACATAACATAAAACTTACCATCTTAACCACTTTTAAGTGTACAGTTCAGTGATAGTAAGTACATTCACACTGCTGTGCAGCCACAACCACCATCCATCTCCAGAACTTCTCATCTTGCAAAACTGAAACTTTGTACCCATTAAACACTAACTTCCCATTTCTCCCTCCCTTCATCCCTGGTGACCACCATTCTACTTTTTAATTTTATTTTATGAATTGGATTATTTTATGTCTCATAGTATTTGTGTTTCTGTGACTGGTTTATTTCATTTAGCATAATGTCCTCAAGGCTCATCAATGTTATAGCATGTGTCAAAATGTCCTTCCTTTTTAAGGCTGAATAATATTTCATTGTATGTATCTACCACATTTTGTATACCATTCATCAGTCAGTGCACACTTGGGTTTCATCCATTTTTTGGCTGTTGTGAATAGTGCTGCTATGAACATGGGAGTACAAATATATCTTTGAGATCCTGCTTTCAATTCTTTGGGGGTATATACCCAAAAGAGGAATTCCTGAGCCAGGTGATAATTCTATTCTTAGATTTTTGAGGAACTGATATACAGTTTTTCTAGTGGCTGCACCATTTTACATTCCCAACAGTGCACAAGGGTTCCAGTTTCTCCAATCCTCAACCAACACATTATTTTCTGTTGTTGTTGTTTTTACAATAGCCATCCTAATGGGTGTGAGTTGGTACCTCACTGTGGTTTTTTTCATTTCCTTACTTAGTAGTGATGTTGAGCACTTTTTCATGTGCTTATTGGCCATTTGTATGTCTTCTTTGGAGAAAAGCCTGTTCAAGTATTTTATTATAATCTGCATTTCTCTACTAATGATTTTGCCCATCTTCTCATGTATTTCTTCCAAAAATTGCCTGCTCATAACCTTTGTCCATTTATTTTTCTTGTTAATTTGTAGGAGTTCCTTGTATATTGAGGCTCTACTAATCTTGTAAATTTTAGACTATGCATATTTCTTCTTTCATTTTGTGACGTGTCATTTGGAACAAATAGCTTTTATGTTGACATAATAAAGCGGGCCCCCGCCCCCGCCATGTTTTTTTTTTTTTTTTTGCATGAATTGTGCTTTGATAGTTTGTCTAAGAAATCTTTTCCTCCCTCTAGGTCTCAAAGATGATCCCCTCCATGTTATTTTCTACCAATGTTATAATTTAACCGTTCAGACTGACTTTTTTTTCTATTATTAATCCTCGCCTGAGGGTATTTTTTTCCATTGAGTTTTAGAGAGAGTGGGAGGGAGGAAAAGGGAGAAAGAGAAACATTGAGGTGAGACACATTGATTGGTTGTTTCCTTCGCGTGCCCAGACCTGAGCCAGGATCATTCCCAGGTACATGCCCTTGACCGGGAATCGAGCCCACTCACAACCCTTTGGCCCGGAGGCCGACGCTCTACCACTGAGCCACACCAGCCAGGGCCACCTTGACTTTTTAATCCACCTTCTCAGCACCCATCTTTTATGGGACTACATTGTGGCTTTTTTCTATAAAGCCAGAGTTTCCCCAGTAAGAACAACTCTTTCCCCACTGACTTGTGATGTATTTTTTTAAAAATATATTTTATTGATTTTTTACAGAGAGGAAGGGAGAGAGACAGAGAGTCAGAAACATCGATGAGAGAGAAACATCAATCAGCCGCCTCCTGCACATCCCCCACCAGGGATGTGCCCGGAACTCAGGTACATGCCCTTAACCGGAATCAAACCTGGGACCTTTCAGTCCGCAGGCCGATGCTCTATCCACTGAGCCAAACCGGTTTCGGCTGTATTTTTTTATTGTACCTAAACTCCCCTATAGCCAGGATCCATCTCTGAACTCGCCATACTGACCCAGTGGGTTGTCCATTCTTCCACTAACACCATACTGGGGATTTTAAAACAATGTCATTGTATGTCTGAATCTCTGGGTGGGAGGGGGAGTTTCCTGTAGGCCTTTCTCCCTCCTCACACATTTCAAAATAAGTTCATGTAGCTGGAACTTTTATTAGGATTACAGTGAAGTTATAGATAAATTTAGGGAGAATTGACATTATATATTAGGCCTCCTCTCCTTGATAGCAGATCCAGGTCTGAAAGGTGATGCTTCTTTTGAAATGTCTAATTGCAGCAAACAAAAATTACTCACATTTCTTCCAAAGATGCAACATAACAGGCAGAACTCTACTAGATGACAGACGGGTCTCTGCCATCCCAATCTGTCCAACTGTCATGTCTGAAGCGTCTGTCTTCAGATGACTTCTCAGCATCAAATCTCCCTACTGACCACTGCAAAACCCCACTGCCTCTTTACATGGAGTTCCTAGAGCAAAGAGGTATTGGGTAAATTCAAGTCTGTACTCTCAGGAGGCAACTTACGACTTCAAAATAGAGGTGTTTCTGTTTTGGAGCTTCAGAATCCCGGGGTTTAGTTGTGGGCAGTGTATTCCGATACAAAGAAAGACAAGAGGAGGGAAAAAATGGAGACTGCAAGTGCTAAAAGGACATTGCCAACGTGGGTGGTTATGGATAGACAGCCTGGGTAGATAGACACAAAGTGGAACAAAAAAAGGGAACTATGGCTCCACCCTGGAGAGGAAGGGTGGCGGCAGTCCCATCAGGGTGGTGTGTCAGAGAAGAGGGGGGAATGCGACCCGCCTTGGACTCTCAGGCCCAGCCAGGCTCCGCTGTGGCTTTGTTCATGGGATTCTCTGGCATCTGAAGTGCGCGCATCACATAGGTGCTGGGTGGGAACAGATCACAGTCATCCCCTTTCCTAGTCCGCAGGGCTTGCTGGTCCCCTGCGGGTGCTGGGAACGGCGGGAGGAGGCGAGCGCTCGTTCACCCGAGCTTCAGGCTGAGGTAGGAGTCAGGTATTAATCAAATGACCGCCGGAATAAAGACACCCTGGTCATAGCACCAGCTGCAGCCCGGGCAGCTCGTGGCTGCAGCTTTCCCTGACTATGATCTGGAGTTCTAATCAACAAAGGAAATGACACCGGCTCGGCTTGATTTGTGTTTTCACGACCCAAAACTTGTTTCTGGTGACTTTCTGTCTTTTCTAAGTGTCCCCAACTCGGAATTTTGCTAGAACCTAAACTCCAGCTTGGCGGCGTGTGTACCTGGAAACTCTTTCATTAGAACCTGGCTGTCCTCATCCACCCTGGGGGACCCGGGGCCTCGCGGATGTCTCCGGGCCCAGCGCGGGGACCCGGGGCCTCGAGGATGTCTCCGGGGCCAGCGTGGGGACCCGGGGCCTCGCTGATGTCTCCGGGGCCCAGCGTGGGGACCCGGGGCCTCGCTGATGTCTCCGGGGCCCAGCGTGGGGACCCGGGGCCTCGCTGATGTCTCCGGGGCCCAGCGTGGGGACCCGGGGCCTCGCTGATGTCTCCGGGGCCCAGCGCGGGGACCCAGGGCCTCGCGGATGTCTCCGGGCCCAGCGTGGGGACCCGGGGCCTCGCTGATGTCTCCGGGGCCCAGCGTGGGGACCCGGGGCCTCGCGGATGTCTCCGGGCCCAGCGCGGGGACCCGGGGCCTCGAGGATGTCTCCGGGGCCCAGCGTGGGGACCCGGGGCCTCGCTGATGTCTCCGGGGCCCAGCGTGGGGACCCGGGGCCTCGCTGATGTCTCCGGGGCCCAGCGTGGGGACCCGGGGCCTCGCTGATGTCTCCGGGGCCCAGAGTGGGGAGCCAGGGCCTCGCGGATGTCTCCGGGGCCCAGCGCGGGGACCCAGGGCCTCGCGGATGTCTCCGGGCCCAGCGTGGGGACCCGGGGCCTCGCTGATGTCTCCGGGGCCCAGCGTGGGGACCCGGGGCCTCGTGGATGTCTCCGGGCCCAGCGCGGGGACCCGGGGCCTCGAGGATGTCTCCGGGGCCCAGCGTGGGGACCCGGGGCCTCGCTGATGTCTCCGGGGCCCAGCGTGGGGACCCGGGGCCTCGCTGATGTCTCCGGGGCCCAGCGTGGGGACCCGGGGCCTCGCTGATGTCTCCGGGGCCCAGAGTGGGGACCCGGGGCCTCGCGGATGTCTCCGGGCCCAGCGCGGGGACCCGGGGCCTCGCTGATGTCTCCGGGGCCCAGCGTGGGGACCCGGGGGCCTCGCTGATGTCTCCGGGGCCCAGCGTGGGGACCCGGGGCCTCGCGGATGTCTCCGGGCCCAGCGTGGGGACCCGGGGCCTCGCTGATGTCTCCGGGGCCCATCACGCTGGCAGGCGCCCAGTGACAGGCCAGGGGCACAGTCAGCCCCGCCCCTCCCGCCCTAGGCGCGGGTCACGTGGCCAAGCAGCACGCTGAGGGGGCGGGACGTCGGGCCCAGCGCGCCTTCCCATTGGCTCTCAGAGCTGCCTCCCAGAAGGCGCGCAGAGCCTCCATCCATGACTTCCGCTTTCTGTGAGGCTGAGGCTTTGGCGGGAGTTGGTCGCCGGTGTGAGGTAAGACCCTTGGGTTGGCTGCTGGGCCGGGTCGGACCGGGCCTGGGATCGTCCAGGGCCCTGTCCGCTTCAGGAGCCACCTGGGCGCCCTTGGGGGGCGGGGGGGGGGGCAGGGGGAGGAGCGGGGGCCCTGTGGGCCTGCTGAGCCGCGAGTGCTTCCCGCCGCCATGGTGTGAGGGCCACACTGGCGACACCGCTGCGCTGGGCCTGGCCTATGGTCACCCTAGACAGGTGTGTGTGTGTGAGAGAGAGAGAGAGAGAGCGAGAGAGCGAGCCGCCCTCTCCTCAGCCTCAGGCCGAGCAGGGAGCACGCGCCGTGCGCCTGGCGAGGGCCAGGTTCTGAGGGCCAGGGCTGGGGCCTAAGGGTGAAGAGGTCCGTTCAGGCCGTGCTTCTTTGTAGGGGACAGAGCGGGATGTCACCCTCTGATGGAAGGAAGGCTTCAAACTTAGGTGTGGTGGCCGGTTGGTCCCGTTGCCGCCGGCCGGAGGCCTGTGCGCTGCCTCCCACAGAGGCCCGGCCAGGGCTCAGGGCTGTTTTCTTCACCGCAGCAGCCGGACACCATGCGCTTTAACCTAACAAGCTCCAGTTTCATCATCATGTTCCAGAATATTGTGTGGCGGCAAGGAGGTGTGTGGCTGCATTTGGCCCTCGGGATGGCAGCTTGCCGCCTGGGGAGGGGAGTCCAAGTAGGAGCTGCAGACGACACAGACCCCCTTGGGGGCTCCGGTGCCGGGTGGGAGGGTATCTCCCAGAACCGACCTCTGGATTGTGTGTGCCAAGTAGGTGCCGCCGTTGGCGAGTGGGAGTTACCCTGGCCCTGACTTTTCTTCTTTCAGGCCCCTTCAGGGTGAGCACGGATCTAGTGGGTTTAGATTCTGAGTGAGGTGGCCTGGGGCTGGGGGAAGGCACCCTCCTTGCAAAGCAAGCAGAGTTCCCCAGATTGCAGTCCTGGCTTGGGAGCTCCCTGTGCCCAGTGTCTGTGCGTGGGGCTGTGAGAACATTTTCAAAGTAGGAGGTGCATTTGGGATGAGTCTGCCCGAGCTCCTGCACTGCAGGAATCGTGACCCTGGTACCACTTGGCTTCCTGGTTTTAAATAGTGCTAATTGGGGGGGGGGGGGGGCAGAGGAAAGTACGGCCAGTCATTGCGCACTTCCTGGGTCCCTCGCCTGTGCAGGGCAGACTGCTCGGCAGAGATGAGGCAGCTGCCGCCCTGGCCACAGGACACTGGCAGACCATGAGAGGAAGTGAAACTCAGCTCTGGAGGAGGCTCCCACCCAGCCCAGCAAGGAGGAGAGGAAAACCCTAGAGCAGGGGTGGGGAACCTTTTTTCTGCCAAGGGCCACTTGGATATTTATAACATCATTCGTGGGCCATACAGAATTATCAGCTTAAAAGTTAGCCCGCTGTAGTTGGTCAAACATTTCATTAACTCACCCCTCATGCCTAGGCAAGGCCAGACCACACGATTTCACGGGCCGGACATTGCCCACCCCTGTCCTAACGGGCGATCCAGAAGCATCGTGGACTTAGAGCCATGGACAGAATTTGGTGGGAAGGGAGAAGGCACCTCTGCATGGGCATGTGCAGCGTGTGGTGGGGCAGGGATAACATGAGTAACTGGCCCGGCCTACCCCTCAGGGACACGGTAGAGGGGTTTTTAGGGCCTAATTTCGGGGCCAGGAGGGATTCCGTGCTGCTTTATGGAATAGGCATTTGTTAGTTCAGGGGAGTATTATGGGAAGGAGCGGCTGAGGAGCAACCCAGTGGATCGTCTACTTAGAGGGCTCTATGGGAGGATGGATTTCAGAAAAATCTGTCTTGTTTCCAATAAGAAGAGCATTCCTTGGAGACAGATCTGTGTGGTATTTCTCCGTGTTCTGACTCCCCAGCTATCCCCACCTAGTACCTGGTCCACATTCGGGTGATGGTTGAGTAGGTGAAGTGCCATCTTCTGGTGTGGAGGAGAAGAGCAGCTGAGCAGGACCCGGTGGTCTTGCCGCCATGGTCCTGTTCCTCTTTGGCCGTCTCATAACTCCCTCCTGCCAACCCAGCCTTGTTCTTTCCCTCTGCACAGAAGGGTCTGACTCTCCAGTGCAGCCCTCATCTGTGCTGGGATATGGCAGGGTGGGTGCTGATGTAAGACAACTGGCCTCTGTTACGTTAACCCTCAGGTTGGCCCCGATCTGGACTCTGAGACTTTTTGAGGACAGCTGGCTCCGTGGTGGGTCCAGTGGAGTAAAGGGCATGGCTTTGGTCTAAGTCAGCTTCCTGCCTCGTTTCTCACCACTGCTGGCCTGGGTGTCGTCTCTCTATCCCAGGGATGGGAATTTGGTGGTCACATCAGGACTTCCAGGTTGTGGCTCAGACTCCAGTACCCCCTCTGTCCTTCCATCTCTCCCCAGGTCATTTTGCTGTGGTGAGAGGAAGAGAGGCAGAAGTGGCTGGTTCTCAGATCTTACAGCCCTCCCAACCCCCCATGGACACCATGTTGGGAACCAGACTCCAAGCTCAGCAGAGCAGTAGCCAGAATGGCCAGGAGGTAGTATGGCCCCTTCCATTCCCAGAACACCTTCTGCCCTCTCCCCTCCCCTCCTGTACACCTCACTCTTAGAGCCTCCCTCCTTCTGCCAAGGACTTTGAGTCTTTTCACCCCTCCCTGTGGCCACTTTCCAGACTAGCCCATGGACCTCGGGCTTGGGGATGAAGCTGGAGGCTGTCACCCCATTCCTCGGGAAATATCGCCCCTTTGTGGGTCGCTGCTGCCAGACCTGCACCCCCAAGAGCTGGGTGAGTAGTGTAGAGCTGGGCCCCAGCCTGGGGAGCTTGAGGTAGCTTGGTTGTGGTTCCCTTATGCCCTTCCAGGTTTGGCCCTCCCTGCCCATGCCTTTGTTCTTGTCTTAGCGGGAATGGAAGCACTGGTACTGGCTGTGTGGTTGGCCTGGGGCTGGCTCGCAGCCCTGGGAGAGTTGGGTGGGGAAGTGCGAGGCACCTGAGAGGACAGGGTGTGGTCAGAGAGCTAGGATCTGACCATGCCTGCACAGTCCCGTTGTTCAGTTTGGGGGACCTGCCCACTTAGAGTCACCCAGCACTCAGCACGGGCTTGAAGTCCTACTGTGTGGGTCCACGCCTCGTGTGCTGGTGCTTATGGAACCCACAGTTCTGGTGGAGATCCAGGCTACGTGAATGTTCTCTGCGGTAGACGAGAGACCTTCTCAGAGGCTTGAATATGCCACTCTGCAGGGGGGCGGTGCTGTAGAGAATGCAGCCCTTCCGCTTTGGCCGCAGAACCCCTTTTCCTGAGTGAGCGTCAGGATCTTTGGGGAAATGCTGTATACAGTCCTGTTTCCTGGTAGACACGGTAGTCCATCAGGCAGAGACTACAGAAGGCAGAGCAGGGGCTTTCCTTTGCCGTTTGCAAAGGCCCCCAAAGACATGCCATCCCTGCCCCTCTTGGGCAGGAGTCCCTCTTCCACAGAAGCATAATGGATCTGGGCTTCTGCAATGTGATCCTGGTAAAGGAGGAGAACACCAGGTAGGCAAAGCCGGGGGTGGGCAGGGCCCTGAGGTGTGGGACTGCTAGGCTCCTGCTTGTGGTGTCATTTTCTTTATTCAGTGGGGAAGAAGGGCCCCTACCCTTTGCTCCATACCCACAGGCAGGAAAGTCAGGGAACTGCGGAAACACCTGTGCTTCCTTCTGTTAGTATTGATGGGCTGCCCACTATGTGTCAGGCCCTGAACCTGTACCCCACTCAGTGGCGAGTGGGTGGGAATGGGGCACAGGTGGGCAGGTGCTTCCTCATCCTGCTCTGTGATAAGCCAAACTCAGGTGTTCCCTGGCCATGGGATTGGGTGTGATTCCTCCCTGACGCACTGCCCTCTGTGGGCCTTAGTGGGAGGTAAGCTCTCTGAAAGATCTTCCTCTTGCTTCCGGGGCTGTGTTCAGGTTTCGGGGCTGGCTGGTTCGGAGGCTCTGCTATTTCTTGTGGTCCCTGGAGCAGCACATACCCCCCTGCTGGGATGCCTCACAGAAAGTCATGGAAAGCACTGGGTGAGGAGCAGGGACTGGGGTTGGGCTGCCACTCCTGGGATCCTTGAAGGGATGACACCTCTAGGCAGGGGAGGTTGGGAGGGCTGGCTTCGAGAGTGTTAGCTTTGCCTAGGTCTGAAGCTATGCCCTGGGCTGAGGGAAGTGACCTGAGGGACCTTAGCCATGCCCCAGCCTGACACCGCTCCCTTCACACCATAGGGTACAGGATGTCATCTCAGGGAGGGCTCCAGGGGGAGCTGGGGAAGGCCAGGTGCCCAGCTCAGTGAAGAAGGAGGTACAGCGCATCCTGGGTCACATCCAGGCCCCGCCTCGCCCCTTCCTGCTCAGGTAACTGTGCTGAGGGACATTCAGTCCCTAGGCTAGGCCTCTGCCCTTTTGGAGAGTGAGTGTTGACTGTGCTTGGGGAAGGACTGGACTCCCCCACTGGGGAGCCAGATGGTGTGTTTACCAGAGGGCCTGAGGGAGCCCCTGATCTGGACACTGGCCTTTTGAGGACATCTGGCTCCATGGTGGGACCAGTTGGATATGGGATGGGGCTTTGATCTGAGCCAGCCCCCAGCTTCCAGCCCAGTTTCTCACCACTGCTGGCCTGGGTGTTGACTGTCCTGGGTTGGGAATTTTGGGTTCACCCAGGAGCCTCTGGTTGTGGCCCAGATTCCAGTACCCACCTCGAGCTTTTCACCTCTTCCCAGGTCAGGTTCCTGTGGAGAGAGGGAGACAGGCAGTGGTTTCCCCATCTTATAGGTCCCCATGCTCCCTCCCGAATTCATCCTGTTGTCATCACTTGCTCCCTCTCACATTCATTTGCACAGTCTGGGCTCTTTTTAGATACAGTGTTGTTCCCGGGGGAATGAAGGGGTACACATGTCAAAGCGAACAGAGATACATATGGCTGCAAGAACGGGATAAGTGCTGGGACTCAGAGAACCTGGAGGGCAGTAAGAGACCTGAAAGCCAGACATGAAAGGGGGAAAGGGAGCCAGCCTTGGAGGAAGGGGTGCAAGGATGGGACCAACAGTCCCACTAGAGCGAAGAGCATGAGCTGTGGCCACAGAAAAGGGCCGGGATTGCTCATGAAGCTGTGGTAGCTGGAAGCTGGCAGTGAGCTGCTGAAGATGAAATCAGAGGTAGAAGGGACCAGATACACAGGGCCATACAGGAAGTTTGTATTTGACTTCTAAGTGCAGTGACAACTAATGGAAAGTAGGGAATGACAACAAGATTAATTGAGATCAAGAGTAGAGATCAGAAGACTGTCTGGGAAGCTGTTTTGTTAGTCCAGGTGAGACATGGTGATGGCTTTGATGGGAGGTGATAGTAGAGGTTGGAAAAAGGGACTGAGAGACCAATCTGAAACTAACAGGACTCACTGACGGATTGGAGGTCAGGGTGGGACAGTGAGGGAAAGGGGAGAACTCATGGGAGAGCCGTTTTCTGGTCAAGCACCTGGTGGTGTGGATGGAGGGTGCGGGTTTGGGAGGAGTGTGTTTGGCCCACAAAGGATGTTTGGATACAGAGTTTCAGACACCTGACATGCTGGTGGAGGCATTTGTTTATGTGAGTCTGGAACTCAGAAGAGGGCTGAGACCAGGGATGTACATTTGCAAAGCTTTAGCACACGATGATGGTTAAAGTTAAGCCAGAGGATGAGTGAGTTACGGAGGGAAAAAGGGTGCAGGGAAGTGTGTGTCAGACTCAGCTGTCCTGACAGAACTGAAACGTTAACTGGGAAGGATCGAGAGTAGAGGAGGTTGGTGACTGTGACCAGCCTCCACATGAAAATCCTTTTGACTTTGTTGAGACATCCAGTCCCCTGACCTGGCCACCTTTATAGTATCAGCTACTCCTGGTGCAGCTTCAATTCCAGGGCTCCTCATGAGGATAGCGCCCCTGTGAAGGAGTCACTGGGCACAATCACAGGCACCTTTGAACCCCGGTACCTGCCTTCTCTGTACTGAGCAGCCAGACATTGGTAGAGAAGAACACACTGTGTGGCTTTGCTTCCTTCTGAGTGCAGTTCTGCAAGGGGCACAGGCTCCGATCCAGACTGTCTTTCTCATCCTGACCCGCTGTCAGTTGATGCTCCATCTTGTGCCATCAGATGAGGACATGATGCTTGTCCACCACATCTTCAGGCTAGCTGCACCTATGCGCCCGCCCTCATTTTAAGCCAGTCCCCTTCAACTATCCCTTTTCCTTCTCATATCACAAACTCCTCCCTTTTTATTTCACCTTTCCCAGCAGTTGGCAAAGAGCCGGCCAGGCTATGCCTGGAGTGAGTCTTAGTCCTCTAATCTCCTTTGGGGTAAACGGGGGCAGGGAGATGCTCTGAAGCTGATGTGAAGCAGCTGCACCATGAGGTCTTCCTGGGGGGGCGGGGGTGTCAGCATCTCACAGGCATGGGCTGTGGTGTCAGGCCCACCTGCCAGTCCAGTACCTCTTAGCTTTCTCTACTACTCAGCAGTTTCTGTAATCTCTCTGAGCCTCACTTTCCTCTTCTGTAAAGTGGGGACAGTATTGGAGGCTCAGGGAGATGCTGAGGGGCCCTGTGTCATGGGCAGTGCATGCCACACCTCAGACGGGGCCTCGCTGCTCTCCAGGCTGTTCAGCTGGGTGGTTCTGCGGTTCCTGAACTGCCTCTTCCTGAACGTGCAGCTCCACAAGGGCCACATGAAGATGGTCCACAAGGCCGCCCAGACGGTAAGCCCTCCTCACGATGGGATGGGATGGGATGAGATGGCAGGAGCAGAGCTAGGCCGAGCCCTTAGTCAGGACCAGCCTCACTGCCTGGTGGGAAAACGCCATTGCTCTTTGATGGCCATCTCTTCGTGTCTCAAGCTCTGCTCCCAGGGGGCTTCCTCTAATGTCTTTTCGTCACGGTCTTAACAATCATTACATCAGTGCGTTACCTTAAAAGTTGTCGACAGAGCTCCTCTCCTTTTGGGAAATGTGCTCCAAGGAAGAACTACCCAGCTGAACCCTTTGTCACTCTGTGGCTGGTTTCAGCTCCCTGCATCGTCAGGGTGGAGGCGGGTTGGCACTTCCTTCTGGCTCTCCCCAAGCAGGGCTCGCCGCTCGTCCTCCTTTCTACCCACAAGTCACTCCTGGATGGGCTCCTGCTGCCCTTTGTCCTGCTTTCCCAGGGCTTGGGCGTGGTCCGTGTGGCTTGGGACCCATGTGCCTGCTCCCCCATCCTCAGGTAAAAGCTTTGTGCCCCCAGACATGCATGGGGATGTGGGGATGTGGATGGGGGTGTGCTGGCAGCAGCTACCCCCAGACCCTCTTCCTGGCCTCTTTGTTCCCAACCTTCTACCAGTTCAGCCTGTGGGCTCAGATGGTCAGCTATGGGTTCTGGGGCCATACCTGGTTTCAGCATGTTCTGGCAGGACCCAGGCTGCCCTGGGTGGACTGAGGCTCTTTCTAGCCTCCTGCTTGGTCCCATCTCCTGAGCCCCTTCTCTCATCAGGCTCTGTCTGCCCTGTGCCCCACAGAGCTCTGCTGAGGAAGCTTGGGGCGCTTTTCCTGCCCCCAGAGGCCAACCTCTCCCTGGACAGCTCCGAAGGGATTCTTGCAAGGGCTGTGGTCCAAGCGGTGAGTGCCCCCAGTGGTTTTGTTTGGGGCCCAGGCCAGGGTATCAGTGCCTGTTGCAGCTCTGGCCTTGACACCTGCCTCTGCTACCATCCCCCCACCCCTTCCAGGTTGTGGAGCAGCTGCTGGTCAGTGGGCAGCCCCTGCTCATCTTCCTGGAAGAGCTCCCTGGGACCCAGGGGCCTTGGCTGTCAGCCCTGGGCCAGGCCTGGCTGGGACTGGTGGTGCAGGCGGTCCAGATGGGTGTTGTCCAAGATGCTATGCTGGTGCCGGTGGCCATCACCTATGACCTGGTTCCAGATGCATGTGATACACACCATGTGAGACCCTCCTGTCACTTGGGACTCCAAGTGGACACCAACTCCAGAGAGGAGGCACAATGTATTATGTCCTATGGCTGAGTGCCCCTCAGCGCTAGGGTCAGGGAGGTGCAAAGGAATTCTCCCCCTACAGTCATCATCCCGTGGCGCCTGCCCGGCTGATACAGAAATCCTCTATTTCATCCTCAAAGACCCCACTAGGGAGGGATTTCTCGTTTCATGGATGCGAACATGAGCTTGGAGAGGTCCTGGTCATGTACCAGTTTGCAAGATAAAGTTGAGCAGAGAGCATTGCTCCAGGTGAGCCAGCTCCCTTAGCCCCTTCCTTCCTGCAGGCCACAGCCCCACAGGGGCTGTGGACAGGAGCTCTGGCTGTCCTACGAAGCCTGCGAGGCTGGTGCTGTGGCCCCCGGGTCTGTGCCCGTGTGCACCTGGCCCAGCCTTTCTCCCTGCAGGTATGATGTCTGTTGGGCAAAATTGGGAGGATCTGTGGTCTGTCGTGGGGCTTCTGGCAGCTTGGCCCTCAGAGCCACTGCAGGGAGTGTCTCACCTACCTCCGTGGGCTGTGTGCAGGTGTCCTGGTGGGCAGGTAGGCCACCTGAGAGTCTTGTTCTGGGCAGGAATACACCATCAATTCAAGAAGCTGCTGGGGCAGCAGGCAGACCATGGAGCAGCTGCTGCAGCCCATTGTGCTGGGCCAAAGGTAGGGATAGCGGCAGGGGAGGGTGTGGATCTCGGGGGCCCAGCAAGCAGTCCTTCAACACATACCCATAGACGTTACCAGCTCCAGCCTCCTCTCATCAGATATTCTGGGTCATCTAGAACAGCCTGACACCCCTCCTTACCTCTAATCTCAGTGTGGGAAATGGCAGGGGCTGGAAAGGGCTGGGGAGCCATCCCTGCCCTGGGGCTGGGCTGGGGAAACACCCTTTTTTGAGAAAGCTCTGGGCTTCCCCAAGATTGTCTTTAGGCTGGCTCCCCTCATCCTATGATCTGTCTCTATCCCAGTACTGTCGTCCCAGACACTGAGAAGGAGCAGGAGTGGACCCCAATAACTGGGCCCCTTCTGGCCCTCAAGGAAGAAGACCAGCTCCTGGTCAGGAGGCTGAGCCGTCACATCCTGAATGGTGAGGGGAACTAGGTCTGGGCATTTGGGGAGGGTCCTGGGCTGTTCCTTCTCTCTGGGTTAGCAGGTTTTAGGGGCCCTCCATTCTAAGTGGGTTTCTGTACCTGACCCTCCCTCACGTGTGGCCCACCTGGGATATGTGAGGAGTGAGGCAGCCAGGGGGAACATGAGGGGCCCCTAGCGAGCGCCCACAGGTGGCTGCCTGAGCTGCAGAGTATGGGTTGTGCAGAGTGCAGGTGCCTGGATCCAAGGTCACCCTGGCCCTGTCTCAAGTTCACCGCTTCACCTCTCTGATCTGCACTGTAAATGGCTGACTGACTGGGACAATGCACGTGAGGGACTTAACACAGTGCCTGGAACAGAGGGACTCTTAACAAAATGGTCATTACTACTGTCTTCTTAGGTGCCCCTCTGTGGCAGAGACTGTGGGTTGGTGGGTAGACCTATAAGGCAGGGAAGGTCCCTGGGCTCCCTGCCTGTCTCCGTATACATTTGGTAAACGCCAGTTCTCCACTGGGAAGGTGGTTCCCCAAGCACCCGGCAGGGAGGGTGGCCACAACTCCCTGGGGTAGAGTTGTAGGGGAGGCAGGCTGCTGCCAGGGAGGCAGGGCAGGACTGTTCTTAGCACAAACATTGGGTGATGGAACCGGCTACTGGACCTAGGCCCCTGACCAGCATCCCCCAATCCCGGCTACAGCCAGTGTGGCAAGCTCTGCAGTGATGAGCACAGCCATTATGGCGACGCTGCTGCTGTTTAAACACCAGAAGGTAGGCAGTGTGACAGGGGAAGATGGGGGGTGGCTGGGGAAGGGATGTGACCCTGCTGCTCAGCCCTGGTGCTGCCCACCAGGGTGTGTACCTGTCGCAGCTCCTGGGGGAGTTCTCCTGGCTGACAGAGGAAACGCTGCTGCGTGGCTTTGACGTGGGCTTCTCAGGTCAGCTGCGGTGCCTGGTGCGGCACACTCTGAGCCTGCTGCGAGCACACGTGGCTCTACTGCGCATCCACCAGGGGGACTTGCTGGTGGTCACTCGGCCCGGCCCAGGCCTCATGCACTTGGCACGCCTGAGCACCCAGCTGCTGCCTGCCTTCCTGAGCGAGGCCCTGGGTGGTGAGTCCTGAGGGCTCAGGGATGGGTAGGGTGTCAGATTAGGGGATGGCTTCCTCCTCATGCCTGGCCCCCTCTCTAGCCTGTGCAGTTCGGGCGCTGCTGGCAAGCAAGGTGCCACCAGAGGGGCCCTGGGAGCTGCAGGGCATCGAGCTGCTGAGCCAGAACGAGCTGTACCGCCAGGTCCTGCTGCTGCTGCATTTGCTGCCACAGGACATGCTGCTGCTGCAGGTCAGGCCTCCCACCGACCCACTTGGGCCTGGCACCCCTTCAGTTATAGGAGGGGCTGTGCCTGCCCCTCCCCTGCCCTTAAGCCCTGCCTGGCTCTCCTGAAGCTACATGGACGCCTTTCTCCCCAGCCTTGCCAGTCTTCCTACTGCTACTGTCAGGAGGTGCTGGACCGTCTCATCCAATGTGGGCTTCTGGTTGCTGAGGAGGTAGGCAGGGCCGCTGAAGACAGAGCCCCTGCCTCTGCCATTCTGTGCCTTGGGACTTGGTGGACCATCCCAGCCCTGGGCCCATGTAGCTATCATGACAGGGCTGCACAGTTGTACCGCTCAGGGTCTCTGCACTCCTCCTGCCCCCACATTTCTTATCCACAGGGCCGTGGACCTTGAGGGTGGGTGCCTATTTCCTCCCACCCTGCAAGTTGGCTCAGCAGGTCTTGTGTGGCCCCAAGAGGCCTCTTGAGGTCCCTAGGTCTGCTTTTACTGGTTTTCCTCCATGTGCCTGGTCTGCCATGTACCTGATCTGGGGGCTCAGGGCTGAATCTTGGCCAGCCTGACAGAGACCAATGGCTCCTCCGGCTCCCAGACCCCAGGCTCCCGGCAGGCTTGTGACACAGGGCGACAGCGTTTGAGGGCCAAGCTGCTGTGGAAACAGAGTGGGGACTTTACTGATAGTGACAGTGACAGCGATGACTTCGAGGAGGCTGAGGGCCGGTACTTCAGGGTGCGTTGGGAGAAGCCACTGGGGAAGGAGGCAGGGGAGACAGTGGGAGCTGCCCTGACCTGGTCTGTCCCCCTCCAGCTCAGTCAGCAGTCTCGCTGCCCCGACTTCTTCCTCTTCCTGTGCCGCCTGCTTAACCCGCTGCTCAAGGCCTTTGCACAGGCTGCCACCTTTCTCCACCAGGGCCAGCTGCCCGACACTGGTGAGGCCCGAATTCTCCTGGCCATCCTTACGGAGGGGCTGAGAGCTTAGGCTCTGCCTGTGCCAGCAGGCCTAAGTGTCCTCTGCCCCACAGAGTCGGGCTACGTGGAGCAGCTGTTCCAGTTCTTGCAGGCCACTGCCCAGGAGGACGGGTTTTTCGGTGAGTCCCCAGCAGCCAGGTGGCACCCAGGAGGCAGGGGCTTGCTGGTGGTTGCTGCCCTCTACTGGGCAGTGACAGCCCCACTCCAGGAAGGAGGGCTGGAGTAGAAAGGCCTTTAGGTGCAGTGCAGTCTGAGCCCTGCCCTGGGTTGTTCCTTCTTTTGACAAAAGAGACACGTAAGCCAGTAGCTCTCTGTACCCACTAGAGCTCAACTTCTTTCTTTCACCAGAGTGTGCGGATCCAAGTCTCGCCATCAAAGCTGTCTGGACCTTCAGAGACTTGGGGGTGAGCGGAGCCATTCTCACCCTCCTCCTATGCCCCCTGCCTCCATCTTGATAGAGCTGCTCAGGGAAGCCCACCTATGCCCACCCTGGGTCTTCCCCAGTGTCTCCCAAGAACAGGTGTGACAGGAGTTGGAGATGGGATGGTTTCCCTGTCCTTGGTCTCCCAAACCACCACTTTATTCTACTGGGACAGTGTAAGAGGCTGCATTGTGTTCAAACCCTATGGCCTAAGGGGCCAGAGGTCTCACTGCAGGTTTCCCCATGGTGAGTGCTCACAGTCCTTCTCATGGCACAGGTGCTGCAGCAGAAGCCCAGCCCTGCAGGCCCCATGCTCCACCTGTCCCCTACATTTGCCAGACAGGACAACCAGGAGAAGCTGGAACAGTTCATCCAGCAATTCATTTGTGACTAGAACTGTGGATTAAGCCTGTGCTGAGACTTCTCAGCCCCAGAACACACCAAGCCCTGGAGCCAGAGGCTGCCCATAAAATCATTGAGGTTTGATTGTCTCATTGCCTCTTGCTTTCTCCGTCCCTTGGTGTGATAAATGAGAGGCCTGGACTGGACAAGTCCTCTTTCCAAGCCCAGCAGTGTGATTTGAGGTATGTAGTGTTTGCTCTCCTTCCCCACCCTGTGGCAATGTCCTATCTTGATCCCTGAAACAAACCTTAAAAGACAGGCAGAAGTCAAGCTACTGACTTAGTCTGAGAAGTTTATTGAAGAGGAGAGGCTCCCTCCACCCACAACACACACTAGATGAGGAGCCTTGAGGGGGCAAGCACTGGGCCTTGCCCCATACAGTGAGAATGGATGCCCGCCTCTTAAGTCCAGGACCTGCAGCAGGAGCCATCACACCACCTTGTTGATGATGACACCCAGTTCTTCAATCTCACACTGGACTTCATCGCCCTTCTGCAATGGAGTGGTCGCCAGGTTGTCAGTCCTTAGTCTGACACACACAAATCTACACATACATACACAGGCTTGGGTTTCTCAAGCCTGAGCCACACCTGTCAGCCTCTGGGTCCTTCTCCCTTTCCTCCTTTCAGCCAACCTACCTTGAGAAAGACAGGAGGTTTCCTGAATACACCAACACCTGGTGGGGTACCCGTCAGGATGATGTCCCCGGGGTAAAGGGTGACGAACCTGGGCAGGCAAAAGGGCCAGGTGGGACCAGGGGCTGAGGGGCCACAGCCAGGGATGGAGGGCTCGGCTCAGCTGCAGGTAGCTGTGGTGGGGCAGGGCTTCATCTCACTTACTGGGAGACCCAGGCTATCAGCTCTTCTGTCTTAAACACCATCTGATTGGTGTTGCTGCTCTGGACCACCGCCCCATTCACCCGGCAGCAGATCTTTAAGTTGTGTGGATCTGAAATGCATAAAACACCACCTTGGGCCTCTTCCTGCTCTTCCTCAACCCTACCTGGATGTGTCCCAGACCCTCCAGGGTGAGGGAAAAAATGGCAATTTTGCCTTAAAAAATGGACGTCTATCCACAGCAAAGGCTGACAATAATAAAAAGGACTCAGCACCTGTAATGCAAAAAGGAAACTGCAGGAGCAGGGCAGTGAGCCTCCTGCACCTGACTGGCAGGTGGTGGCTCACTAGTAAGTGTCCTGGCTCACCACATTTTTATCTTAACTTTTGTTTCACACATTTACAAACACACCCTCTTAGAGCTTGCCAGAACACAACTTCACTGTTGACGGCTAAACCCCCCAGACACACACCCCAACCCAAATGGCTATGCTCTGCCCTCTGCACCACGGCCTTTCTTCCTGGCACCTGGTGCCCTTGCTACTGGTAGCCAGTGTCGCCCTGGCCACAGTGGCTGGGCAAGGTCCTGTCTCCCTGACAGGAAAATGCATGGGCTTTGTGACAGCCATTCCTTGTGATGCTCAAGGGCCAGCCTTGCTTCCTTCCAACCTAAAGACTCCCAGATGGTGGCAGCCAGAGAGCCTAACCACCACTAGGGGAACACTGTGGCCTGTAATTCGCCTGATGAAGGCAGATTCACCACCTCTGGCTGTGGTCCCCTAGAGGGTGAGGGGATGTGGAAGAAGGCCCACGAGCCCAGGTTGAGACTTGCTCTGTAAGGAATCAGGGAAAGGCAGCTGGGGAGGGGGCTCCACATTGAACTGTCCCCACACTCCCATTTCCTGAACGTTGCTATTTCTTGGCTCTGACATATCCGAGCAGAGCAAGGTGCGTCGTCATGGGTGTTGTCCGAGACCTACCTGCTACACTGTCCTTGGTCACCAAAGCAGGACCCAGGGGACAGAAGGTGTCAAAGGTTTTTCCCAGCAGCCACTGCCTTCCATTGCGTCTCATTTGCCAGTCACGAGCACTTACGTCATGTGCCACAGTGAAGCCAGCCACGTAAGCCATGGCATCTGTGGCCTATGGGGGCAGGGGATTTGGCCAGATTGGAGGTTAGATAACAGTGACACCAGCCCCATAACAAAGCCTTTATCCCAGGCTAGTAGCCAGAGCTCACCAAAAGTGTTAGGCCAGGAACAAGGCAAGTGCCCAAGCCAACCACTTCCTAAGGCCAGGGATAGTGGGTACCACCCACTCAACCTCACCTTGATGTGCTTGCCTTTCTTCCCAATGACCACGGCCAGCTCCACTTCCCAGTCCACCTCCTGCAGTGGGAAAGGAGCAGTAAACTGCCTGGCCCTGGGCCTCTCCCAGTGCTGAGGAACTGCATGCATGTCTTGGGGCCTGGGCCCCCACCAGTGGGGTCAACTGCTGGCCCACAGTCGTAAAACGAACCACAGGGGCAGGGGGAGTGACTTGTACACCCATAAACCTTGGGCAACAGCAGGCAGCACCACTGATGCAGGTACAGTTCCCATGCTGACTAGAGGAGCAACGCTAGTCTGGGGACTGAATTTAAAAGTCATTCTTGCCCAGCCGGCATGGCTCAGTGGTTGAGCGTCAACCTATGAACCAGGAGGTCACGGTTTGATTCCTGGTCACGCCCTATTCCTGGGTTGTGGGCTCGATCCCCAGCGAGGGGCATGCAGGAAGCAGCCAATCAATGATTATCTCTCATCATTAATGTCTCTATCTCTTTCCCACTCCCTTCTCTGCAATCAATACAAGTATCTATCTATCTATCTATATTTTTAAAAGTCACTCTTAATACTTCCAAAAAGGGATGGATACCAAGTAATAATAGCTAATCCTACTGTGTGCCAGGCGCCATTCTAGTGCATTAATGCATTAACTCATTTAAATGATAAAAAGATCAACATGCTAAAATTAAGGTGGGCAAAAGGCTTGAATAAACAATTCCCAAAAATACACAGGCCACAGAAAATGAAAACATAATCAGCTTTTCCCATTTTAGCAAAGTGCTACAAAAAAGAAACAATCTAACTTTTTAAATTGGCTGCTCTTTGGAATGGTCCAGAGCTACTATGAGTACACCTGACACTGACTGTGATCTCTAGCATTGCACCCCACTAGAAAGAACCAGGTTCCCTGGAGAAATGGCTAATTCCAGGTCTAATATACTAATGAGCCTGTACTAGACAGAAAGCAAGGAAGTGCTCAAAAACGGATGGGGCTGAAGGCCAACCTGAACCTCCCGCTGGCTAAACAGATCATTTGCATGTAAAAACTGTAAATGATGGATTACAACATGTTGGATAAAAATCAAATTCATGATACTAAAGGAATGGACAAAAAAAAGAGGAGGCATCTCTTGTTCACAGAATGCCAGCTAATAAAGAATAGAAGGCATGGTGAGAAATCACATTTTTCTAACCCCCGGGGCAATAGAGTAAGGTAAGGATGACCAGGGAATCCTTAGATGAATCAGTGGGGCAATAAGATAGTCCCATGGTCTCAAACAACTACAGACTGCTTAGTACCAGACCAGAGAAATGCACCTTCACAATGGAGAGGTCTAATGAACAGCCAGTAAACCAAGTGATCAAACTTCAAGCACCTGACAGGAGTCTCCCAGTGGGACGCAGTGTGAGGATACATCTGTGCTATAGACTGCATGTTTGTGTCCCTCCAAATTC
This sequence comes from Myotis daubentonii, assembly GCF_963259705.1. NCBI lineage: Eukaryota > Metazoa > Chordata > Mammalia > Chiroptera > Vespertilionidae > Myotis > Myotis daubentonii. The sequence goes on along the minus strand of NC_081851.1, from coordinate 21,776,261 downwards.
ATGTCTTAAAACCTACCCCTCACTCAATGTGGTGGTATTCGGAGGTGGGGTCTTTGGAAGGTGATTGTCATGAGGGCAGAGCCCCCATGAGTAGGATTATGCCTTTATAAAAGAGACCCCAGAGACTCCCTGTCCCTTTTTACCATGTGAGGACACAGGGAAAGACATCTTCTAGGAACCAGGAAATGGCCTTCCCAGACACAAATTTATCAGTGCCTTGATCTTGCACTTCCAGGCTCCAGAACTGTGAGAAATAAATGTTTATAAGCCACCCAGTATATTTTGTTATCATAGCCCGAATGGACTGAGACACTTGTGTAGAACTCGACAAAAATGTTTAACCTGGATCTGATCATGAAGACACAATCAGACAAGTCCAGACCATGGGACATGCTGAGACAACTTGTGTCACAACAGATAGAAAACGGGCTCGGCCAGGGTGGCTCAGTGGTTGAGCATCCACCTATGAACCAAGAAATCCCAGTTTGATGCCTGGGTTGCAGGCTCAATCCCCAGTGGAGGGTGTGCAAGAGGCAGCTGATCAATGATTCTCATCATTGATGTTCCTATCTCCCTCTTCCTTCCTCTCTGAAATCAATAAAAACATTTTTTAAAAAAAAAAGGGAAAGAAAATGACAGTAGGCTGTTGGTCAGAGACAGAGGTCAGCAAAGTACGGCCTGTGGGTGAATCCAGGTTGCTGCCAGTTTCTGTAGATAAAGCTTTCCTGGAACACAGCCATGTTCATTCATTTATGTATCAGCCATGACTGTGTTCACACTGCAGTGGCAAAGTTGAACTGTTGCAACAGACACTACTGGCATTCAAACTCTAATACTTACTAACAGGCCCTTTGAGAAAAAGTCCATGGATTCCTGTGGATCTGTAAATTACAGGTCCCAAAGAGACATAACCAAATGCAATGTGTGACCTTGTTTGATCCTGGGTCAGCAAACAATAAAACTACCCAAATTGAAAGTCACCTCCCAGTTGGACTTTGTATCAGAGGTTATTCATGATAATATTCTTGGTTGTGATAAAGGTATTATGGTCACGTAGGACATTGTCCTTTTTCTTAGAAGGTGCATGCTGAGTTTTATAAGTCCCTACGATGAAAGTATATTACTTTTGTAATCCAACTAGAAATAACGGAAAGCTCTCTTCTATTAACTTTTTTTCCTGAGGCCAGGCTTATTACTGTATAACCCCCTGTAGTTTCTGTTTAATGCACTGCAGGTGGCTCCTGTAAGCTGGGTGCTGCGCCTCTGTGATGGGCCCCCGTGACTTGAGAGGGCCATGGGGAGGCACCGACCTGGCTCTCAGGAGGGAGGATGACCTCATCGTAGGGCCCCACGATGGAGCTGGCAAACTTGCTGAAGATGATGGGTTCCTTGGGCACGGGCACGTTCTGTTCCTTGCAGTGGTCCACGTAATTCATGCCCACACACACCACCTTGTCTGGCCGTGTGACGGGAGCCAGGAAGGTCACCTCTGACCGTGGTAAGACTGGCAATTGGGCAGCCAGGGCTCTGCAGAGACCGGAGCAGGAGAGAGGGGCTGGATGGGAGCAGCCGGCAGTCCTGGGCACGCTGGGGAGATCCCACAGCAGCTGCAAGTTTTGCTGTTTATATTTTTTAGATCTATCAACCATCAGAGTCAGTGTGAAAATCAAGGCCAGTATTGTTCTTTGACATCAGAGCACGGTTTAAAATTTATCCAATGTGAGTTTCCTTTCCCCCATCAGGCAATACATGTCCATGTAAAGGAATTCAGAAGGTGCAGATGGGAGTAACTGGGAAGGCCTTTCTTCTACCCTTTCTCCTAGTCACCCGCTGTAGCCTTGGAGAGACACAGTGTCCTATGCAGCTCTTCACAGCTACTCTATTCTTCTCCTCCTGTCATTTTATACAAATGATAGCACACTATATACACCTTACTAAAAATATAGATATATTTTAAAGATCTCGCCATAACAGTTTATTACGGCTGTGTACTACTGCACTATAGAGACAAACTCAATTCCCTGTTGACAGATATGGAAGTAGGTTCCAATCTTAGGAGAACATGAAGTTTGGGAAACATATTCTTACCAACACTGTATACTGTCAAACATTTGTATTTTTGCCAGTTTAATAGGTAAAACGATATCTCAAAGTGGTCTTTACTGTTCATCAATACCTTTAGACCAAATGCCAAGGGCTCCTCCACTTCTGGGAAGTCACCATCTAATCTAGGCCAAACCCAAGAATCATCTTTAAGAAAACCTCCATGCAATTCTCTTTCCCCTAAGAAGCCAAGAGTCCAATCACTCCTCCAACTTTTCAAGATGCTATTTAGGACTCCTGGTCCCACACCCCTCAGGCAGGCAGCAACTTCACCCCCAGGGAAGTTGTGATGAAGTGGAGTTTGTGGTCTTTGGATAATCACCCTTGCTGGGCCTTAGTTTCCCCCACTGTACACTGAGGCTGCTGTCATGTAACATTTCTAAGAATCTTTACTAAGAGAACAGGTGAGAAAAGAAAGCTGAGGCTACCCTGCTTCCTTGCAAAAGAGCTCCCTGCTGGTTCTGTTTCCCAGGGCAACCACCACAGGGTGATGCTGCCTGCTGATTTACCTTCTCGCCACTGAGAGAGTGGACTCTCCCTGCTCCAGGAACTCTACCATGGTCTTGGGCAGTGTGGGGTCAAAGGCATTGAGGTTGATGACCCCTCCGCCATTCCCTGACTCCAGGCCCAGGTGAGGTCCGGTCAGGTGGGGTGCCTGGAACTGCACCAGCCTCATGTCTCTGGAGGGTTGAAAGGGCCAGCGCTGAGCCTGCAGCAGAGCCGTGAGCAACCTCCTTCTAGCAGGGAACAGCATCCGTCTATGGAGAAAACAGTGGGTCACAGGGTACAGAGGGAGTGGGAGCCATCATCAGGATCCCCATGTTCCTCGAGTTCCAGCCCAAGTTCCTGGCACACCATGGAAGTGGTCTGGATTTATAAGTTATTTCACCCTCTATGCGTCATAAGGTGGTTTTTTGCTCAATTCAATGCATATAATGAAACCTTTCTAGGGGAGCAACTACTTCATGTCAGGCCCTACGCTAGGTGCCAGGGAAGCCAGCGTTACTTCAACCAGCGCTTTCTGAAAGCACACACTGTACCTGCACCACTAAGGCAAACATATAGAAGAGACATACTCAGCCCTGCCATTCTGCTCACAAGGAAAACTGATGTTAACAGCTGATAAGATTCAGCAATGGGGCTCCTGCTGTGACAATCAAGGGTCCTGCAAGGGTGACCAAGGCAGTGTGACACAGGGGTTTTGTGACCGTGGATCATCAGCCCTCCACGGCCTCAGCTCGCCCCTTTATTAACTGAAGCTGCTGTCATGTAAGATTTCTAAGGCTCTTCAGTAAGACAGGTGAGAAAGGAAAGCTGAGGCTACCCTGCTCCCTTGCAAAGAGCTCCCTGCTGGTCTGGTTTCCCAGGGTAGGGCTTGGACTAGTTTCTTGAAGTGATGCTGAGCTGCGCTGGGCTAAGATGAGCAGGACTAGCCCTGACCGGTTTGGCTCAGTGGATAGAGCGTCGGCCTGCGGACTCAAGGGTCCCGGGTTCGATTCCGGCCAAGGGCATGTACCTTGGTTGCGAGCACATCCCCAGTGGGGAGTGTGCAGGAGGCAGCTGATTGATGTTTCTCTCTCATCAATGTTTCTAACTCTCTATCCCTCTCCCTTCCTCTCTGTAAAAAATCAATAAAATATGTTAAAAAAAAAAAAAAAAAGATGAGCAGGACTAGGCATTAGGTAAGAGTGGGGCCCACCATTCGCAAATGACCACTGGGAAAATGGCTTCACACCTGCCATAGCAGTTCTTTAAATGGCAATCTGATGGTTACCCTCCTACTTAAAATGCTTCCCACCGCTCCCATTACCAAGCCATAACCCCCTGCTCCAGCCTTCCAGGGGCAGCCCCCACCTGCCTCTCCAGACAGTAAATGTTTAGTTTTTCCTGCCGGAGCCCAGGCTGCCTGAGGGAAAAGGCTGCAAAGGGCAGGGCCTAGGCCTGACGGGCATCACCAGGCTGTCTCCTCTGGTCCACTGTGCCTGGCACGCAGAGGCTCTCCGCTGTTCTCTGCTGAGTGAACAAATGCCTGAGCAGGGGCTGACTTTTCGTTACTTGGGAAGCTTGGTGAGTGTCAACCTCAGGAGGCATGGCTGTGCCTCCCTCTTCAAATCACCTGGAAGGTACCAAAGGGCTCAAACCCTGCTTCAAGTTCCAGTTCGCTCAACGAGAAATCCCTTTTGTTTTGTTTCTAACCTAAGTCTGACCTCCAAACAGTCCCTCCCCTACCTGGCTCCTTGCTTTTAAATTCAGCCCTTTATGCTCAGGCATGTGGCGGTTAGTCCCAGACTCCGAGACCCCATCTAATGATTCCATCGGCTTTGTTCAGTTAGAGACACATTAGACGCATGTAACTGATCTAACTACTGTGTTGGCCAATGAATTTGACCAGAAAAATGGGGCTTCAAGCCTCCTGCCCTTTATAAGCCTAACCATGCCACCGATAAAGGTTGGTCTAGCCCAGTAGTTCTCAACTTTGGCTGCACATTAGAATCACCTGGGAATCTTTTTAAAATCCTGATTTCTAGGCCTCATTCTCCGGTAATTCTGTTTCTTTGTTACTAATGTTATGGCCCCACCCCATAACAAAGAAACAATTTCCGGAGGATGAGGCCCAGAAATCAGGATTTTAAAAAGATTCCCAGGTGATTCTAATGTGCAGCCAAGGTTGAGATCCACTGGTCTAGCCAAAGTGGGTGCGTTCAGACACTCTACCAGCTAAAATATATACAACAGTAATCACTCCCACTGAATGCCAGGTGTCATTTAAGTGCTTTATCCACAGTCTGATTGATTTTGATAATTGTGAAAGGTAGGTATTGTTAGTCCATTTTGCAGATGTAAAAACTAAGAGAGAGGTTAATGGATTTTCAATCCATGTCCAGGTGACACTGAAGTTCTTGGTTCAGAAACCAGGCGGTGTGCCAGCAACATACTCTAGCTTTAGCCCACCCCGCCTAGGGCACTTCAGCCCAGAAGACTGGTGAGAAGCAGGGTCCTCCAAAAGAGCCTCATGCCAGGCACGCTGCCTGCTCTCGGCCACGCTCCGGGAACCTGGTCACCTGCCGGCTGCCGCCTCAGGGTAAGGCTGGTTGCTCACCCGCTCTCCCCCGGCCCACACTGACTGTGCCCTCCCACGTGAACCGCACATGCAGGTTCTCACTCGTCCTACCACAATCCCCTCGGGCAGTGCGCCCCCTTTTACGGGAAGGGGCACTGAGGCCTCAAGAGGAGCCGTCACCTGCCAAGGTGTCCGTCAGAAGGGGGCCCCGGCGCATCAGCTGTTCCCTCCGCCCCAAAGCCCGAGCTCGATCCAACCCTGACAACGGATGCAGCGACGTGAGGAGGAAACAGCACACAGTGTGTGCCTGGGACAGCGTCCCACCCTCAGTCCCCACGCCCTGCGCCCGGGCCGTCCCTCGGTTTCCCTACGTGCTCAGCTAGGTCCCCTGCACTCAGTGGGCGCCCACGAGCCCGGAGGCGTGGTCCGAGGGGCGGGCCCGAGGATGCCCCCACGCCGGCGGAACCCGACCTACCTGGCAGCGGCGGCGGTCGGGAGTGCGCCCTGCGCTATCGGACCAGGCTCGCGGGGTGCGGTCTGGAGTTGGCCAAGGGACTTGTGTCAAGTCGCCAGACTAGGACCCGCAGGGGGACCTCAGTTGCAGCGCGTCCTCGGCTTCTCGAATTAGACGTGGGCAGAGGCGGCGCTCTTGGTGACGTCCAGAACGACGGCCAGAGCGATGGCCAGCAGCAGGACGCTGCGTCCTGTCTCGGAAGTCACGTGCGGAGGGCGGGCCCACGCTGGAGGGGCGGGCCCACGCTGGGGGCGGGCCCACGCTGGAGGGGCGGGTCCAACGCTGGGGGCGGGCCCACGGTGGAGGGGCGGGCCCAACGCTGGGGGCGGGCCCAACGCTGGGGGGCGGGCCCAACGCTGGGGGCGGGTCCAACGCTGGGGGCGGGCCCACGATGGAGGGGCGGGCCCACGATGGAGCCTTCAGGCCTCTAGTGGTATCTGCGGAAGCCGGCAGGACGGCGCCCTTCCCTCACAGCGACCTGAGTGGGTGCTTCCTGACGTTTTGTGCCCTGGGCCTGGGCGCCGCTCTCCCCTCCCCCGTGTCGGGTCCCTGCCTCTGAGCAGGGCACCATTCCCATCGTTGGGCAAATGCGGCAGAAGAAACCAAATTATAGCGCGCTGGCTGACAAAGGCAAACCTCTGGCTTATTATTGAGGAGAGGAGGGGTGATGGCACCGTTTTACATAGGGGACACCTGAGGCTGGAAGTGCTTTGCGCAAGCTGACACAGGCAGTGGGGAGGGGAACCACCTTTGACCCCGGGTCCAGCCTTTTACACCATCTGAGCAGCCCTGTCTCACATGCACTGTGTTGAGCTCAGGACGGGGTAGTGGGAGGCAAAATCTCCAGCTCAGAGGACAGGCATTCTCCCGAAGAGGTGGTTTAATTAGCAGGCTCTCCAGCCTCTGGCAGGTGAGGACCCGTAAAGGGGCTCTGGGCAAGAGGTCCGAGATTTAATCAAGGGCCACATGCTCAAGGGCTTCAGTTGTCCCCGGAAGGCGTTTGGAGCCTTACCTCGCACACAGGAGGCCCCTGGGCAGTTTTACACTGGTCCTCCTCCAAGGAAAGGGGTCTGAATGGGGGCGCGGATGAGAGCAATGGTGGCTGGTGTGCAACGGAGATGATGAGCGTTCAGAGATGTTCAGGAGGTAGAACTGACCGTCGTTAGTGATGACAGGAGTTGGGAGTGAGGGGGAAGGAGGGGCCAGGCTGCCTCCTAGGTCTCTGGCTGTGATGGCAGTGCTAGTCATGCAAACAAGTTCTGGAGAGACAGCAGCTCTGGGGGGAGGCTGGTGAGCTGGGTGTTGGATGGGTTGTATTTAATGTGCCTGGGGGACATTCAAGTGGGTACTGCAGAGCGGCAGTCGCAGCGTGGGGCTCTAGTCTGGCTTCAAGGGAGAAAGAGGTCAGCATAGAGATAGAAATGAAGACTGAGGGAGGGAGTGTGAACAGGGGGAATGTCCTAGAGAGCCTGGCATAAACCCTAGTCAGGAGACACACCCTGTAAGGGTGGGCAGCACCAGAGGAGCAATCAGAAGAACTGCAGGGAACCGGGAGACAGGGGAGCACATAACTTAGGCAGAGTCGGGGAGCCACGCCTTCCAAATGGCAAGGAGAGGAGGACTTCTGCTTTTGGACAAGATCAAGTGAGAGGGACAGATTTACCCTGCATGAAACAAGAAACTCAGACAAAATATGCAAAACAATGGTTTTCAAGAAATTGGACATCAAGTAACGAAGAACAGGGATATCAGACAGGAAACAAATGAGACCCTGTGGTCGCCCCTGCTTAATGCTGTGAGAGAGTTTCCGGGCTGTGGCAGAGGGAGGGTGGACCCAAGTGGAGCCTGCATTCGCCATGAGTTGCAGAAATGGAGCTGAGGCCCGGTACGACCCAGGAAGCTGGAGTTCACAGGACAAAGCACTGGAGTGGGCATTCTGTGGAGGTTCCCCCTCAAGCGTCCAGCAGAGTCCTGAGCGGGGCATGTCTGTGAGGCAACTACCTGAGAGCAGGGAAAGAATCACCAAGCAGAATCAGAGGGAATGGTGTCAAGAGATTGCACCAGGCCAGGAACAGCGCCTCTTCCCACTAGTCAGATTGGGAAACTCAGAAATCCCGGACACGGGGTAGAGCACTCATGAAGGTGTTGCCTCCACAGGGAGGTGGGGAGTAATGCCCCACACATCATAAAACCAGGATCCACCAGGACCAAATGCTGCACGTAGCTTAATTACATCACAGCCCAAGCTCAGTAATGTTTATAGAAATAGTAAAAAATACCCAGCAACCAACAAGATCAAATTCACAAGTTCTGATATCTAATCAAAGATAACCCAGTCTTGGAAGGAAGCAGGAAAACATGACCCATACCGAGAAGAATCTAGCATTTTAGTGGAACTCAGAACTGACAGATGTCAGAATTAACAGACAAGAATATTACAACAGTTACTATAACTGTACCCCATCTGTTCAAAGTTAATTAGAAACATGGAAGATAGTTTTTAAAGGGATCCAAAGCAAACTTCCATTGATGGAAACTACAATATCTGAGATGAAAAATGCACTAGATGGGTTAGTGGCAGAGTCGACATTGCGGAAGAAAAGATGAGTGAATTTGCAAACAGGTTAATTTGCACTCACCTGCTGGCTGGAGCCGAAGTTACCAACACAAAGGGCAAGAAGAGAGGCATCCATTCTGCTCGCCCTGCCTTTTAGAAGCACAGAGTTGCTGTTTTGGCCACAACATGCGAATGTACAAAAAGATGGCGCTGTAGACATGGGGGCCTGGGGACTGCCCAAATAGGAGTGCCCCAGAAGTGTGACCATGGCAAAGCTGGAAGAGCACCAGCCTGCTCCTCTTGGAGAAACAAAACGGAGAAATGGGGCCTCCGCTCTGGGAGCCCGTGCACAGGGGCCTGGAGGACTTCGCAGTCGTAGTTGGCTGGCCGCTGGCGGGCAGTGGGCAGCCTGGGGCTGACGGATGGCCTGCTCTTGGGGCCTTATTTGTAGCTCCTGGATGGCTTCCTGTATTTGGTGATTTTTCAAAACGGGAAAAGCGCTGCCTGGTTTTGTTGGTGAAACTCGCAGGAATGGGATTCAGCCAGAATTTGTCAGGACAGGAAAGTGGGTGGGAGAGAGCTGGGCTGGGTGGGTAGGGGTGGGTGCTCAGAAGGAGGTGCCCTTCAGTGCAGGCCACATGTTTCAAACAGACTTTGACCCTGGTGCCTCCCGAGCTGGCCCGTGACCCAGCAAGCTCACCTGGGCTGTCTGCTCCCCAGCAGCCGCTCCTCCCTGTAACCTTTGGCGCAGCAGCATTACTGGCCACTCCCTCCCGGTGTGACCCCCAGGGCTTTTGCTGGCAAGAGGCCCACAGTCTGGCGGGGATACAGGCTGGGCATGGTGTCCCGACCCCCTCCCCTCAGGGCTCACTGACGTCTGGAAAGCACATTCCGCCCCACGACTGAGCTTGACATTAAGGGCTGCAGTAGATGAGACGTGTTAAGCGAGCTTGGGGTGGGGTGTTGGGGTGGGGAACCTATGAGTGGCTCACATAGCAATGGATCTGAGATCGGGAGGGGCTTGCTTAAGGGACAGTTTGGTTTTGAGCTGAAGGGCTGAACCCTGCCCCCTCCCCCTTGCTCTCTCTGTCGCCATCCCTCAGCCAGCTTACCCTTCTTCTGCTCTGGCCTCATTCCCTGGCTCCTCCAGTCACCAACTAGCAGCCCCAGCCCCACGACTCGGGTCCCTGAAGCCTCAGGTGGTGAGGAGCAGAGGCGTTACCAGCATTCCCGCTGGGTTCCCGTGGCCCCCTTCGCCCCAGGTGCCCACCCTCAACCAGCCACTCTGAGCAGGGAAGACAGGTACCAACGGGCTGAGGGCTGGCCTTGGAGGTCGGGTCCCTGACTTTCTGGACAGAGAGCGGGAGGGATCCCAGGGAGACTGGGGGCTACTGCCCGAGGAGGGGAATGCGAGAGAGGCGGCAGGCCGGTGTCCAATCAGCTGACCTTCCTCAGCGCACACACGAGACCGCATGGGACAGAAACTCCCGAGGCCTTTACTGCCGGGGCAGTGGACGGGCCATCTCGGCAGACGGTGGGGCAGACATGGATTCTGCACCCAAAGGCCAGTTTGCAATCTTCAAAGCCAGCCCCGAGAGCCGAGCAGAGGGGCCCCGGGCCTGCGTCCAGCTGTGAGAGCAAAGAGGGGCAGGGCAGGTGTGGGTGAGTTAGAGGATGCTGGGATTCCTGGTCAAGGAATAGACAGAACCAAAAGGCACCCAGCAGACAGCAGGGAGCCCAGTTCTAGCACTGATGGCCCTTGGCGGTCAGGGGAGCCGTCGGGGGGAGTTTGTGGGTGGCATGGCCTCCACCGCCTCCCAAGAGAGGGCTGCCTGCAGTGCCTGCTCAGGCTGAGCCTGCGGCGGTTCCAGGGCCATTCCAGGCCTCCTGTCAGGCCCGCTCCCATCACAGGACCCTCAACTCTGGGCAAGGTCTACTTAGGCCTTTATCTTCTCTTGGAGGTTTATGCGATTTCCCCATGTGAGTGGGCAGGGTCTGAGTGAGATGGTAGAGTTTCTTCCAGACGCCCCCATCTTGGCCCTATGTAGGCACAGGATAACTGCTGGCCCTGCTGGCTCTGGTTCTGGCCGTAGTCTCCTCCCTGTGCAGATTGGGCCCCACCTGTATCCCACTCTCCTCTCCAATCTCAGAACCTGGCTGAGCTCGCTCTGCAGGCAGCTGGCCTCTGCATGTTCCCTTTACAGCCAGCTGGTCAGACGGTCCCTGTGATTGTCGCTGACCCAGGTGAAACCAGAATGTGTGTTGTTTTCAGTGGAAAGAGTAATGTAGATTCTAGGTTCCTGCATACTCCATATTATTGGAAACTAGTGAGCCTGTATTTTTTTTCATCCTCACCCGAGGATATTTTTTTCCATTAATTTTTAGAGAAATTGGAAGGGAGGGGAAGAGACAGAGAGAGAGAAAAACATCAATGTGAGAGAGATGCATCAACTGGTTGCTTCCTGCATAAGCCCTGACCGGGGCTGTACGTGCCCTAGACCGGAATTGAACCTTAGACCCTCAGTCCATGGGCTGATGCTCTCAACACCGAGCAAAATCGGCTCGGCCAACAGCTTGTGTTTTGTGTGTGTGTGTGTTTTAATGTTAAACCTTGCATTTCTTGGATAAATCCAAATATGGGATATGTTACATATATCATGTATATGCATATTATTGAAATGACTAATATTTTGATTTTTACATCTTTGCTTATAATTGACAATATCTTGTAATTTTCCCCTAATCCTATCCATGACTGATTGCTCAGGGGTGCTTCTAGACTCCTCACTGTCATTATAGCCACACAGAGGACACAGCCAGCTGTCCCCTCTGCACTGAGTGTCAGGAACAGGAAAGTGCTGAGTAGATTTACAAATTGATGGATGGTGGATGGATGGATGGTGGATGAATGGATGGATGATGGATGGATGGTGGATGAATGGATGGATGATGGATGGATGGTGGATGAATGGATGGTGGATGGATGGTGGATGGATGATGGATGGATGGATGGTGGATGGATGGATGATGGATGGATGGATGGTGGATGGATGGATGATGGATGGATAGTGGATGGATGATGGATGGATGGTGGATGGATGGTGGATGGATGATGGATGGGCTTTCCCTAATTTGAGCTCTCTGGCCCATCATGAATGGGGTATTTCAGTGCTTACACCCAGCCTGACTCCATTCTTTAATGGCTTGGAGGTCTTAACACCTTTCAGCTCAGCTTCCCCATCCCGCCCGACAGGCTGTGGCCAGGGTGAACGGGCTCCACATAGTGGCCAGCCAATGGCAAATGCAGGCCATCCCACCCCAACAGCAAAGTCAGGCGGCTCCCTTGCCAGGATGGTGCCAAGGCCCTCGGTTTCAGGTGGGGTGGAACTTTCGGTGTGTGTGGTGGTAGGGAGTCCTCTCCTCTGACCTCCTCGCTCCTGCTGAGATGCTCATCAGGCAAAGCTGGTGACCCAGAGAGGCTTGGGTCTCGTCACTGTGATGATGTCACATGGCCTTGGGTCTGGCCCTTGAAGCACTACCAATACCCCCAGAACCTACCTCTTCTCTATCTCCAAGTTAGGGACCCCCTCTCACTCCTTCCCCCAGGTTTTCATTCCTTGCCCCTCCCCTGGTGTAATCCTTCCTGAGTTTACACTTTTGAAAATAAAAAGCAGGAAAGGAAGACATTTTCAGGCAAATTCTGTTTCCGCGCTGTAGCCTTTGCCCTCCAGCCCAGGGGACATGCAGAAATGACATCCTGGAACTGGTAAAGAAGAGTGACCTGGGAGTGAGATATAAATGGCACCTCAAGAAGGTGCCCTGCCCGCTGGCTCCGTGTGGAGGCTGCAGGGCTGGCATTTCTCATAAAGGCTTCCAACTGCGGCCTTCAGTGACATTACCTCAGGAGCTTGCAATCAGCATGGGAATTGGCACAGGCTACAATGAGGGGCCTGTTACACACTTACCAGCACAGCACTGGGCAGGAGCCATGGATAGCAGCAGAGGTGGGAGGGGCTGGACCAACACTCACAGGATAAGCCAAGGTGAGCCCCACGCCTTTGTCAAGTTTCTTTTATTAAAATATACAGGACTGATGTTGGTGGGCGCTGAGAACAGGCACCACCCTCCCAGGTGTGCCCAGGGGAGACGCTTCTGCCATGCAGACATGCGGCCAGTCCTCGTCCCAGCGTGGGAGACAGGCCTCTGGCCGAGGCCACGGGGGACAGGGGGATGGTGGCCACCCTCTCCTATGACCTGGGCTCCTGAGAAGCAGAGCGACACCAGCTGGGAGGACCGGGCTGGGGGCGGGGGGAGGAGATCCCTGAGCCAGGGAAAGCTGATGCCTCCTGGAGGAAGGGAGGGACCCCAGTCAGACTGGAGATGGGGTGTCAGTGCATCTCCAAGCCGAAGACCACCTGTGGGTGCCCAGGAGTCCCCGTGGCCGAACCAGACCAGTCTCCAGGGCCTCCGCCGTCCCACCCTTTCTGGAAGGCCCTGCTCACTCCGGGCCAGGCTGAGCAGAGGCGGGGCGGTAGCCGATGGAATGTATGTTTGGGAATGTTCCTCAGAAGTCCCCGCTGCCTGGGCAGGAGCAGTCATCGCTCTGTGTGTCCTGGAGGCCCTGTGGACCTCCCGCCGGCCTCAGACCCTCAGCCCTCACTGCTGCCTCTGGCCCCATCCCAGGGCAGAACCCAGCCAAGCAGAGTCCGGGGTTTGTGCTTTTGAATGTTGGTGAGCTGGGCTGGGGAGGGGCTTGAGCCCCGACTGCTCTGAGTCACAGAACAGACCCCCGCTTCCTTCCCTGGGCCACCCACAGGCCACCGGTACCAGGGCTCCCAGGCCCAGGCTCAGCCCACCAGGAGGGCGTCTCGGAAAAGCGGTGTCCTCAGCTCCTCGCGGCTCCACCTGAGCTCTGGGGGTGCTTGTGCTTTGTGTATGGGTTGGGGGGAGCCCCTGTGGAGGTGGCCACACTGCTTCAGGACCCACCAGAGGGGAGCTCAACCCAACTGCTGGGCCACGGGAGACGGAGGCTGGGGGACAAAGGACCGAGAAGCCCTTCCTGGGCTGGCTGCCACCGGGCTCCTGGGGGGCCAGTCCCTGAGCCACACGGCCTCTTCTTGGAACCTACGATGACTTGGGGCGAACAGTTCAGAGCCTGAGGGGTGGGGGCAGCGCCACCACTGTGTCCCCACTGAGCCTGGCCTGGGCAAGCAGGGGAGGGCTTCTCCCATCTCCTGGGGTCGGCACAGCCTCCTCACTTTCTCCACCAGGAAACCCAACCCTGAGCTTAAAGGGCCCCCTTCCTGGGACGGAGGGACAGCAGGGATGGCCCCTCCTCCTCGCAGCAGAGCTCACCAGGAATCCTTCCCAGGAAGCAGCAGGCTCTGCCTCCATCACTTCTTTCCTAGTCTGAACACCCTTTATCCCGGCTGCCCCTCAGGGTTCTGCGGTGAGGTGCATCCTGGGAGTGTGGGCTGGGAATGGCTGGGAGACAAGGAGACCAGAGCCTGGCCCATGGGTGGTGGCAAAGAAGGGAAGCGGGAGGGAGGGGCCTTCACTCTGGAGACTGGACCCTCCTTTGCAGGGGAGCTGAGCACTTCCCTGCGCACACCCAGCAGCCAATGGCTGCAGACACTGCTCTTCCCTCGGCCGCTGCAGAGGCAGCCTCACTCCGCTGGCCCGGGATGGGCTGGCTGAGGGTGTAGCTCATGTCACCTGGACCCAGCTCCCAACCGGATGCCGCACCCCTCCCCCACCTAGCCCAGAGGAATGGTGCACGCACGTGTGTGTGTGTGTGTGTGTGTGTGTGTGTGTGTGTGTGTGTGTAGCACACTGTTCACTTTTTGCAAATATATTAGAAAAAAGTTTCTCATGGAGGCTGTTCCTGGCAGGTTGAGGTGGTGATGACGGCCACTTGGGGATCCCGATGTGTCCTAGATGACGTTCTCGAACAGCTGCATGGAGCTCATGATGTTCTCGTCCTGCGTGGAGAGGGGACGAGAAGCCCGGTCAGACCCAGGTGGACAGGACGGGCGGTGCCCACCTCTGGTAACCTTGAGCGGATTCTGGTCAGGGACCGGCCTCTGCAGGGGCCACTCGGTCTATGTCCCTGGCTGGGAGGAGCTGGTCAGGCCCAGCCCATCTTCAGCCCGAAGGCCTGACTGCAGCCCACCTGGGATCGGTTAACTCACTGAAGGACAAACCTCCCTGGCTGCTCGCCCAGCGGAGGCCACGGGCCATGGACAGGTCACTCTGGGAGCGAGGCAAGTGGCAGAGGTCTGATGCCCTGCCTCCCCGACCCCAAGGGCTCTGCAGAGGGAGGCTCCAGGTGCCTGTCCCCCCGTGTGACCTGCCCAAGGGCCACACTGCCTCATCACCCCTGCGGGCCCACATCTGCCCCCTCTGACTCAAAGCACGCAAGGGCAGGGCTGAGCTACGGTGCCCACGTGGGCTGTGGCTGGCAGGAGCCAGGGGAGGGGTTCAGAAGAAAGAGTGAAAGTGGAGCTCGGAAAAGTGGTGTCTTCAGCCCCTCATGGGCTCCACCTGAGCTCTGGGGGTGCTTGTGCTTTGTGCAGGGGGTTGGGGTGAGCCCCTGTGGAGGTGGCCACACTGCTTCAGGACCCCACCAGAGGGGAGCTCAACCCAACTGCTGGGCCACGGGGAGTGGCCTGAGGACTGGCCGGGGAGGACACAGTGTTCTCAACTCCCGAGGACACCTACCTTCTGACAGGTCTCCAGGAACTCATCAATGGTCACTACCCCGTCCTGATTCCGGTCCATTTTCTGCAACCCAAGCCACACCCTCGGTGAGTCTGTGTCTCACCAGGCACAGTCCCTGTCCCAGGCCTGAGGACGTGCAGATGTTGGGCCTCCTCCACCCCCACCTCTCCCCGCTGTCCCCTACACTGGGTCCTCAGCCCTCGCACCCCACAGCTGCCCTCTCCCGAGTCTGCCCTCCAGCCCCAGAGGCTTCTGACGGCCTCCTGGGCCTACAATTCCCAGAATTCACCCCGACAGGCAAGTAGGACAGGTGGAGCAACCAAGGCACAAAAGGGCCACATGTCCCACGGAGACACAGAGAAGTCACCCCAACCCCATTCCTCCTGCAGACAGTTTCCCTGGAGGAGCTGGGGGGGCACTTGGAAGGCACCAGGACATGGCCAAGATGTCAGCCGCCTTGGAATCTGTGAGCCCAGCCGGCCCTGAGCCGAGGCTCAGCTGCCGGGCACGGCCATTGACCCTCCTGTGGGAGGGGAGGCTCAGGTGGCTCACCCAGGTGCCCTGAGCGGGAGCCCCTTTCTCTTCCGGCCGCACATCCAGCTGGAGCGCTCACCTGGAAGAACCGCTCCACGTGCTCCAGAGGCGCGTCCTCCCGCAGGAGGGGGTAGGTGTGCCGGCCCATCATGTCATAGATGGACTTCATGATGGCCAGCATCTCCTGCAGGGGCGGAGGGGCTGGCATGAGTCCAGCTGCAAGGATGGGGGAGGGTGCAAGGGCCAGAGGGGAGGGGGCTGCACCCATGGGTGGAGAACCCCTCCAGGGCAGGTCTGAGCCAGCTGGAGGCCGCCCTGCTCTGCCCCCGCCCCGGCTCTGCCCAGTGACAGCTCTGACTCTTCAAGAAAAGGCAGAAGTAGATTTTTGTCTCCAAAATTTGAGACTGTAGCTACTATTTCATATATAAAAAGTGTTTGGGCCAAAAGAACCCACCTGTGGCCCCATGTGGTGAGGATTGCCCCTTGATTGGTGGGAGCCAAGGCCAGCCCCACCCTAGGCTTCTCCACCCGTGTCTCCCCAGGCCCTTCTGTAAGAAGGACTGGTCCTAGGACACTTGCAGAACTGAACCCGATGTGTGGTGAGGGGCACACAGCCCCATGCTCCCTGCACTCAGGGGCCCAGGACAGAGCCCAGGAGAGGAGGAAGCCCCCTGGTGGCTGTCCCCCACCTGGTCTCTGGGTGGGGAGGGGAGGGGAGGCAGGACAGCCTGGGCAGGAGGGAGGGCAGACGGGCCAGGCCTCAGTCCCCGTACCTCTTTGGTGATGCAGCCATCCTTGTTGATGTCGTAGAGGTTAAAGGCCCACTTGAGCTTCTCCTGGACTGTTCCTCGCAGGAGGATGGAGAGGCCAACCACAAAGTCCTGGGAGGAGGGAGGGTGAGGCGTGCCGATCTGACCCCAGGTTCTATTTCCAGATCGCTGTGGGCCTCCACTGAGCCACAGCTCCAGAGTGAGGGGCTTCCATTACAGAGCAGGCAGGGGCCCACGGGGTTGACAGTGTGTGCGCATGTGCATGTGTATGTGCATGTGTGTACATATGTGTAAATGTGTGTGTGTGTGTGTGTGTGTGTGTGTGTGTGGTGGGGATGACATGGTGGCTGATACTGATCTTCTCAAGTAAAGCCATTCGAACATATGGTGTCTCAGACCATAATGCATTGCTCTGATGGAGGACGCCTGGGGGCACTCTTTAAGAAGGGGTGCCCTCCCTGTAGTTTGCCAGGATCTGCATGTCAGGGTGTTTGAAACTCCCAGCTTCCAAAGCTAAGCTAACAGCGCTCAATTCTGGGCCAGGACAAGCCTCTGAGTGTGGTGGATACCGATCACTAACGTGACAAGACAGACGTTCCCACGGCTCCCACTGGAAACGTCCACTGTTGTGTCACAACAGCTGGGGGGGACGAGCCTTTCCCTCCGCTCCCGGGAGCCTGCAGGCCGAGCCTCCCGCCCGCGGTCCTCCCGGGGCTTCCTGAGGGAGGGGGGCAGAGAAGGCCGGTCCCAGGAAGGCGGAGGGGCAGCCTGTGGAGGGACAGGCCGTACACCCGGGGCTTAGTCCCCACTCAAACCGCATACTTCCTGGAGCTGAGGACGCCCGGGTCACAGAGAGAGAGCCGAGGAAACAGAGAAAAGCGACTTGGAAGAAACAAAATTATTACAGGAGGAAAACACTTAACAACAACTTTTGGATTTGGAGATTGGAAATCTGACATTCCTAAAATAAGAACAAGATGCTATAAAAAAGGAATGACTAAGAACAAGAAATAGCTTTTGGAAATAAAAAATAAGAAAGCAAATGACACACTCGGAAGCATGGTTGGAGAAGCACGTGGAATCTTCCGTGAAGTGGGGGGGGGGGGGCAGAGCTGGAAAGTAGGGGAGAAATGGCGGTGAAGAGAGGCCCCGGAGCAGGAGCAGCAGGAGTGCCAGGAAGAAGGGGGGACACGAGGCGTGAAGGGCGCGAAGGGAGGGAAGACCGGCCACAACGGAAGGCTGTGCCTGTGCAGGGCCTGCCGAGGCCTCGCGCCTGCAAACAGCCCGCAGTGTCACCTGCGGGCATGTATCCCGATGCCATTCAGAAAACTGGGTGCAAAGAGAGCCTCCAGGCTTCCAGAGAGAAAAACAAAGCCAAAGAGAAAGGCAGAATCAAGCCCGTCCACAGGGCCGGGGTCAGCAGGCTTTGCCTTCAGGGCAACACTCGGAGGAGGAGGCCAGGGGCCTGGTGGCCACCATCCTGAAGGACCGCAGCTTCCCACCACGCTCTGGTCCCGCACAACACGTCAAACAAGAGAACAGAATCAAGACCCTCCCAGACCTCTACCTCCCACATACTTTCTTCCTAGATGGTTGCTGGGAGACGTGCGCCTGAGAAGAAAGAGTAAAGTAGGCAGGAGGAGGGTGCTGGGACCCGGAGACCTGAACCAGGCCACCCAAAGCAGGGGAGAGGGGACGGGACGCCCAGGAGGTGCCCAGCCCCAGTGGATGCTGGAGCCTTGAGGCTGGGGAGGCGTGTCCTCCGGGAGGTGCCCGTCCCGGTGACTGGAGAAGGACCTGGGTGAGTTAATGATGAGGTCCAGAACCCAGGCAAGTGAAAACTCAGGAAATTGCCAATGGCAGGCAGAATGAGAATGTGTGCAGAAGAGGAGAGGCCGCCACAGTTTACTGCAAGGCTTACTGGGCTCAAACGCCCATGATCAGGCGAACCGCGAGTCCTTGTCCAATCGGAATCCTGTGCTGTGGGAAGCTGGGGATGGAAAAGTGTGTGCCTGCGAGGCCGCGTCCCCACCACCAGGGCAGACGGCCGTGTCTGAGATGGACAGTCAGGAAGGAGGAGTGGAGGCGTGCTGCTGTGAGAACAGTCAATCAGCTAAAACAAGGCTGCCTCCTCGGGGATGTGGTGTTCCTGCTGTTTCCCAAGGTCTATACCCTGTAACCTGCGGGACTCTTGACATCACGTGTGTTTAGGTGAAGGAGATGAGAGTATGTCTAGGAAAACCATGGCCAGTCCTCAGAGTCGAGGGCACCGCTGACTCCTGCTGGCGGTTTCCTCAGCCGTGAAGAGTCAAAGCATCTGAGTTCACGCCCTCCCTCTCCTCTGGGGTCCGACAGGCTCCCTGGTGGGAGGGGAAGGACTGGAATCCCACACAGGACCCGTCTCGCGTGGGCCCCGGGGGCACCACTGTCCCCCCTCTGGCCTTCAGACGTGGGTCTGTGGTGCGGAAGCCCTCGTGGTCAACCACCCTGGGGACTGTCCCGTTCAGGGTCCCTCCGTGTGTGTCGTATGGCAGCGGTGGTGCCAGGAGAGGGGTGGTGGCAGTGTGCCCTGGGCCCACTGGACCATCCTCGGTGACACACAGATGATCCCACGTCCAGACCACTTTCGAGTTCTAAATTGCCACCCCAAACAGCACAGTATGGGTGGGGCCAGCGCTGGTTCTGCGACTCCTTGCCCTTATGTCCGAGGCATAAGCCACCTGTCACATCCACAGCCCTGCTCTCCGGCTGCCCCCGAGGCAGAGCCCCGGGAGGCTGAGGGGCTCCTATAGCGACACAGCGATGCAGAGAGGCCTCCGCACTAAGACACCCAGCGTGGCTCCATGCTAAGGTTGGCTGGTCTTGCCCATCTACTTTCTGGTAGTCTCTGGTGAGGGCAGAGAAGTTATAACGTTTTCCCATATCAGTCAATTTTAATTAATATGGGTCTTGTCTCTCAAGAACATACGAAAGCATCGGGATCCCTGTAAATGCCCATAAACTGACCTGAGTGTCCATTTCCAGAACACGCCGAGTCTGAGCCATGAGGGGGCTGAGGGTCATCCCAACCTGCCGGGACCCTCCTGGCCTGTGAGCAGCCGGCATGGAGCGCTGCTGGTTGGGAGGACCCTGGGGAGACACACGCCCTCCTCCCTTCCTGGAGCACCTCCCCACAGCAGACCCCGGGTCAAGAGGAAGTTAGTCATGGAGAACACACACCGTGTGGACCCAGAGGCGCTACCTTCACAGGCAGAGCGGCACATGGGAGGCCAGATGACACCGGAGGGGACAACCTGAGAGGTGCCAAGCAGAGGGGCCTCAGCACCAGCACCCTCAACTCAGCCACTGACAGCAGCCCCCCAAGACCCACCACCACCTTAAAGGTATCAAAAGACCCCTCCCTCGGGGGATGGGGAGTGATGGCCACAGGGGAGGAACCTGGACCTTCCTGACACCCCCTGGGCACAGAGGGGCCCTGCTGAGCCGTCGGATCCTCCGATTTCAGAACAAGAGGAACCACCACCACGCCCTGGCGTGTCCCTCACACTAGCCCCTTCCCACACCCCCTTCCCAGACGTCTCAGGTGCCTCCAGAAGGATCTGCAGAAACTGGTCACAGGGAGGGGCCCTGGGGACAGTGGGTGTTCCCTGCTGTCTCCCCCTCTGCACGGACGGGATCTGTACTGTGTGCAGGCATCACTGAGAACAGGGAAGCTGGGAACACTGCACGTTCTCACACGCACAGGAGCCCTGAGAGCGTGGCCAAGGGGGCGGGCCTGTGGTCACCCAGGCGGTGTCAGTGCAGCAGTGGGCGGGCGGGCACACGGAGGAATGCAGCAACGCCAGGATGCGATGTTAGAGCCATTATCTCCCCCGGCCTCTCGGGTCCGAGGCTTTCCTGTCACCGCCCTTGGCCGAGTGGTTATCGATCACGCCTGGCTCTCAGCATGGGTTTCCTCCCCAAAGAGGTTTCAGCTTTTCACCTGCAGCTATTTTTAGGGGCCTAGGCTCCGCAGACCTGCCTCCTTCAAATGATCTTGTGGCCTGGCCGGGGTGGGACCCACGGCCGCCCACACTGAGCCAGGCGAGGCCCTGCTGGGGACACGGTGGGGGGCAGGCTCCCCTTCCCGACAGCGGAGACACCAGGCTGGGATGGCAGGAGCCTGCTCAGGCCGGGTGCTCTGTGTGTTTTCTGACAAAGGCGGTGAGTCTGGGGCTGGGGCCTGAAACCCGCTGTCAGCACAGATCTCTCAGTGGAGCCTCATCTCTTTCTCCCGTGCAAACCCACCCTGGGTCCCTGCCACCTCAGGGTGCTGCGGTGGCTCCCTGGGCTCCCTGGGGCTGGACTGGAAGACAAGGCAGGGAATAGGAGCCCAGACAGCAAAACCAAATTCTACTGACTTCAGAGTTAGGCCCGGGCCAGCCAAACACAGCCCACCTGTTCCCCAGGGGACACGTGGACCATGCACACCAGGATCAGCCAGACCCTCTAGAGAGCCCAAGGGTGTGGCACCAGGGCAGAGGGACGCCTGGCATGCCACAGGGGATGTGGGAGGGTACAGCAGAGACCTACCTCGAAGCAGATGGCCCCGTTCCCGTCAGCGTCGAAGGCATTGAAGAGGAAGTGTGCGTAGGTGGTGGCATCTGGAGGAGACAAGGGCACTGGCTGGGGTGAGGGGGGCCTCCTGGCAGCCAAGCCCCCACCTCAGGCAGCCCCACTGGGGGTCCACCTGTGTCCTGAGCTGGGGTACCCCCTTCCAGTGGGATGAGGCAGCATCAGGCCTCCAGGAAGCAAGTGGTGGCGGGGAGCATAGAGGTGGGGGTGAGGGTCCCCTCCCCATAAAGGGACACCCGCCCTCTGCAGAACTGCCATAGGGACAAAGTGGGGGCATCGGGAGAAGCGGGAGCAGGGGTCTGGCCTCAGACTCACCTCCCTGAGGGAAGAACTGTGCGTAAATGAGTTTGAAGGTGTCTTCATCCACCAGGCCCGAGGGACACTCCTGCAGCAGTAAGTCACCCTCAGCAGCCTCGGCCACCCCCAGCCCCGCACCCTGACTCCTCCCTCTGAAGGATGCCTACTGTCCAAGGCACTGCTGGGCTCTACTGAGCCCCCAGGAAAGTCTGATGGTTGGGGGGGGAGGTGGCGAGGCAGGAAGGGTAGGTGTGTGTGTGGGGGGGGGGGTGGGGGCGGTGGCTAGTCCCCTTGGGCCAATCTGGTCCTTCCCTTGCGCCAGCGCATAGACACGCAGAAAGGAGACACGGACTCTGGGCTCGGCCCACACACTCCCCAGACAGGCCTCCCGCAAAACATGAGCCTCATCAAGGCCCCAGGATATTTGCTGTTCCATGAAGTTTCTAGAAGGTCCGCCTGAGCCCGAATTCCCCTTCCTGGAGCCAAGGATAAACGGGTGGGGTGGGTCAGGGCCTCTCCTGACGGGTGGGGATCACTCACATTCTTGAAGCCCCTATACAGGGACTGCAGCTCCATCTTGGTGAACTTGGTCTGTGCCTGCAGCTGCTCCAGCCCCTCTGGCTGGTGGCGCACCATGGACAGCTCCAGCTCAGTGTCGCTGGTATCTGGAGGGGCACACAGACCCAGGAGGGTGGAACATGCACCCCTCCCCCGCCCTTCTCCTTCCTGCTAGGGAGTGGGTGCCAGGCCAGGGGCTGATGTTGGGGGTGGAGGGACGCTCCTCGCAGACTGCTGTGTGTGACCACACAGGCTCGCACTGCACAAACGGAGGGGCTGTCGTGGAGCAGCACGCTCAGGCCGCTCTGCCTCCCTGTCCTCACACAGGGTGGGCCGTCCCTACTCATCTCTCCTGCAGCAGGACCACCCTATTCGCCACACAGTAGGACAGGGGCTGGGAGCTAGCTCTGCCCTTAGAAGACACTGAACAAGGGGAGACAGGAGGGATAAAGACAGCAAGACAGGCTTGAGGGACCCGCAACCTTCAAGACCCAATTCATGGCCACCCCCTCCATGCAGGCCTCCCTGACTTCTGCCGGGAATGGGGAGAGGACCCCTATGGCCCATTCAGCCTACCACACTGTTGCTTGCCTACATTTTGTGGGGGGACGTACTCACATTTGGACATGAGGTCAAATCTCAAAGGCCCATTGGGCAGGGACAGCCCTTTTCTTTAATAATAAGACATCCAAGTGTTAACTATCGTAGCTGCCTCTCAGCAGGGTGGGGAGAGCATGGATTTCAGATGATCTACTTTTTTACTTATCTTTTTTTTTTACCTCTTCCTAAATTTTCTTGATGTGGCATGCATCACTTTTATAATACAAAACAGAGCTATAGACAGAGAAGCACTGAGTACCTACACCTGCTGAGCAACCTGTTCACATAATTACAGACCTTCCACCACACTGTCACCACCCCCGCCTCCCCAACACCCCACAGAATGATGAGTCTGTGGTGATCTGTAGCCCCTTTGAATTGCCCACCCTGTGCCCACAGAGCGCAGAACAGTGCCAGGCATGGAGTACTGCTAACCTGAGCCTTTAGAACCCTTTGCTGGACCTGCTCCATGCCCGACCTCTCCCAGAAGCACTGCCCACTCTCACTGGCCCAAGAGCAGCCTGCACACTGCCCGGCAAGTGGACTCTGTTGCCCTGGTCATGCACACTCCCAGTCTCCAAGACAGCTGTTTCATACCTTTCCCTCTTTGAACTGCCAGTACCGCCTCCCCATCCTGCCCCTCAGGCTGCTTCCTATATCACCAACAAAATAGAAGCCACAGAAGAAAATTTTCTGCCACAACACCGACCCATCTACCTGCATCTGGCCCAGACCTCCGCTTTTCCTCTTTCTCTGGGGATGAACTGTTCCTGTTCTTGGCTAACTCCTCCACTTACACTGTGGGTACTGTCCCTTCTCACCTACTCAAGCATGAGGCTCCAGAAATTCTCCCCACTCTTTCCTCTCTCCTCACCATTATTCTTTCCTCACTTGAGGATCATCCTATCATCATATGGACATCTGCCAATCCTCAGTCAAGTTTAGTATAGGCAAACCTTGCAAGCCAGCAATTCTACTCTGGGTTCTAACATCCCAAATAAAATCTTTCCCAGCTAAGGCAGCCTGTAGAAGGATGCTCATGGCAACTGCATTTTTTTAAGGGGAGCTAGAGGCATCCCAGGAGTTTGTCAAAGACAGGATGGGGAACCACACTATGAGGGATGCATACCAGGAAGCACTGTGCAGTGGATTAGAGGTACACCCCAATACACAGATCCAAGAAGCTCAGTGAACCCCAAGAAGGAAAAGTAAAAAGACAAACACATGTAGGAACAGCATGGTCAAGCTGAAGAAAACCAAAAATAAAGAGGCAATCTTAAAAGTATCTATCTAGTGGGGAAATGGAGACTCTACAAAAGAAGAACAATAAGAAAACAACTAACCTCTCACAAGAAATTATGTAGACCAAGAGACAATGGAGCAACACTTCATATTGATGAAAGGAAAAATCTGCTAACCTAGAATTTTGTATCCATTGATACAAAAAACAATGTGAAAGGCATTTTCCAGTAAATCAAGCATGTCAAACTCAAAGGCTAACACAGGCCAAATAAACAAGGTGTAAGTGTATGTGGGCTGCAAAAAACCAAAAGCTTCAATTTCCATAGAAATGTAGATTTATTTCGATAGAGACATGCTGAATACAAAGGGCTGAAATAAATGAGACATCGTTAACATAAAATAGAGCATTTTAATAAAAATTAATATTTTTTCTTGAACATTAACTTACCAGACACGGAATAACTGCACAAATTAATAAGTATAATGCAAATACAGTGGGGCCTTGACTTACGAGTGTCCAGACTAACGAGTTTTTTGAGATACCAGCTGTCTCTCGGCAGATTTTTTGCATTGAGTTGATAGAGTAATTTGAATTAACGAACTCCTTAACGAGCTCCGTCTCAGAACAAATTAAAATTGTAAGTCAAGGCCCCACTGTAAAACTATTTTTCTTGTTCTCTGAAAGCAAAATATTTCCTGTTGTGCACACCAAACAAGTCAGTCCAAGACTAATGACATGGCCATCGGCTGCTAAAATATTTGCTGCTAGTATTAGTGGAGAGAAATGGTGCGCCTGTGTGTAAGGGAAATGAATGCAACATGATTATACTAATCAGTCATTAGCGAACGTTGTAGTTCGTTATTAATAATTATGTATAACAGGATAAAAATTAAGTTATGAAATTTTCATTAAAACATTTCTTACATACCATTATATTTGCTGGGCTGCAAAAATATCCGTTGTAGGCCACATGTGGCCCGCGGGCTGGGAGTTTGACATGCTTGCAGTAAATGAATGCTAGGGAGTTTTTTGCCAGCAGAATTGCATTACAAGAAATGCTAAAGGAAGTACTTCAGGATGAAGGAAAATGGTATCAAATAAAAATCAAGATCAGCAAGAAAATAAGAGGAAGTTATAAGAGGAAATATTTTGAATTGAATTTTTGAAAAGATAACATCAAAATTTGTGGCAAGCAGGTAAATTACTTAGAGTGAAATTGAAAGCATTAAATACCTATTTTAGAAAAGAGGAACGTTTCTAAATAAGTAAGCTCCCCCCTAAGGCTAAGACCAGGCAAGAATATCTGCTCTCTCCTCTCCTATTCAACATCATGATGAAAGTCCTAAGCAATGCAAAAAGGCGTTGGGTTGGGGAGGAGGAAGAAAAGAAAAAAGAAGAGAGCAAGAATTAGATTAGAAAGAAAAAAACACACTATTCTTATTTGCAGATGACATGATTATTTATGTAACTAATCCCAAATAACATACAAAAAAACCCTCTAATAAGTGAGCTTAGCAAGGTCACAAGAGACAACGTTAACACACAAAATCAGTAACATTTCTATAGACCAGCAATATACAATTGGAAACAAAAATTTAAAAACAATACTATTTGCAATTGCTTGCCCCACAAATGAAATACATAGGTATAAATCTAACAAAACATGCACATAATCTGAATGCTGAACACTACGAAATGCCGATGAAAGGAACCACAGAAGACTGAAATAACGGAAGAGACAACCATGTTCATAGATTGAAAGACCCAATATCATAAAGATGTCAATTATTTCCAAAATTTAAGGATTTAACAGAATTCCAATAAAAATCCTGGGAAAATTTTTTGTAGATGTACACACAATAATTCTAAAATTTATATGGAAGGGCAAAGGAACAGAGTAGCTAAAACAGTTTTGAAAAAGAATCATGTGTGGGAAATCAGTCTATCTGATTTTAAGAGTTATTATACAGCTACAATAACCAAGACTGTTAGGTGTTTGAGGAGAGATAGACACACAGATCAATGCAATGAAACAGATAACAGATTTTTGACAAATGTGCAGTGGAGAAAGAATAATTTTTTAATAGATGGTACTAGAAAATTAGATATCCACTACCAAAAAATGGACTTTGACTAAACATTATCTATACTAATAAAAGGGTAATATGCTAATTAAACCAGGAGACCTTCCAGACAAAGCCATGGTGGCGAGGTCATGCCAGAGGCGGTTAGGGGCGATCAGGCCAGGAGGGGAGGGCAGTTGGGGGTGAGCAGGCTGGCAGGGGGGCAGTTGGGGCGAACAGGCCGACAGGCAAAGTGGTTAGAGGCAATCAGGCAGGCAGGCAGGTGAGCTGTTAGGAGCCAGCGGTCCTGGATTGCAAGAGGGATATCCTAGCTTGGAAAGGGTGCAGGCCAGGCTGAGGGACACCCCCCGTGCACGAATTTCATGCACCAGGCCACTTGTATCGTATACAAAAATTAACTCAAATGGAGCACAGATTTAAATGTAAGACATATAACAATAACACTTCTGGAAAAATAAAGTGGAAGAAAATCTTTATGGCCTGAGTTTAGGCAAAGAGTTCTTAGACATGACATCAACAGCAAAATCATAAAAGAAAAATTTGATAAACTGCACTTTTTCATGAAAATGTAAAACTTTTGCTCCATAAGACAGACTGCTAAATAAAAAGATAAACTACAGACTGGAAAAATATTTGCAAATCACATATCTGACAGAATTTATAAACAACTCTTAAAACCCAGCAGAATTAATAAATGGGCTAAGGACTTGATCAAACACTTCACCCAAGAGGATCTATAGATGACAAGTAAGTACAAATAAAGGTATTTAACATCATTTGCAATGAGGGAAATCCAAATTAAAACCATAATGATATTTAACTACACACCTATTAGAATCACTTAACTAACAAATACTGACAACGTCAAGCGAGGATGTTCATAGATTAAGGAGCGGAGGAATGGGAACTATTATACTTTGTTGGCAGGAATGACAATGGTGCTGACCTTCTGGAAATCGGTGTGGCAGTTTCTTATAAACATACACATACCACATGACCCAGAAATCCCACTGCTGGTTATTTACCCAAATGAAATGAAACCTATTATATTTACACAATAACTTATGTAAATATCTAGAGCAATTTAATTCACAATCATCAAAAGCTTAAGACAACCCAAATGCCCTTGGACCAGTGAATGGATAACTGAACCGTGTCACATCCGCACAGTGGAATACTCCTCAGCAATTAATGTGAACAAACTATGGATAGCCACGCAACAGGGATGAATCTCAAATGCATTGGTAAGTTAAAGAATCAGACTCAAGAGGCTACCTAATGTAAGACGCCAATCATACGACATTTTGGAAAATATAAAATTATAGAAACTACTAGGGGCCCGGTGCACGAAATTCATGCACTGGGTGTGTGTGGGGGGGGAAGTGTCCCTCAGCCCAGCCTGCCCCCTCTCACATACTGGGAGCCCTCAGGCGTTGAGCCCCATCACCCTCCAATCGCAGGATTGGCCCCTTGCCCAGGCCTGACGCCTCTGACAGAGGTGTCAGGCTTGGACAGGGGACCCCCATCTCCCCCCGATCACTGGCTCTGGCCCCCGCCCAGGCCTGAGGCCTCTGGCCCAGGAATCATGCCTGGGCAGAGGACCCCCATCTCCCTCTGATCGCTTGCTCCACCCTCCGCCCAAGCCTGACGCCTCTGACCCAGGCTTCAGGCCTGGGCAAGGGGACCATCATATCCCTCCAATCCCCGGCTCTGCCCCCAACCCAGGCCTGATGCCTCGGCCAGAGGAGTTGACCCTCATCACCCTCCAATCACCAATCACCGGATCGGCCCCTTGACCAGGCCTGAGGCCTCCGGCAGAGGTGTCAGGCCTGGGCAGGGGACCCCCAGCTCCCCGCGGTTGCAGGCTCCGCCCCTGCCAAGGCCTAATGCCTCTGGCCTAGGTGTCCGGCCCAGGCAGCGGGGACCCGCAGCTGCAGCGGCCCCGCGATCGTGGGCTTCGCTTTAGGCCCAGGCAAGAGACCCCTAGCTCCTGGGACTGCCAGCTTCGACCGTGCCCAGCTCCCATCGCTGGCTCCACCCCTACTTCCTGCTATCACTGGCCAGGGCAGCAAAGGCGCCTGATTCTCCAATCATGGCTGGGGGGCAGGGCAAAGGCGGCCCCCCAGCTCTTAGCTACCCCCTGGGTTTCTGATCACTGTCAGTGGCAGGGGGCTTCTTCCTGCTTTCCCTTTCGCCTCCCTGCATTGTGCCTACATATGCAAATTAACCGTCATCTTGTTGGCAGTTAACTGCCAATCTTAGTTGGCAGTTAACTGCCAATCTTAGTTGGCAGTTAATTTGCATATAGCCCTGATTAGCCAATGAAAAGGGTATCGTTGTACGCCAATTACCATTTTTCTCTTTTATTAGATAGGATAGGGAAGGAGAATATATCAGGGGCTGGGGGCAAGGGATGGGCTGACTACAAGATGAGGGAATTGTTTATTGTGATGGGCTTGTTCTAGTGCAGTGGTTCTCAACCTTCCTAATGCTGCAACCCTTTAATACAGTTCCTCATGTTGTGGTGACCCCCAACCATAAAATTATTTTCGTTGCTACTTCATGACTGTAATGTTGCTACTGTTATGAATCGTCATGTAAATATCTGATATGCAGGATGTATTTTCATTGTTACAAATTGAACATAATTAAAGCACAGTGATTCATCACAAAAACAATATGTAATTATATATGTGTTTTCCAATGGTCTTCGGCGACCCTGTGAAAGGGTCGTTCGACCCCCAAAGGGGTTGCGACCCACAGGTTGAGAACCACTGTTCTATAGCTTGATGGTGGTAGTGATAACATGACTATGCATTTGCCAAAATCACAGAACTGGGAGTCACCAGACACATGCGTGCACAGAGGAAAGACCCCACGAGGACACAGTGAGAAGGCGGCATCTGCAAGCCAGGGAGAGAGGCTCAGAGGAACCAAGCCTGATGGCACCTTGATCTCTGATTTCCGGTCTCCGTGTGCGTGAGGAAATAAACCTGTGCCGCTAAACAAAACAAAACCCAAACCAAACAAACAAAAACTCATAGGCCTGGGCGCCCAAGCAGGCAAATGGCACTCTACCATGCAAATTATAAAGAATGAAAATTAGAATAACAGCTCCAGGGAAGGAAGAAATGGGGGAATAAAAGGGAAAGGGAAAAATAAAATAAGAGAGAGGTTTTAAATGAGTCAAGACTGGCACTGTCCCATGAACTAAAGAGTCTAAACAACCTAATCCTCTTCCTCAAAGGCCAAAAAATAAATAAAATGAAAATCCTGGATAAATATATCGAGGGGTGGGCAAAAATAGGTTTTCAGTTGTGAGTTCATGAAACACAGTTTATTTTTGTATTATTATTTATTTACTTATTATTGTATTATTCATAGACCTACTCTTTATTAATTATTGTATTATTTTCTTTTTTTTAAAATAAATCTTTATTGTTTAAAGTATTACATATGTTCTCTCCCCCCCGCCCCCCATTAACTCCTTCAGTTCACGCCCTGCCCTCCACCCCAGGTCTTTAGCACTATATTGTCTGTGTCCATGGGTTATGCATCTATGCATACAAGTACACTTTAAATTTACACAATGTTATATGTCAATTATATCTCAATAAAGCTGGGAAAAAAACAAAAAATTATATGCTCATTTCACTTTTGAGCAAAGATGAAATCAAATGTTAGCCAACTTCATCTAACAGTATTTTCAAAAAGTAAAAATGCAACCTGATCAAATAGATTTCAAGAGAATAAGGAGGGAAAATCATTGAAAACCCAAAAAAGGCACTGATAAATATTGGCATCTATTTATAATTAAAGCAAACAAAAACTCCTAGCAAACTAGGAATTCAAGAGAACTGTCTTAACTCGATGCAGCTTACATTTGCAAATCGCATATTTACAGAAAATATTAGATTTAATGGCAAAGATAAAGACACATTCTCTTTAAGATCTGGGCCGCAATCACAAGGTTGGCCTTAATCATCACTAATTGATGTCCTACCAACGCTCTACAAAAATTTCAAAAAAGATGCCAAAACCAGTTTGGCTCAGTGGATAGAGCGTCGGCCTGCGGACTGAAGGGTCCCGGGTTCGATTCCGGTCAAGGGCATGTACCTGGGTTGCGGGCACATCCCCGGTGGGAGATGTGCAGGAGGCAGCTGATCGATGTTTCTCTCATCATCGATGTTTCTAACTCTCTATCTCTCTCCCTTCCTCTCTGTAAAAAATCAATAAAATATATTAAAAAAAATTTTCAAAAAAGAAATAAACAATGTGAGCGTTAGGAAGTAAAGGACAGAACTAACATTACTTGTCAATAATACCGTCCGCAGGGACCAAAAGAATCAACATACATGAGGATTTGTAAGGTTGCCAGCTGCAAAATTAATTTATAAAAACCAATAACAACTTTCTACGCCAGTAATAACCACCTAGAAAATATAATTAAAAAGGTAACATTCGTAATATCAATAAAAACCAAAAAGTACCTAAGCATTAATCAAAACTCAAAGGATCTCTGTATAGACAGATATCTGAATACATGAGACATTCCATTTTAGATGGGACCATATAATATTATAAAGATGTCATCTCTCCCCAAAGTACTCTGTAAATTCAGTGCACTCTTAATCAAAAATCTAGTTGGCCTTTCTGAGGACCTTGATAAATTTACTCGGAAATGTAGAACGAGGAATAAAAAGTCCATTAAATTCTGGAAAAGAGGAGTACAGAGGGAGCTTTCCCTATCAGATACTACTACATACTGTGCAGTCGCGGCATTAAAAATTGTGTGGTTGTTACAAGAACAAACAAACCCGCAAGCAGACCAGGGAGCTCAAAGAAAAGAGGTATAGAGGGGGCTTCGCAGAAGCCTGAGGGGAGGTCAGATTGTGTAGTTGATGGAGTTAAGGAAGCTGGCTCCCCACATACAGAAAATGAATCTGGATCCCTTTATGCCACATGCAGCAGTGGGCTCCACCTGAACTAGGGCCCAAATATGAAAGGTGAGCTGCAGAATTCAAAGAAAATGTATCTTGCTAACTAAATGGTAGGGAAAGACTTCTGAAAACTTCGAAAACTCAAACCATAAAGGAAAAAAATGGAAAAATCCAATCCCATTAAAATTAAGGATTTCTGTTCAACAAAGGCCAGTTAAAGACACTCGCAGGACAGGAGATGACAATGTCCAGTGCTCACAGCCGACAAAAGAAGAATGTCTAAAACGGAGAATCATCGGAGAAGGAGACCACTG
Organism: Myotis daubentonii; assembly: GCF_963259705.1. Lineage (NCBI taxonomy): Eukaryota > Metazoa > Chordata > Mammalia > Chiroptera > Vespertilionidae > Myotis > Myotis daubentonii. The sequence goes on along the minus strand of NC_081851.1, from coordinate 21,745,352 downwards.
CTCTAAGATGCGACGCTCAGAAGGCGGTGCCCAGCTCCGAGGGAGCAGGTTGTGTTAGCTCCCATCGCTTCTGGCAGAAATGACCTGGCCCAAGTGACCACAGGGTCACACACCACTGACTGTGTGCTGGAAGCTAGTGGGCAAGGAGGATGCACGAGGCAGGCTCTTTACCACAGTGCGCACCCTTCACTATGTCCTCTGTAAGAGCCAGGCGGGCACCTGGTCCCCACCGGCCCAGGATACTGCCTGCTGGGCTGGCTCCAGGGGAAGGGAAGAGAGAGGCGGGCTTTGCAGGGTGGTTTCTGGCTTCTGCTGGACAGGGAAGTGCAGGGGTGGGCAAACTTTTTGACTCGAGGGCCACAACAGGTTCTTAAACTGGACCGGAGGGCCGGAACAAAAGCATGGATGGAGTGTTTGTGTGAACTAATATAAATTCAAAGTAAACATCATTACATAAAAGGGTACGGTCTTTTTTTTTTTTTTTAGTTTTATTCACTTCAAACGGGCCGGATAGGGCCCGCGGGCCATAGTTTGCCCACGGCTGGGGAAGTGGGCCGGAGCCCCAGGCTTGATGTTGCTATAGGCCGGGGTCTTGAGCAAGGCCCTCCCTCCCCTAGTCTCTGGCTCAACTGTTGCTTATCTGGACACGGTCAGTGGTTTCTGGGAAGTTTAGTCAGGAATTCCACATGAAGCCTTATCTGCAGCCTGTCAAGTGCATCCTCCCTGCCCACTAACCTCTAGCACAGTCAGTGGAGCGTGACCTGGGGGTCCTCTGGGCCAGGTTCTTTCTGCCAGAAGCGCTGGGAGCTGACACATGCGCTCCCTCTGTGCCGCCCTCTGCTTCCTGGGCTTTGCTCACGTTCGCACAGTCAGCCCTCACAAGCCTTGTGAGCGGGACTCTTCCCACTGTAGGTTTGGACCCAGGCAGCTGCTTCCACTTTGAGCTCCTGACACCTGTGCGGTAAGAGACTGAGCAAATCCAACATTGGTAGGAGAGGGTGCTGGCGGGGAGGTGAGCAAGGAGGGGGTAGGTGGAATAACAGTGGCCCAAGTCAAAAGTAGCCACAGGTCACCTTGGCAAGGCCAGGTCCCCATGGGTGCTGTGGGAAGAAGGCAGCTATAGAGGGTGGGGCTGCGCTGGAAGAACAGTGGTGGTGGGCCAGGCCATGCACAGGTCTGTTGTGAGATGCCCCATGCTCCCCTTCCCTCCTCTTCTCTTCACCATCTACACTCCAGCCTCACAAATGAGCCTCCAGACGTTACCAAATGTCCACTGAGGGCCAAACTACCCTCGGCTGAGACTACTAGTCTAGAACTTAGCAAACCTGAACTGAGATAAGAAGCAGCCAGAGTCAAGCCTTGGGCCACAGGTGTGGACACAAGGTCTGGAGTTAGGGCTCTGTTGGTCTGGAGAACAAGGCTGGTCAGCCTGGGTGCGCCCATCCCTAGGAGTGTCTTAGCACTGAGTCCCACTTTTAATTTTGCAAAGTGCGGTTGTTCACCCCACCTCTCTGAAGTGGATAGGGGGAAGTAGTCTATTACTATCCTCATTCCACAGATGTGGAAATTACAATACACCAAAGTCACCCAGTAAGCTGGTGAGCACACCAGGCTGGAACTCCCCTGACAGAGTCACCAGAGACAGAGCCTGACAGGGGACCAGGGCAGAGAGAGGACGGCCTGTTGACTTCTGCATCTATTTCTAGAAACCCGCATCCCTACAACCCGGATCCATTAGTTCCTAACAATCCCCAGGGGCCTCATAACTCTGGTCTCTTTCAGATGAGCACTACGGAGGCTCAGAGAGGACAAGAGACACATCCCACTGCGTGTGTGTGTGTGTGTGTGTGTATGTGTGTGTGTGTGCGCGCGTGCACACACACATACACAGGCTTGGAGAGAACTTGGGCACCAGCTCCCTTCCCTTCATGCCAGCCCACATCCAGGCTGGAGCCCAAGGCCTAGGGCTCCTCACAGCCATCTGACAGTCCCTTAGACACTGCCTGGCCAATGGCCCTTCCAGGCACTTACCAGGCCACACTCCCCATCAATAAGGAACATCTGAAACGTACAATCCTCTCCCTGTGATGCAGGCAGGGGCCTGTCTGAGTGAGAGGATGTTTTCAGCAGTGAATCACTTCTGTTAGTACAGCTCATCACTGTATTACTCGTTATTGATGACAGCAAGAGTTCACAAAGCTTCTGCATTTATCACACACCAAAACAGTTCTGGGGCCATGATGGCCCCACTGACCAGTTACAAGTCAGCCACAGCGTAACAGGGCAGGAATTATCATTGGCCCCACTTTATAGAGCGCCAAACTAAGGCTCAGAAAGGTTAAGCGAGATTTACAGCCAGTATGTGTGGGTGACAGACTCCCGGCTCAGACCTGGCTGACTCTGGGGTGCTGTGCTCCTCCCACAGCATCCAGACTCCAGAACTTCAGGGGAACAAGTGGGCAAATATACCAGAAAGAGAAACTCATTTGAGCCTGAGGTGGGTGTTTTAGAGGATTGACTAGAGCCGTGGTCGGCAAACTGTGGCTCGCGAGCCACATGCGGCTCTTTGGCCCCTTGAGTGTGGCTCTTCCTAAGCCTTAGGAGTACCCTAATTAAATTAATAACAATGTACCTACCTATATAGTTTAAGTTTAAAAAATTTGGCTCTCAAAAGAAATTTCCATCGCTGTACTGTTGATATTTGGCTCTGTTGACTAATGAGTTTGCCGACCACTGGCCTAGAGCATCTGCAATCTTGTGCATACTCTCCACCTTGTGTAGAAATCCATTCTCCTTAGGAATCACAACGGCTAACTTCAGTCTGAACCAGACCTGTGAGCAAGATGCCCGGTAGCACTTTCACCCACATCCCTGACTGTCCTATGGCCGCCCATCTGCCAGAGCAGCCCCCGGTGAGCACAGCCTTGGTGGTCCACCCGGTGGAGGGAGGTGAGACTCCCACACCGACCACACCTATCCTTTGGGAAAGGATAGGGAACAGGGGATATGCTAGTGCCTGGCAAGAAGCGGGGTTCTACAGCAGTGCGGAGTGCTCAGCCCCCCACCTCAGCCCAAGTGCCTGCATCTCCCACTAGGCTCCTCCTGGCAGATTACCCTGCCAGGGTCAGCATCCAGCCAAGTGCAGACCTGGCTTGGACAAGTTTCCTCTCCAGGAGCAAAGTGTAAGGTGATAGCTCTCAGAACCAACCGAGCAAGCTTCTTCTACCTGGGCCTCCTGAACTCACCTAGAAAAGGTGTGATGGAGCGGGATGGGTTTTGAAGGGCACACGGCATGAACTTCAGGTAAAGAAGGCAGAATGAAGGTCAAGCCTGGCTTCCTGGCCCTGTGCCCTTTTTGCCCTCCGCAGCCCTTCGCAGGGGTTGGGGTGCATCCCCAGGGGGCGACGGGCAGTTCAGAGACAGGGCCAGGTTCCCTCCCTCCCCTCCCAGGGCCTCTGGGTCTGTCCCAGGAGCTGGACCCTGGCAAGGTCAGCAGAGTGCTGAGGCAGGCGATGTCCACCCTCTTCTGAGAGGACAGCAGGGGAACACAGGGGACATGAACAGGACCAGCTGGCCCCTTCCCGGAAGTCCAGGGGTACGACTGCCTCTTTGGTGAGGGGGGCGGGGGGACAGGTTACAGCCCTGGTGAGTCAAGGTCCCCTTCAGAATGGGTGTGCCCTGCAGGGGCTCCTCCCCAACCTGCGGGTAGTAGGGAGGCACCAAGGGTTGGGAAGCAGGCGTCTGCCAGGGGTCTTGGGGAGCCGGCAGTGCCTGATTTAAGAGTAGGTTTGTCTCCTCCGTTAATATTTTATTGGGACAGAAATGTGGCGCCTGAGGATTTGGTTACTGATCCCGTGAGCCTGAGCTTTGCCTGATGTTGGATGGGGGCGAAAGGGACAGCCCTGAACGCACGGCAGAGGCCTGATATTACACCCTGGGCGGAGGGTCTTCAGTCTTCACCCTGCAGCACCTCCGGCCACCGGGCCGCCTGAGCCGCTGTGCTCACCGCGGACGACTCAGACCCGCAGGACTGAGACGGCCAGGGCTGCGGCTCGCGGTGCCACCTGGCAACTCGCTCACACCCACCTTAAGCACCGCGGCTCCGTTCCCGCGGAGGCCACTCCGGCCCAAGACCTCTCTGACCCCTTAGTCCCCGGCCAGCGCTCCGGAGCCAGGAGGCGGCCCGGGCGGCGGAGCTAGGCGTGCCCAGCCTGAGCGCGTGCGGCTCCCTCCCCACGGACGCCAGCCCTGGCCAAGGGCAGCGGGGCCGGGACCACACGGTACCTTCCATGGAAATGGGCTCCAGGATGCCGAACTGCTTGAGCACGGCGATGAACAGCAGCACCACCACCGCCATGGCGCACAGCTCCATGCCCTGGATGCCCATGGCGGCCCGTGCGCTGCCTCCGAGGCGCCGGGCCGGTGTAGCCCGCCGGCTCTGGGGGAGGCTGCGGCTCACATGCCCCCAGCAGGCGGGGCTGCGGGTGTCTGCGGGGCCGGGGCCCCGCACAGGGCGGCGGCGGCGAGCTGGACCCGTCCCGGAGATGCGACGCAGCGCGGCGGCCGATCCGGGGCGCAACTTTCTAAGTCAGTCGGCAAACTTTGAGCCGCGGCGGTGGCGCGGGCCAGAGGCGCCTCCATGCCCCGCACAGACGCCGCGCCTCTCGCCCCCTCTCCAGCCGGGCGGGAGCAGGTATGCGAGGGTCCCGGGCGCTGCTGGCCACCCAGCCTCCATCACGGCTCCCCGCACGCTCATTGGCCTAGGCGTGGCGACCACCCTGGAGGCGTCCCCAAAGGTCCCCCCCTCCACCACCGCGGGCCGGGAAAGGCGGGGGGAGGCGGCCCCGCCCCGAGAGGTTCAGCCCCGGACGGAGCCTGGCTCCTGGCCACCGCTTCCCCGCCAGCCCCGGGAGGCCGCGGGCTGGGTGATTTCCCCTCCCGTGCAGGGAGGGGACCGGGAAGAAGAGAGCGCAGCATCGCTCCCTGGAGCCAAGGCTTCCCTCTCCTGGATGAGGGGGCGCAGGCTGGCCGCCGCGGCACAGAGTCGGCCTTCGAAGGATCCCGGAGCCCTCTGGCCCGGCGTTTTCCAGAGTCCGGCCCTCAGCCGGAGATTAAACTTGGCCCCGGTCTCCAAAATTCTTCGGTTCTGGAAACCCGGGTGCGCTCGAGGCTTTAAGAGGTCGTGTGGACTTTGGCACCAGAGTCCGCGAAGCTGAGTTCAAGTCCTGCCTTAGCTGCGTGTCCTTAGCCTCCTCCAGGAGGGCCTGTTGCCTGCCTTCCCAACTGTGGGAAAGAGCTAAGTGCGTGCCAAGCGCGCCGCATGGGCCGGGCAAGGAGTGCTAGTTAGTTTGTGGATTGCCTTTTTCCTGCCCAGGGCACTGGGTAGGGAAGAAAAGCGGCAGAAAGGAAGAAGAAAAGGAGGGGCGTGGCAGGGCGGAACCCGGGATCCCCGGAGTGCCCACACTCCAGGACTCAGGGGGCTGGAGCCGCTCCGCCCTGCTCCTCCAGTGGGCGCTGCGCACCGTCCTGGGCTTAGGGGGCGAGACGCGCATGCCGTGGCGGACAAATCTGTCCTTCCCGAGCCTTAGTGGAGGGAAACCCGGCCCGGTCCACGCCCGTGAGTGTGAACCCTGTTTGCACCTGGCACCTGAACAACCGCCACTCCCACTTATGGAACCTCTGCCACGCATTCATTCAACCATCACAGATCCTGAGCGGGTGCTTGTGTCCCAGCACGGAGCTTGGTCGCCGGGTGGGAAAGCGGCGCTGCGCGCGGAGGGCCCTCTGGAGCTAGCGCCAGGAGCCAAGTCCTTAGGGTGACCTGTCACCCTGAGGGCTCCCCCAGGAGGCATTTCTTTCCCCGGTTGTGCAGAGGAAGAAAGCGGGACCTAGAAGGTGGATGAGGGTGAGGACACAGGTGCATCCTGCTTCTGTGGAAACGCAAGGGGAGGAGGCTGCAGGGAGCCTCACTTTGGGTCGAGCAGTTCAACCTCACTATTTAACACTGGTTAAAAGTCTGAGTTGTTGGAGACATTTTTAAAGCACCGTAAACACAGTTTTCAATTCCATTTCAGTGGGATGTGATGAGTCTCCAATGGCCAAAGGCAGCGTAAGCAGAGAGGCTAAGATGCAGAGATGGCAGCGCTGTGAGACCAGGCAAGTTACTAGAGTGTGTGAAAGTCTACAGAAGCCAGAGCCTCCTTGGGTGGGGCCTACAGGCCGGCATGGGCCCTTTAGGGTGTGTTCGGAAGCTGGGTGTCCAGGGTGCCAGATGTGAGAGTGGTGGGAGGACAGAGAACCAAGCAAGCAAAGGAAGCCCTCTTGGGTCCTCTTGGGGCTTCCCCAGCCCTCCTCTCCCGCCTCAGTTTCCCCTGGTGCTCCTGCACATCTTCCCTGGGAAAGCTTCAATGGCTGCCCATAAACACTGAGCTATAAACAAGACATCGATCCCCTGGCTCTGCAGCGTAAAATATTAACGATGCCTAAGTAGATAGCAGGGCCAAGAGCAGAACGTCCGCTCAGCATCGGCAGCCGGGCTGCGGGCCTAATGGATGGAAGCTGACTCCCTGCTCGCTCACTAGCTTGGGGCCTGCCAGCTCTGGGGCCAGCCCAGGTCCACTGAGGCTGGGCTGGTGGCCCTGTCACACTGGCTTCTTCCCTAGATCTGGAGAGGGAGGCGGACACAGACAAGCCCCCAAGGCCCATAGGTGCACCCCACACTCATGAACTGCCCAGCCAGGGCTTCCCCAGCCACCTCTAGCTCCCCTACCAGGGACCATTTGCCCTGGCATGCATTCATTCCTCCCCAAATGCCCCAGGGCCTCGTGTGGCAGAGGATATGCTGATGTCCACAATGCTCCTGGCCTGTTCCCTGCCTTGGGGAAGGAGTGGGCTAAGGGAGGGGCACAGAGAAATCTCTGCGGGTCAGGGTGCTGAGGGCTGCCACAGAGGTAGGGAAAGATGAACGCCCCTGAGTAAGGAACAGCTCACTCTTTCTCAGCTGAGTGGGAAAGCTGGGGCGAGCCCGCACTGGAAGATTTCAGGATGTCTGGGGAGCCCAGAGAGGCCTGGTGTCTTGATATAACTTAGAATGTTTTTAGAGACCCAATGGCTTTGGGGCAGGGTAGGGCACACTCCACACCTAGGCTTGCACCCCCGCCTGAGCTCATGGTCTTCCTTTTGTCTGGCACACTGATGATGCCACTCCAGTTCTGTCTTCAGGAAACCACCCCAGATTACATCAGCCCTGCATTAACCCCTTTCTCCTCAGAGCCCCCATGGCCTCTGCTGCATTGAGTTTCGGCTGTCTACCCAGACGTCTTCCATGTCACCCACGCTCCTCATGTCTAATCACAGCTGTATGTCAGCTCCTGGGGAGTGGGACCCGTCTGTTTGACTAACATTCATTGCATGCCCTTACCCTGCTGGTCCTGACCACCTAGGTCCTGAGGAGTCTTTTACTCTTAAGGGAGGGACTAGACCAGGCAGAGATTATTCCAGAAACACATTCCCTGCAAACAGCTCAGTAAGTTGTTCCTGGAGTGAAGGCTTCCCTTGGTTCTCATGCATTCTACTGGGCAGAACAGCCATTATTCAATTTATTTATCTTTCTTATCTATAAATATAAAAGGCTAATATGCTAAGCGTCCATCTGGGTAATGGCGTCACATAGCAATGCCTGGCTTCCTCTCCCTAGCGACGACTAGCCTCCTTGCAGTTCCTTCAGCCCAGGAACATGACTTGCTTTATAGCCAGGTGGAAACATTTTACACTTTGACCAAATATCTATGAAGTGTTTTCCCGTGCCTCATCTCATTTGATCCTCACAGAAGTCCAGGAGTAGGTAGATAGGAGACCTGGTGGAATCCTATTTCTTTTCATTAGCCGGAAAACAGAGATTTAGAAAGCTTAGAAACTTGACCCGACTGAAAAGAAGTAAGAAATGGTGGACCTTGAAAATGACTTCAGGTTTTCTCACTGCAGAGAATATAGTCAAACACTGCTGCAGTTAAATATTTACCCTTTGTTCTCCCTGCATGATCTACAATAATAATGCGCTTCGTGATGATATTTACTACTGTGTTGCTGACAATTACCTGAAAGAGAAGTTGGGGTGCTTCACTGGGCTGGAAAAAGTTTAGCTACCTCAGAAAGCAGGTCTAATTAAGCAAGTTTATTCTATATATATAAAAGGCTAAGTTGATTCGCGCATGTGCAATACATATAAAGCTCTCGCTGGCGCCAATCACACGCCTGTGTTTTGATCTGTCATTGTCAATTGTGAATTCAGTTGATACTTCTATTAGAGAGAAAGGCTGAATAGCAATACTAAAATATTCTAATTAATTTCCTTTCAATGTGCATGAATTCATGCACTGGGCCACTAGTATTTCATAAGAACCAGACAAGAATGCCACAAAAACATGCCTCCTGGACTCCTACCCATGGATTTCCCGGGGCTGCTCAAATGCAGGGCATCTAAAGGTGAACTCTCACTCTTCACCCCAAATCAACCCTCCCACAACCGGCCCCTCCCTGAAGCCCCCTGTCTCAGCTGCTTGGGCCAAATCCTGGCTCTTTGCCTACAATCCACCTGTCCCCACTCCTGCCCAGTCTGTCACCAAGCTCTGGCTCTGTTATTCTTTCTCATCCATTTCTGCTCCACTGCCACTAGCCCGGCTGTGACATTGAATGCCTCTCCCCACCTCTACTCTGCCCTCCTCCTATCTTGTCCGTTCAGCAGCCAGAGTGATCATCTCAGGGTCATCAGACCCTGTCTATCCCTCCCTGTGTAAATATCCAGTGTCTCTCTGACTCAACACTGCCTGTGGCTGCCTGCTCAGCCTGCCTCTTCCCAATTTGGAACAGCACCTCAATTTCCTTTTAGAACACCCTGCCAACCTCAGGCCAGTGATCTTGGGCCTTTGGGGATCTCACTGGCCGCTCAGCATCAATTCCTCTTTTCCTACTCCACTCCCCTTCTCCACTGCCATGGTGACTGGCTCAGGGCTGGGCACCAGATGGGAACTAAGTCAATGAGAGACCTCCATGAGACTGGCCCTGGGACAAGCAGGAGAGAGGCAATCTCTTTCATATGGTAGCTAAGTGGCCACCCTGCCACCTTGTGACAGGGAGCCTGAGAATGTAGTCACCTCACTGGAAAGCAGAGCAAACAATGAAGAGAGGGTGCTATGTGCCTGGATCCAGCCAAGCCTGATGACACATATAAACCTATATATTTTAGCCCTGGCCAGTGTTGCTCAGTGGATAGAGTGCCAGCTCATAGATTGAAGGGTTGTGTGTTCGATTCCTGGTCAAGGGCATGCACCTGGGTTTCAAGTTAGATCCCTGGCCCTGGTCAGGGTGCATGCAGTAGGCAACAAATCAGTGTGTCTTCTCTCTCTCTCTCTCTCTCTCTCTCTCTCTCTCTCTCTCTCTCTCTCTCATCATTCCTCCCTTCCAGTCTCATTGAAAATCAATGGAAAAAATACCCTCGGGTGAAGATTAACAATAAATAAATAAACCTATATTTTTTCAGTTATATGAGCTAATAAATCACCCTATTGTTTCTCAAGCCAGTGAGTTGGGTGGCTGTTCCTTGCATTCAAGGGGGTCCTCCATTACTCACAGAACATAGAGCAAAATCCTTAACAAGGCCCATACAGTAGCTGACATCTACCAAGTACTTATTATGCATGAGGCACTCAACACAATCAGATCCATTTCTCACCGCTCCAGATAAGGTAGAGACTTGATAAGAGGAAGAAATGGAAGCACCACATGGTTGATGGTTTGCTTAAGGGCACAGTGCTGTCAAACCACAGCTTCAGGATTTGAATCCAAGAAGTCCAGCTCCAGAGCCTATGATTTTAATTCAACAGCAGCCTTCCCTTCCAGACCCACTGGAGTGGTCTGGCCCTCCAGTCTCTCTCCCTGGATCACGTGAACCCAGCCACATTTGCAACCACCTGAGTGAGCCCAGGACTCTCACTTCCAGATCTCTGTGCACAGTCTTCCCTGAGCCCGTATGCTTTCCCTTCTCCTCTGAATCATTGATCAGCTGCCATCTGCATATCCCCCTCTGGGGATCGAGCCTGAAACCCGGGAATGTGCCCTGACCAGGAATCAAATCGTGACCTCCTGATTCATGGGTCGATGCTCAACCACTGAGCAGCTCCAGCCAGGCTTTCTCCTTCTTTGCACCCAACTCATCTATTGGGTCTCAGCTAATGTTACTTCTGCAAGTGGTGTCTTCCCTGGCCTCCTCCTTGTTGAGCTCTATCATGGCCCCACCCTTCCCTCTTGGCAGTTTTCACAATGTGAACTTAGATATTTACTTGTGTAATCATTTATTTGTTTCTGTTCTCCCACTAGATTGGAAGCTTCCCAAAGGTACTGGCATTACCTGCCTTGAATAAATATTTAAAAAGAAACAATTAACGAGATGTCTGATGATGCCTTTCCCCAAATTATTTCAGCAGAGGCTATACTGATGTCACCAGCAAGACTTCTGGACTGGTGTCCAGGAGAACCAGGGTGGAGTCCCTAGTCCAACCCTCACCTGTTGGCAGAGTTGGCCAGGGTTCACCATCTCTCCAAGCCTTCCTTTCCTTCTTGTAAAATGGGGTCACTTGGTGGCATTACCTGTCTGTCACACAGTGAGCCGTGGGGATCTGACAAGCTGATGAAAGTCAGCATCCCAAGACATACATGAAGGACCTTTTTCTTTCCTAGGACATTGTCATGTTGGGATGTGATGTCTGGCACTAGGCATCTATCTTGTGATCATGAGGGGAGCAGGCTGGGGATAAGGGTGCTGCTGGCAGTGTAGATACAAGAACGTAGGTCCTTAATGATACTGCTGGTCAAAGTTGACTGCTCCTGGAGCCACCCCCTGCTGGACTTGGGTGCGACATGATACATTTCCTTATTATTGAAGCTAAAGGAATGGAGGTTTTCTGTTACTTGTAGCCATAACCCTCCCACAGTTCATCTGAAGTTGGGCCAGAGCAGAGAATATGTGGATGGGTTCTGTGTGGCCCGCAGGGGTCTGTTGAATTGGAGGGCTCGGGCAGTACCATGAGATAAGGAAAATTGGATTCCCTTGGTGCCACTTCCTGGGTGGTCCTGGTGAGATATAAATTAGGGCATTCCAAGTAAGCAAAACCTAAGAAAACAGCCATCTGCAGACACATTCCTCAAGAGGTACTGAAGAGAGAAGTGTCCCGTGTCAGGATCAGCTTCTGGAAAAGGCTTTCACCATCACAGAAATCGTGAGCCAGAACCAAGGCCTGTGGTCTCTGGAAGATAAGCACCTTCATGCTCCTTAATTAAGGCGTTCTCGTTCACATGGTTCTCATGGCCTGGAAAGGCTTGGAAGCCAAGAGAGGACTGAGCTGCTGGCCGTGCGCACGCGCCTCCAGGTGTCACTGCCGACTTATGGGAACATGCTCAGGATTGCCCAGCCACCTGTTTGGCTCCCCCTTGGTCAGGAGAAAAGGTCAGTCTCCATGCCTCCATCCCCAGACAGGGCATAGCCAAACCCCCATCGGTTGTTCCAGGGGTGTACAAGAGTCTAGTCATATTGAACAGGCGATGCAAGGAGGGACACTTGAGGGCCCCTGGTCCTCAGAGCCCCTTATCCTGCTCCTTGCTCCCCTATGATGGCGTATTCCCAGTCCCTCTCTCATGTGGAACTTTTCATCTCAAGTCTCCTCTTAGGTTCACTCAGCTCCAGCCCAGGGAAACCAACCAGCCCCAGCCTGGCAGGACCGGGAAAGGCCAACTGTGGCTCTTCTCAGCAACTTCACATCAGACCCTAGAGTTTGCACCGTGTCCACCATGTTGGTTCATGAGCCCCTTTGGATAAACTTATGTTCTTGACAGAGCTGGGCTTCCCACCCCTCTGTCTGCAAGAGGACAGGGTACTGATGAGTCAGGAGATCCAGGGCTACATTGCTTCTCCCCTCCTTCTGCCTCAATTTCTTCATCTCAAAAGTGGGGGAACATTCCTTCACCCTGGCCTGCGCCCTAGTATTGTGGGAATCAGGGGCACCCATGCCTGTGGGCGTGCTCTGTACACCGGGGGGCTCCATGCACATGTTACCTGGTGTCGTGTTACATTAATGCCCAGCTGAATCCTGGCTGGGGCCCTGTGCACAGATATTAGGAAGTATCGCTGGCAACCTCGAGTTTGCTGGCTCCCCTGGCAGGCGCCCCAGTCACACAGGGTTATCAATCCTCATGGTTTATGACACTGATGCTAAGTGCTCCCAAGTCCCTTTCTTGCTGCTGGTCTGGACATAAGCATTTTTTTGTTTGAACTTGAGCTGAGGGCCCCCGGGTGTCTTGGGGAATTTCCACCCTGGACAGTTGATGCCAGTATCTCAGCCTCTGCGGTGGCCTCTGAGGTGGGGGCGGGGGGGTGTTACAGATGCCCTGCTTCAGCTGGAGGCAGGTTAGTGACTTGGGAATCAAAGCCCAGGGGTGGGAGATGGAAAACAGAGGGAGAAGCAGAGTCCTGGCTTGGGAGCGGCAGTCCTGGGTCTGAGTCCCATGGTGGCTGCCCACAGGCTGGGGGCCTCCCAGTCCTTACTTCTCCCGAGCTCAGAAAAGCGAGGGAGCTGGCTAATGATAGTAATAGTAGCCTCTTCATTTATGGGAGCTTACTAGATGCCAGCCACTCTCCTAGGCACTCACCTGCATGGTACCATTGACCCTCACAACATCCCTATCACACCCCCATTCACAGCTGCAAAGAGCAGACAGCAGGACTCGCCCCCACCCAGCACTTTCCGGAAGTGCTGGGACTCCATTCCGAGCATCTGTGCTGAAAACTCCTTGGAGATGCCCAGCATCCCTGCTGCAGGGCGGGGACTTGTGAGGCCTCCACAGAGGAGGGCACGGCCCAGAGGGGCTGTTAGCTGGACCCTGAGGAGGAAACATGGCTTTGAGTCCCCCTTCAATGGGGAGAGGTGTGAGACGCAGAGTCAGAGGAGGCCAAGGGCCACTCCTCCACAGACACATTCTGCGGAGTGTCCGCTCTGTGCCGCAGACACAGCACTCCTGTGGCGGCCGGGGCACTGGCTCCGGAGCTTGCACTCTGGAGAGGGAGACGGACAATGAAAGAGCTGGGACAGGGCAGAGCAAAGACTGCAGTAGGAGACACACGTCAGAGGAGCTCCCACTCCAGACTCAATGCCCTGGTCTGAAGGCAGAGGAGTGTGAGGAGGATCTGGGGCAGATGGACCAGGCTCCGTAGCTCCAGGACGGCAAAGAAGGACGTGGCATGAGCAGGGTGGGCTGGGGCGGGACTGAATGTGAGCAGCATAATGGCCCATGGAGAGCTGGTGGGGGGGCGGGCGGCGGGGGGGGGGGGGGGGCGGGGGGAGGTGGAGAGGATAGGGCCAGGCAGGGCCAGAGTTCAAGCTGAGAGTTCAGACTTTATTTCAAGGACAATGGAGATTCCCTTCCCTTCCCTTCCCTTCCCTTCCCTTCCCTTCCCTTCCCTTCCCTTCCCTTCCCTTCCCTTCCCTTCCCTTCCCTTCCCTCCCCTTCCCTTCCCTTCCCTTCCCTCCCCTCCCCTTCCCTTCCCTTCCCTTCCATTGGAAAGGCCTGTCCTGGCTGCAGCACCGCCCCATTAGAGGGTGGGAGAGGCTGCCTTCCGCGCACCTGCCACTTCACAGATGACGGGCTGCGAAGTCACACAGTGGCACAGCGGGGACAAGTGCCCAGCTTCTCAACGCCTTGGCCAAGACTCCTTCCTCGGACCTCCCTTGGCCTGGACCAGAACCTCTAAAGACTGGCAATGGCTTGAAAGGGAGGGAGGAACACCCACAGCCCCACCCCCAACCCAGCAGCAGGAGGGTCGGGCTGCCCTGTGCTGTACGCAAGGGTCAGGGCGCAGGACAGGTAGGCAGCACTGCCCAGGGCTCCCCTGGAGTGAGCATTCTGGTCTCTTCTCACATGTCACTCACGTATCTGGAAGAGCAGGGTGCGCAGCCCACCTTTCTAAGTCGTGTGTGAAAAGTTAAGTGCACAGCTGCCCACTTAACAGAGCGTGAAGCAGCAAGGAGACGGGGCCCTGCTGACAGAACCCCCACGAGGCAGGGGCCCATGTTTGTACACTCCGTTCCATGCCTATCATCTTGAGCCCCTGCCACCGGGAAGACAGCCAGGGGTGTCGTGGTGATTCCTATTGAACAGACGAGGACATCAAGACCCAGAGGAGCAGAAAGTCCTCCCAAATGTCACAAGAAGAAAGAGGCAGGTGGGGGTTGAGGACCCAGGTCTGACCAGGACCCTGTCTTCAAAATGCGCACAGTGCGGGAGTTCACTGAGCCACACCTGCCCGGCGCCTCTCACAGGCACTCGACCACAGAACCCCTTCCACAGGCGCATGTTCACATCCATCTGCCACGTGAGCTTCAGGGGCTGTGCGGCTTGTCTTAGTTCCGTGGCCCCAGCTCGGAGTCGGCAGACCCGGAGCAGACCCTCCCCCTGACTGTGGGCCTGGAAGAGGCCCAGCCGCTTCGTCTGGGTCTCTCAGGTACCAGGTGCGGCTCCCTCACTGCATCGCTGGGAAGGTTCAATGAAATGACACTTTTCCCCTTAGCGACCCTTTCCTACGCTCTGCTCTCCCAGTGCCTCCTTCCCCAGCTTCTTTTAGAGCAGCGGTTCTCAACCTGTGGGTCGCGACCCCTTTGGCAGTCGAACGACCCTTTCACAGGGGTCGCCTAAGACCATCCTGCATATCAGATATTTACATGACGATTCATAACAGTAGCAACATTACAGTGATGAAGTAGCAACGAAAATAATTTTATGGTTGGGTCACAACATGAGGAACTGTATTTAAAGGGCCAGAGGGTTGAGAACCTCTGTTTTAGATTAACGCTGAAACTCTCCTCCACGACCCTCAATTCTTTTTTACATTTTCATCTCTTTATCTTTTCGTTTCTACAACTTGATGGAAATTCTGGCTAGAGTCAAGCTCACGGGTTTGTCTTGTAGGGGGACGGCTCTGCTATTCACACCGTCAATGACTTTCACTTCCAAGGTTGTTGACTCTCTGCATATAATGTCCTCCGGGGTCTCTGAGAATAGTAGTTACCCGGATTCTAGTCTGCACTTCCCTTTCGCTTGTCTTGTCTTAGTAACTGTGCTGATCTGCTGTTTACCCTTCCTTCCATTTCTTCGGTGTTGTTTCCTCAGCCGGGCAGCTCTCAGGCACACGTCTCTGTTTGCATGTGAAGTGAGTGGCGGTGCAACGTGTGGGGTGTGCCCACGCTCTCCTCTGGGACAAGGTGCCCTGTGCTTCTTGGGCATAGCCAGTCAGCCGGGCACTGCCATGCCTCTCAGATCTGATGGCCCTATTAGCTCTGGTCTGCAGCGGCACCTTCATGCACAGATGGGCAGTGGGGCAGCCTCTCGCCAGGGACCCCTACTTCAGCTCCCCACCCGCTCTGTTCACTCCCTCTCGAATCCGAAAGCTTCCCACTCGGCACTTGTGCAAGCTTCCTCCTTCGGGGTGAGACCCTTCTGGGGGTTCTTACTAATTTCTGGCCCGCTGAAGGCACCGCTTCTTCATTTTTTCTGGTTGCTTTTTCTGTCCTCCAGGGGAGAGCTGGAAGCAGATGTGCATGCTGCAGCCTTGGCCCAATCTCCTAACATGAGTACTCTCCTAACACGTGCACTCTCCTAACACGTGTACTCTCCTAAACGTGCACTCTCCTAACACATGCACTCTCCTAACACGTGCACTCTCCTAACACGTGCACTCTCCTAACACGTGCACTCTCCTAACACGTGTACTCTCCTAACACGTGCACTCTCCTAACACGTGCACTCTCCTAACACGTGCACTCTCCTAACACGTGTACTCTCCTAACACGTGCACTCTCCTAACACGTGTACTCTCCTAACACGTGCACTCTCCTAAACGTGCACTCTCCTAACACGTGCACTCTCCAAACACGTGCACTCTCCTAACACGTGCACTCTCCTAACACATGCACTCTCCTAACACGTGTACTCTCCTAACACGTGCACTCTCCTAACACGTGCACTCTCCTAACACGTGCACTCTCCTAACACGTGCACTCTCCTAACACAAGTACTCTCCTAACACGTGCACTCTCCTAACACATGCACTCTCCTAACACGTGCACTCTCCTAACACGTGCACTCTCCTAACACGTGCACTCTCCTAACACGTGCACTCTCCTAACACGTGCACTCTCCTAACACGTGCACTCTCCTAACACGTGCACTCTCCTAACACAAGTACTCTCCTAACACGTGCACTCTCCTAACACATGCACTCTCCTAACACAAGTACTCTCCTAACACATGCACTCTCCTAACACAAGTACTCTCCTAACACGTGCACTCTCCTAACACATGCACTCTCCTAACACGTGTACTCTCCTAACACGTGCACTCTCCTAACACATGCACTCTCCTAACACGTGTACTCTCCTAACACGTGCACTCTCCTAACACATGTACTCTCCTAACACATGTACTCTCCTAACACGTGCACTCTCCTAACACATGCACTCTCCTAAACGTGCACTCTCCTAACACGTGCACTCTCCAAACACGTGCACTCTCCTAACACGTGCACTCTCCTAACACATGCACTCTCCTAACACGTGTACTCTCCTAACACGTGCACTCTCCTAACACGTGCACTCTCCTAACACGTGCACTCTCCTAACACAAGTACTCTCCTAACACATGCACTCTCCTAACACAAGTACTCTCCTAACACGTGCCCTCTCCTAACACGTGCACTCTCCTAACACGTGCACTCTCCTAACACAAGTACTCTCCTAACACGTGCACTCTCCTAACACATGCACTCTCCTAACACAAGTACTCTCCTAACACATGCACTCTCCTAACACGTGTACTCTCCTAACACGTGCACTCTCCTAACACATGTACTCTCCTAACACAAGTACTCTCCTAACACATGCACTCTCCTAACACGTGTACTCTCCTAACACGTGCACTCTCCTAACACGTGCACTCTCCTAACACGTGCACTCTCCTAACACGTGCACTCTCCTAACACAAGTACTCTCCTAACACGTGCACTCTCCTAACACATGCACTCTCCTAACACAAGTACTCTCCTAACACATGCACTCTCCTAACACATGTACTCTCCTAACACGTGCACTCTCCTAACACATGCACTCTCCTAACACGTGTACTCTCCTAACACGTGCACTCTCCTAACACATGCACTCTCCTAACACGTGTACTCTCCTAACACGTGCACTCTCCTAACACGTGTACTCTCCTAACACATGTACTCTCCTAACACGTGCACTCTCCTAACACGTGCACTCTCCTAACACATGCACTCTCCTAACACATGTACTCTCCTAACACATGCATTCTCCTAACACGTGTACTCTCCTAACACATGCACTATCCTAACACATGTACTCTCCTAACACATGCACTCTCCTAACACATGTACTCTCCTAACACGTGCCCTCTCCTAACACGTGCACTCTCCTAACACGTGTACTCTCCTAACACGTGCACTCTCCTAACACGTGTACTCTCCTAACACATGTACTCTCCTAACACGTGCACTCTCCTAACACGTGTACTCTCCTAACACGTGCACTCTCCTAACACATGTACTCTCCTAACACGTGTACTCTCCTAACACGTGTACTCTCCTAACACATGCACTCTCCTAACACGTGTACTCTCCTAACACGTGTACTCTCCTAACACATGTACTCTCCTAACACGTGCACTCTCCTAACACGTGCACTCTCCTAACACGTGTACTGTCCTAACACAGGTACTCTCCTAACACGTGCACTCTCTTAACACGTGTCGAGTAGCAGCCAGAGCTTCCCCTCCCTAACCCCTCCTCTCTCAGGGAGTGTGCAGCAAATTCTCCTGAAGGTGACACTCACCCAGGCCAGGTGTGTGCTGGCCTCTCTGGTGTCCTGTCCACACACCCCTCATCATCTGCTTGCTGAGGGAGGTGCTATATTAGGGCTCCTGGGTGCAACTTGCTCAGGCAGAGGGATTTGTTGTCCCTTAAACCAAACCACAGGAAGAGAAGGGGACAGAAATGATCAGAAGCGCGAGCTCAAACTGTGTTGTCACTTCTCGCACTCCCACTCAGCACGTCAGCCTCACTCTCCCCAAATGTTCTTTCACGTGGCTTGACACTTGGCTACTAGTGTCAGGCCTGCGTGTCACAGCCTCTCCGCTCCAGACATGGCCCCAGAGGATGCCAGGGAGCACCACAGCCAAGAGGCCCTGCACCGGAGACTCAGGCCCAGGAGACGCTGTAAGTGCTTGCTCTGCCCCACTCCCCAGCCCACGGCAGGAGCATTGCTGCCTGGGGCCTGGCCAGGGACCCATTCAGGATGGGCCTCCCCTGTCACCTCAAGATGCCCCGTGTCCTCCCGGCCCCCTCTCCATTCTTCCGCACTGCAGGGCTCCCTGGGGAGCAGTGGCCAGACCTCCCTGCCCCTGCCCCTCCCCCTCAGCCCTGTGGCTCAGTTCCTCCAGGCCCTCCCCTTCCTTCTCCTCCTCATCCTGCTGCTGCTGCTGTGGAAACACCAGATGCCCCAGGCCGAGCCCTCTGGGAGTGGTCACAGGTGGGCATGGAGGCCTGGGTCTGAAGCAGAAGGGGGTGAGGGCCGCGGGCAGGGAGGTGGAGCAGAGAGGGACAAAGGCCTGAGCTGGCATTTTCAGGTTTGCTTTGGAGGCTATGAGGAGCTGAATTATTAATGCCATGTGAGAGCAGAGGCTGTTTTTAAGAAAGCATGAGTAAGCAGGGCTTGCCCAGCAGCTCCCGGGATCGAACCGATCAATCGCCATAATGGCTGCAAAGGTTTACTCAGCTTATGTGAATGTGCTCCAGTGTGTACTTAACAGGGGTCCCTGCCCAACAGACTCCCCATCAGGCTGCCTGAGGGGTGCAGCTTCAGCCCCCTGCCATGTGCCCTGCTGGCAGCCACAGGTGAGGGGCTCCTTGAGGGACCAGGCTCTGCGATCAGAGGCCGAGGGGCCCTCCTAGCTTGGTCACTTGGGGCGGCTGCTCAACCTCCCTGGACCTCAGGACGCATCTGTAAAATGGGCTGGTGACGCCCACCTCAGTGCACAGAGCACACCCAGGACGGCACTCAGCAAATTCCGGTCCCGCTGGCCTGGGCCCAGCGGGTGGGCGGTGAGGCCCATCTGGGGCAGGTGCCGGGGGCTCTGGTCTTAGCCCAGACCTTGCTTAGGTAGAATCCAGAACCAGCCTAAGTGTCAGATGTGGGTGCTCTGAACAGTAGCCCCGTCAGTGTGAGATGGCCGGGGTGAGGCTCAGCCTGGGGCCAGGAGCCCAAGCATTTACTGAGCACTCACCAGGGGCGGGCGCTCCTGGGCTACGTGCTGCGTCTTACTTCTTCCTTGTAGCAGCCAGAGAGGAGAGTTCTAGCATCACTCCACACTTCACAAAAGAGGAAACAGGCTCTGAGGTGAAGTGACTTGCCCAAGGCCACCTCACGGTAAGTGGCACAGCCAGGACTGCAGCCCAGGCCCCTCCCACCCTTTCTAGGAACCCTCTGGGTTGCATTTAGAACCCTTCGCCCAATCTCTACCTTTCCCCCCTTCTCCATGGCACCCTCTCCTCTTTCCATGGGCCAGTAAGAGGTGCTCAGCCCCCACCAGCAGCTGGCATGCCTAAGGACACATGTCTAAGAGTTGGCAAAGGCCACAGCCTAAAGGGTGCCCAGCTTGTCACTCCTCTGCCAAGGCCTGTTACACGCAGCAGCCCTCCACCCTGAGATCCTGGCTCCAAGGGGTCTGCACCGGCCAGGCTGCCCCAGTGGTCAGTCAGCCAGTCTCTAAGGACCTCTGATCGTGGATGAGGCTGTTGCTGCAAGTACAGCGCCTGGTTTCCCCACCCTCACCCAACAGGCCAGTGGTCGGCAAACTCATTAGTCAACAGAGCCAAATATCAACAGTACAACGATGGAAATTTCTTTTGAGAGCCAAATTTTTTAAACTTAAACTATATAGGTAGGTACATTGTTATTAACTTAATTAGGGTACTCCTAAGGCTTAGGAAGAGCCACATTCAAGGGGCCAAAGAGCCGCATGTGGCTCGCGAGCCACAGTTTGCCGACCACGGCAATAGGCCCACATCCATCACAGAGGACCTGCAGATAGTAAGCGTGAGCACACACATACGCACATGCTTATGCACACACACACATGCATGCGTGCACAGGTGAACACAGCCACGCCAGCACATGGCTTCTGGCCTCCCCACAGACTCCCTTCAACACTTTCCTCGTGAGAGCCATGCTTGGAAATAGCTCAGCCGCCCACAGGGCACCCCCCGCCTCCTCGGAGTGCTGAGGCAAAGCCCCCAGCCCTTCTGTGAGGGACACTGAGGCTGAGACACCTGTGGGGAGCAGAGGGAAGAGCACTGTCCTGGGAGTCCCCAGACCTGTGCCTTGCACAGTTCCCATTCTCTTTCCAAGCCTCAGTTTCCCTATTTGTGCCATGAGAACCAGCAGGTCCCAGAGGAAGTCACAGGGCTGGGGCGGGGTAGAGTCTGCCATTGTATTTGATCCATTTTCCCGGGCCTGGGGAAGATGATGTGCAGGCAGCAGCGGGCCTGATTCTCGGGGTCGCCAGCACTGGACCAGCTGGGCAGCCTGAAGCCTGCTTGTTCTCCATGCGGGAAAGCTCCGGCGCCAGCGAGCAGGTGGCTTGGATTCCCCAGAAGAGACAGCGGCCTTGTCAGATGCCATTTGATCGGGCACCTAAGGGCCTTCGAATGTGGTGGGTGCGGGGCTTGGGGTGATCCCGCAGGGCAAGTGCTCTGAGGGGGCGGCATTTGAACTGGCTGAAGGGGGAGAACAAGCCGCCGAGCAGAGGCTCTGAGCAGAGAGGACCCCACCAAGCCTCCTGCTGAGGAGCAGCGGGGGGCGGGGGGGGCACCTTCAGGGGCTCTGGGTTTCGCAGGGTAAGGGGCGCCACCCGGGGCTTTGGGCAGGAGAGGCATTAGTTTGTGAAGCTCCGCTGGCTGCTTGCTGGGTGGAGCACGGGCTGGAGGAGCCCCTCCAGGGAGAGACCCACCCAGACCCGGGACAGGACATGAGGAGAGGAACAGGGAGGAACGGATAAGGAGCAGCTCCCTCTGTGCTTCCCACCACCTGGCAGGGGCCCCCACGCTCACGGGTCATGGTCCACGGGGCATAGCGGGCGGGGGCGGGGCACCTCACCCTCCACCCTAAGGGGAAGCTCCTGGTGCTCCCCTTCAGCCCTCCCCACCTGCCCCTGGCTCTTCTCTCACCTTTTGGGGCAGATCCTCTGCTTTGGGGGAGGCAGCCTCCCATCTGACTGGGGGATCCCGCGTGAACCCTCCTTCCTGCTCTCTCTCTTTTCTTCCTGGAAACGTAGGTGGTGCGGAGGCTTCCCTGGCTCGCCTCCTGCGGGACTGCGGCTCAGTACACCTGGGTGGCTGCTTCCTCAGTTGCTCCTCTCTGGTTCCTGAGGCCCAGCCAGGACACCTGCCCTCCCCATCCGCCCCTGGCCTCCGCCTCACCCCTACCACGGCCCCTTTCTAACCTTCCAGCTTCCGTGGGGCAAGGGCTTCGAATGTGGTCCCACGGCCCCTACCACCTCCTATTTCCCCCACATTTGGAAGAGGGTACACAGTGTCACCTTTTATTTTCAAAGAGAAGGAGGACACGCACCATTGGGAGGGAGTTTACTGAGAGTCCGACAGCCAGGCCGCCGCTGTCCTTCCCCGTTTCACCTCGGAGACCCTGCCGGCCGAGGGACGGTGGTCAGCAGCCTGGTCTGCCCGTCTGAGGGAGCATTTGTCTCAGGTCATCATAGCCCCACCCCAGGCCAGGCACAAGCCAGGGCGTGGGCATGGCCCCTGTCCCCCCCTTCACACCGAGGAAGACGGCTAAGGAAAGCCTTCCTGTGTGACGCCCGAGGCCTCCTGAGGCCTCTGGGGTGATTCCAGAAGGAACCACTGCCACCCCAAGGCACACAGAGCCCATAACTGGGCAGGCACTCATGGGCAGCAGGGGGAAGGGATGCCTGCTGGGGAGAGGGTCCCAGACTGTCCTAGGCTTAGCTCAGGGCATCAGGAGCCAGGATGCAAGGATAAGCCCTGGATGAGAGAAGACAGCCAAAGGTGTGCAGAGGCAAGGGAGGCGGGTGGGGAGAGGGTTACTGTCAGAAAATGCAGAGCTGGTGGCTTAAGATGAAAATGGTCCGGGGTGGCAGACGTGTTGGTCCCTGCTGCCCCCTGGTGGGAAGGTGGGGGAATGCCTGTCAAGAGAGAGCCTTTGGCAGGCAGTGAGGAGAGAGAGGCCACAGGACTGGGGTGGCCCCGCCAAGGAGTTCTGGATTTTGCCTGAGCAGCCCCGAGCATGGCACAAAGATATTTCTTCCCATCCAGAGTATCTGGAAGTGATTTCTGTCCCCCTACACCCCCAAACGCACACATTAAAAAAGGCCCAATCCCCCTCCAAGCCAGAGTTCAGGGACTGGGCCCCACAGCAACAGTAACACCACACACACACACACACACACACACACACACACACACACACACACATCCCACATGGGAACCAAGTTTGGCAGGAAGGTGGCAATGGGGCCCAAGGGACCAGTGTCTGGGCAGGTGGCTCTCAAACACCTTTCTGGGGGCTCCCCGACCCACCTTTCCAGCCAGTGCCCAGTGAGCCTCCCCATTGACCCTCTGTCTGCATCTCTGTCTACACCCATCCTATCCATTCTGATCCGGCCATTTGGAGGCAGGCCACGGGGAGGCTGTGTGGGCAGAGGCCACTGGAGGGGTGGGGGCCATAGCAGCCCATTATATCGGTCTGCAGAACCCCAGCTTCCCCACGAACGCTAAGGCAGGATGTCAAGCTGCTCATGTTAATGAACTTCGCCTTGTTAGCAACGCCCTGGGAGGGGTTTGGGAGATGCTCTGAGTGGCGGAAGGGATTTGGAAAGAACATCTAAGGAAAAGCCAAGGAGAGGCAGAGTGGGCAGAGGCTCAAAAGGCAGGCCCCGCCCACCCCAGGGTCCAGGAGCCACAAATGCTTCCCAAGCTCCCAGGCCCCTGTGACCAGGTAAGAGTGGAGAGGGGAGAAATCACAGAATTCAGAGATGATACTTGACCTTGAGATTGCCCTCTCCAGCTCGAATTTCACAGGCAAGGAAAAGAAAGGAGGAAGCCCTAGCTCAGAGTCACGATGAGTCCCCGTTATCTCCAGCTCTGCCACTGAAACTTCGAGGGGAAACACTGCCCTGGTCCTTCATGGGCTCTGGTAGAATCCTCAAAACCAGCCTCCATTATATCCACTTAATGGGTGAGGAAACAGGCTCAGACAAACCGAGTCACTTGCCCAAAGTCACACACCGATATAACGAAAGCCTATATAAGAAGCCACCATGGTGGGAGGTGGAGAAGGTGAAAGTCAGAGATTTTCATGTGCATCTGGAAACAACCTTCATAATGACCTCATTATTCTTAGGACCATTTTACAAATGAGAAAACTGAGGCTCAGAGAGGTTAGAAGAAATTTGCTTCATGCAGAGCTATGTTCCAGTATTTAAACCAGGAGGCTGCGGACTGAGGCGGCTCTAATGCCATGGTAGCTCTGCAAACAAACCAAAACCTAAGCCAGAGTCAAGTCCGAGAAAATGAAACTTACGAACAGCCCATCACAAACAGCCAGTGAGGCTTTCCCCAATAACTCCTGCTCCAGCTACAGCCAATCCAGTACATCCCTTGCTTTGTTTCCACATCTTCTCTATACAGTCCTCTCCCCGGGCTCCTGTTGCTGGAGCTCTCCTAACACCTTTGCTTTGGCGTTGCCCGGTTCAAATGGCTATTTGCTCAAAACTCTTGACAATTTTAATATGCCTCAGTTTACCTTTAACAGCAATGAGTGGCACAGATGAGATTCTTAAAAATCATTTTTAAATTTTGAAAGGAAAGCCCCAAGAGTATGGAAAACTGATAAATGAACAGAGAGCATAGGCCCATGGGTGGGTTTTCTCTGCCCTGGGTTTCTGTTTCGTTTCGAACTGAACACTCACTTCTCGGTGCTTTTCCTTCCACCCTCTCTGCAACCCCCCTGGGTGTCTTTTTGAACCAGCTTTGCCATTCTGCTGCTTCCCTCACCCAGGACTTCAGCAGAACCTGGACACACAGCCTGTCTATTTGCAGAAGAATTCTATTTTTAACACATCAAGAATGATGCTTTGACACGTCAAGCCAGCTGTGCCCACCTTTGTCTGGAATCATGGGTCTCTGCAGCCTCAGTCTCTGCCCCCTTCCCTGGTCGCTGGCCCCTCCCTGCCTCTGCCCTATGCCTGCCTCCTCCGTGGGAGCCCTGGGCCTGGGGCCTGGGCCTGTGCAGAATGGGCTGCATGGCCCAGAAGACAGGCTGTCTTGATGTGGATTCCAGGTGTTAAGTGTGACTTTTCATCTTGAGTTGGCAGAGATCCCAACGGCCAAGACCAGCTATGCAGGTCACACCCTCCTCGTCCCACCAGGGGCAGAGAAGCCGAAGGCTGTGAGGTGGAGGGAGGGCTTCTTTGGAGGGGCAGGCTGTGTGCTGGGGAGTTCCACCTCCTGCCCTCACCCAGCCAGCTGAGGGGCTGCTGGGAAGCCTGTGGGATCTGGGCCTGCGTCCCTGCAGCTTAGGGGTTACAGGGCCAGAGGGGTCTGACCCACACTGGGAGGAGGTCAGGGTAATGGCCACTGGCTACACTGGCCAGAGGTCCCAGGGTACGGGGAGGGACATGGATCCCCCCAGCGATGGTGGTGGAGGCAGAGGGTGTTTCTGCAGTGCTGCCTCAGACCCTGTGGAAGAAGACAGGGAATCCATCTTCAACGTTCCACCCTCCTCCTTGAAAGACGACCTGGGGAGGGGCCACCTTCATACTGGGACGAGACCATGGGGCATCATGTGCTCCGATGGGAGTGGCACTGGCCTGGTCCCCGAACTGAGGGGCCTGGGGACACCCAGGGCCCTGCCCACCCTCTGCCTTCCCTCTCCATCCCTAAGCCTGAGACAGTCATGGGGAGGGGATCCCCAAGTAAATGGGGGTCTGGAGGTCTGATATTGGGCCAGAAAGGAGTCCGTGAGTGCTCCCCGACGTGGGAGGTGAGCACAGGGTCTGCATGAACTCCATCCACAGCACAGGAGCCCCTGTTCCCCAGAGCGGACTGAAGGGTCACGGGTGATGAGAGCCACGCTTCCTCTGCGTGTTCCTGACTCAGTGCCAAGGTCTGTGTTCTCAGCAGAGTCTCAGGGTTCACACTCAGCCTGCTCTCAGCCCCCTGGCTCCCCGCTCCCAGGGGCTCCTCCCCACCCCACCGTGGGGCTGGAAGGAGCCCGGAGGTGGGCCAGCAAGCCCATGCCTGTGTTTTGCTGGTGAGGGACCTGCAGCATCATGCCTCCCCTTGGAGATGGACTGAGACAGAGAGACAGGCAGAGCGGGAGAGAAAGCGCCCCCTCCCTCGCCCCTGCTCCAGGCTGCAAGTATATCAGGCAGGTAACACTGATCATAACTGAGCCCGAAGCTACCAGAAGCAAAGACCCCCAGTTACTGAGACTGTAGTCAGCACGGCTGTCACTGTCCTGCCCCAGGAGACCCTGGGCTCCTGTGCCCTGCAGCCCGAGTCCCCCCACAGTGGGCCCTGAGGTCACACCCCTGCCTCAGACTCACACCGCCATTGGACCCCCTCAGCCAACCTTCATTCTGTCGGAACTCCGTCTTCTTATTCATAGAGATTTCTATTGCTTTTGAGTATTTTAAACCATTATTATTCCACGGATTTTGAGATGGTTGGTTATGTTTTTATTCTTCTTTACATGTTACTCATTAGCATTCAGATACCGACAGGTATTAGCGCACCAGGCTCTGGGCGAGGCTGTCAGGATGGGGCAGGGCACACGCTGGGGGACTAGGCACCACCCTGGCGCGGGACAAAGGCCGGCTTTCCCAGCCCAGCCCTGCTCAGCGCTGGCACGTGATCCCCGGCAGCTGCGAACACCTTCGGGCCGCATAAGCGGCTTCTAGCTTTGGCCAAGAAGCCAACACGTCACCGTCTACACGGACATCTTTCTGTTAGGGCTCTGCTCTATAGCGCTCCAGGGAATCACGTGATTTCTGTAGCTTCCTTTCCTTTGAGTCCTTCCCATAAGAGGAGACAACAGGACTGGAAGTTGCTGGGGTCGCCCCTTGCAGAGGACAAGTCTCCTGGCACCCCCTCCGGGCATCCAGCCAAGGAAACAGGGGTCCCCCATGCAGGCGTTCCTCTTCCCGTGCTGCCTCCTGGGCCGTGGCCTCCCCTCCTTCTGGTCCTGCTCAGCCCTGGGCCCCTGCACACACGTGGGCAGAGGAGGCCTGTGGCAGGGGGTCTGGCCTTCCCAGGAGACCCTCCCACACGGGGCTTCTCCCCGGGAGGGGAGCTGGAGAGCGTGGTCTCTAGGGGTGCCCCCTGGATCCCGGCCAGCAATCCCTGGGCGGCTGGTTTTCATGGATGCTGCAAGATGGCTGTCCCTGACTGAGCACTTTCTGCCGGTCTGTGCACACACTCACTCCTTCGTCATCTGTCTCTGATGGGCAGGGAGAGGGCTTCCCAGGGAGGGGGGAGGCGAGGAGCAGGGCATGGGGTCAGTGTGCACATGTGGCCATGGCTCCCTGCTGCCTGGACTGCGCCTGAGTCTGAGGCCCCGGAGAAGGAATCCCCTTCCTTGCCTCCTTTCCCTCCCCAGGCCCACGAGTAGGGGAGCCCTGGCTTGGCACTCACTGCCCACAGGTCCCAGGGCAGGGCCACTGCCCCCAGCCACACGCCCTGTTCTACGTGGGTGCCTGCGGGGCCCCTTCCTGAGCCGCCTCCTGCCCTGCTGAGTGCTCCTTCCCTCGAGCCAGGTTCCCAGAGAGGAAGCGGAAGAAGAAGCTGATGGCATCGCCCAGGAACTTCCGGCAGCCATGCCAGCCCTTCTGCAGCCTCAGGTGGCCCCCCAGGCTGGGCCAGAGGTCTCTGCACCCTGCCATCCTTGGGCTTGACCTGGTCCCAGGGGCCCCTCTCCTGCCCCCGCCCTCACTCTGCCACCAGCTCTGTCCGTCCTCTGCCTGCCTCTCCCCAACTGAACACCCAGAGCCTTTCTTCCAGAACATTCTCTCTCTCTCTCTCTCTCTCTCTCTCTCTCTCTCTCTCTCTCTCTCCCCCCCCCCCAGCCCCCCTCTGGTCTGTCTCAGCGTCTCTCCTGTGGGTCTCAGCCTGTCCACCCCTCCTGCTCTCTGGGTCTTCCTCAGCCCTCAGCCGGGGATCCCTGCTCCCACCCAGGGCCGGCCAGGCCATCCCTGAACCTGGCTCTGGCTCTTCAGGACCCCGGAGCCCACTGCCTGGAGGTGGACGGGCTCCTGCAGCTGCCTGGGCTGGGAGGGGGTGGGCCTCGCTCCTGAGCTCCCACACTGATGAGGAGGAGCCGCTGGTGTGAATTTTGGCTGAGGATGTCATCTCACTGCAAAGGGGCCTCATCCAGGTCCCAGGGCTTCTCTGCTCCCCAAGGAGCAGCCCTGCTCCTGCCCAGCCCCTGTGGGAGGCTCAGGGGCCAGGGACCCTGGGTGGGGCTGGGGGATGGGTGGGCCTGGCCTCTGCTCACTGACCCCATCCCCAGCCCTGCTGGTGCCTCTACAAAATGGGGAGACGGGCAGGGGTCCCTCTGATGAGGAGGATAGGGAAAATCAAGTGTGTGCCTGGAGGAGGAACTGCTGACCGACCACCCCTGCCCCCACATTTATTGAGAACCTAGTGTGTGCAGGCAGCTTGCTAAGGTCCTCTGGGCGCCGGTGCTTTCTGTCACCATGACCCTAGGAGGCAGGTCTGGCAGAGAATGCCACAGCATATCCATCCTCCTCTGCTTTTTCAACGACACAACTCAGATTTTGTCGGAGGTGGACACATGCCCAGCTTAAAAACTGCCCCTCCCCGCCTTCCTTGCAGCCAGGGCGCCTCCGTTCTGCCTGTGCCACGTAGAACGAGTCCTCCAGAGGTGTCTGCGGGTGTTGCTGTGCTGAGGTGGGTGCCACCACTTCCTCTTTCCCCTGCTTTCCCCTTCCTCTCGCCTGGAGCAAAGCCATGGTGGCTGGAGCCAAAGCCACGACCTTGCGACTGAGGGAAAGGGCAGGAAAACCCAAAGACCTTGAAGCTGCTAAAGTGCTGCCGGCCACTGCCCAGCCCAGATTCTCAAACAGGAGCTGCTTGCCTCTAAGTTAAGTCACTGTGGTTCGGGTTTCTCTTGCATGTGAGTAAGTGCAGTGCTTTCTTACGCACCACAGTTAGTGGCTGCTCCAGGCTGCTTCCTGAGAGCCAGGGAAGCGAGGCTGCTCTGCCCTGGGCCTGATGACCAAGCACTCGGTGGCGCGCCAGGTCATGCAGGCCCTTGGCAGGCCCCATGCAACAGTCCATGGTCTCCTGGGGTTTTGAACAAAGCCAGGCTTTCTTTGGCAAAGATCTCTTCTCTGGACATGGAATGAGTGGCTTCTTACTGGGCTGTCATGGAGAGGGGATGCCTGAGTGTGGGACTCGGGTGGCCCTGAGGCCGGGGATGCCCACCAGGAGCGCGTATCAACTCTCCCTCGGCGCTAAGGCGCTGTCGTCATGCACAGGCGCTCTGTATGGGCTTAGGGTTGAGGCATCTAGAAGGCTCAGGTGTATTTGTAGGGGCTCAGCCCCTCACCCCCAGGTAAACAGCGGCATTGCCATCTTTCCCTCAACCCACACCCCAGGCCCCCTGGGGAGTCCCTACGACCATTTGAGGAGGTGTGTTCGTATGTTGTTTGCAGACAGAGCTGCAGGAAATGCTGGCACCAACTCTAAGTTGGCAGACAGCCCACCTGGGGAGGGACGTGGAGAAGGGACGTCACCCTGGCGGGCAGAATGTTGAACATGTCTGCTGGCCCACATGGCCTGGCAGGAGAGGTGGCCTGGGATACAGATTACAGTGTCCTGGGCAGTTGCCAACCACTTGTTCAAGGGCCAGGGGAGGGGAGGAAATAGGTTGGAGGAGTGACAACCAGGCGGTGTGAGAATGTCAGTCTTTTGCAACGCCCTCTGAAGGGCCTGAGGCGGCCCCGGGTCAGGTGGGCAGGATGGCCTGTCTGCTGGTCATCCGCCTGTCTTCCTGGCTGCGGTGGACCAAAGCTCCTTAGGTCCCCTCACTGGGCTGGGCTGGGCTGGCGGTAGCTGCTGTCGAGTGCCCAGCTGGCCAGCAGGTGGCAGGCCAGCTACACTGCATGCCTTTTCTCCCGGCAGGGTTTCTCGCCAGGCACTTCTGCCCCCGCCCTCCCCGCTTCTGCCAACACCACCACCCATCACAGTGTCCCGCACATCACTGTTCTCATCAGCGACTCATTTTACAACAAGGAAGTGTAGCTAAAGGCCAGTGCCTACAAGACCCCTGGCCTCACCCTGCCCCAGTGCCCAGAGCCTCACAGAGCAGCGGGAGTGCCCCTGTCAGCTGGTTCCAGAACAGCCGAGGCTCAGGGGCTGTCCTGTGGGAAGTGGGTGCTGCTCCCCCTCCAGCCAGGAGCGCGGGTCCAGGGGCCGTGGGAAGTGGAGGCGGCGGCCCTCACACCATCCGGCCAACCACGCACAGTCCTTCTGCTTTCCACTTCCAATGCTGTTGACTCCGGAAGGAGGTTTTAGATCCCAAAGAAGAATGCTTCTCAGAGGGGCGCTGCCTCTGGGCCACTGAGATGGCCCCCAGTGCCGGGGGGGGGGACACTGCCGGCCCTGAGCTCCCCTTTCCTGGGCACAACCACTCTAGAGGGCCCTTCGCAGCCCAGGAGTGACGCCAGGGCACCGCAGCAGCCGGTCAGCCTGGGCCCGCAGGACTCTGGCCCCTGAGTCCCACCAGCTCTGGGCCGAGGTGGCCCAAGCTCAGTGACACAGTGTGGTTTCCTGGGCCTGGGCCTGGGCCCGGGCTTCTGCTCTGGCTGCCCCAGAAACCCGCCTCTCTGACTGGCTTCTGTGAATGGAAAAACCCTGACAACAAGGGCACAGTGTCTCGGCTGCCCGTGCTTTCCGCTGGTGCGAGGAGCCGCACTGAATGGTGCCCATTGTTCCCTGTGCCCAGAGCCCGGGGAAGCTCCTGGAGGAGGAGGGCGCCAGCTGCTCAGCTCAGCCTTTCAGGTGTGAACACTGCCCTCCATGGGACCAGCGGTGCCGTCCTGTGGGACACACACAGGACGTGTGGGATGGAGGAGGCAGGCATGGTCTCCGCTGCCCCCTGCGTGAGCATGTGCTGCCCACACAAACCCCAGAAGCTCCCTCTTCCCTCAGCTCCCGAGAAAAAGACCCGGGAGACACAGGTCAGGGTGGGCAGAGGGAGAAGTCCCAGGTCAGAATCCACGATGCCCCTCACTCCATGCAACCTGCTGAGTCACGTGACCCCCCTGAGCACCAATCAAGTTTTTAGTAAACAGTGATCTGCACTGCCTGGCGAGCTGCCTGGTAAACACATCCACCCAGAGCTGTTGATGGCTCTTGGGCCTGCCCCCTCCCCCTCCAAGTTGCTCAGCAGACACATCCAGATCGCCCAGGAGGAGCTGAATGTGAAAGGCCCTGCCCTCGCAGAGCCCACCCCGAGCTGAAGGTGGGACTTGTGGGTGTGGTCGCCTTGGCCCCCTCACTGTGGCCTTAAACACAGCAGCCTGCTCCCAGCTCCTCTTTCTCTGCGTCCACCCACATCCGGGTGTGCTAACAGCCCCAGCGGAGAGGTGGCGCACCACACCCAGCCCAGCCTGAAAGTCGGAAACTGGAGACAGAGAAAGGCCTTCGGCGGGTGGGGTGCTGGATGGAGAGACTTAGGGAGGGAGCGACAGGGAGACACTGAGGCCAGGCCGAGGGGCTGCAAGATCTCCGGTGGAAGGAGAGGATCTTGTGTGGCCAGGAGGAGTGGGGGTGGGATGGAGCCTCCGGAGAGGGAGGAGGCGCCATGCCAGTCAGGAGTGCCATGCCCCCCTCTGCTCTCCCCGGGGGACGCGGGCACCGCCCGGTGTTTATCCTGCTGCAGAGTGATCAGCGTCCTGTGGGAGCTGCCCAGGTGAGCTGTTTGCATAAACTTGTAACGACTTCATGTTTCTGCCACCTGCAACATCTATTCGCCTGCCCTGAGAAGTTGAGGAGTGCACATGGACCCCACATGTGTTCACGTGCATTAGCGCTCCCGTGGGTGGCCAAGAACAAACGTCAGGCCAGGGTGGCAGGGCAGCACAGACAGGCAGGCGCCCGAGGGCAGCGGTGGCTGGAGTGTAGCTGGGAGCCCCCTGGATGGGTTCTCAGGTCAAGGACACAGGCCTGGCTGGAGTTGGCTACCAGCCTCTGTGCCGGCTCCCCTCCGCCCTCCACCCTCCTCACTCCACCATCCTCACTCCACCCTCCTCACTCTACCCTCCCTCCTACCCTCCTCACTCCTACCCTCCTCGCTCCTACCCCATCATGCTGGGGGAATAGGGCCATGGCTGTGCCCATTCTCCAGCAAAGGGGACTGAGGCCCCTGGAAATCACAGAGTGTCTGAGACAACAAACAAGACAGCTGTCAGAGCCACATCTGCACCCTTTCCTTAAAGTCAGAGCGGCAGAATCTCATGCGTACTTGTTTGTGTGTGTGCCTGCGTGTGGCATGGACACCTGTGTATGATATGTGTGTGTGCATGGTGAGCAGGTGTGCACAGGTGTAGCAGATGCACAGGTGTTCATGGTTGGTATGCACAGGTGTGCATGGTAGGTGTGCGCAGGTGTGAGTGCATGGTCTGTGCATGTATGTGAGAAGACGGGGCTGTACAAGGCCACACACAGCAAACACCAGGTATTGCCACAGCCTGCACAGGGCAGCCACTTCTCTCCATGCCTCACAAACACCCAGAAAGCAGGCCTGGTAAAGAGCCAGCACCAGCCCTGTGCGTGCTAGGGAGGCCCCTCTTCCCAGACCCCTGCACACATTGCTGCCCGTCTTCACATGTGCCCTACATGTGCCCTGCAGGTGAGCACCAGCCCCCACCCCCTTTTTAAATATATATTTATTTATTTCAGAGAGGAAAGGAGAGGGAGAGAGTGATAGAAACAAGAGAGAGTCATTAACCGGCTGCCTCCTGCATGCCCCTCAACTATGGATCGAGCCCACAGCCCTGGCATGTGCCCTGACCAGGAATTGAACCGTGGCCTCCTGCTCATGGGTCAATGCTCAAACACTAAGCCACACTGGCCGGGCAACAGAGGACTTAGAAAGGATGAGTTCCGGCCCCATGTTACCCAGCAGGTGAGGTGGGTGCAGCAAGCCCAGCCTGCCAGCCTCTGAAACTGGGCCCCACCCCACCAGCGACCCCAGTAGCACCTCAGCATGGTCCCAGCCCTCTGTCTCCACCTTCGGAGGCCTGCCTTGAGCCCCGTGGCCTGCATGGATGAATGAGGACGGGCACGAATGAATGAAAACATCTCCGATGGAGACAGAGATGGTGAGGCCTGGGTTGGGGCCCCAGGTGGATCTCTGAGCCCCCAGACAGGACAGAGCTCCGATCAGATCCCCAGCCCCGCCCCAGCCCTACCTGAGCCCTGTGGGGCAGCGCTGGACAGGATCCACTTGACCAGGCAGCACCGCATCACGGCCTGGCGGGTGAGCCTCGGCCTCTGCCACTTGACACCCTGCTTCTTGCTTAGTGGTGTGTCCCCAGGGTCCCCCAGGAGGCTGCCATCGGACACCTTCATCATCTCCTGCAGCAGGAACAGGCAGAGGGGTCCTGAGCCCTTGCTCACGAAGGGCACCACCAGATTGCTCCAGACTCCCCCACTCTCCTGGGCAAGGCCGTCCCGTCCTTAACTCCACCCAGGGACCCGTCTTCCAGGGTTGCATGCCAGGAGCCCCCAGTCCCGGCCAGAGTGTTGCAGGGGCCCTTCCCTCTTGCACGGGCCATCTCCTGCCCAGTGCCTCACCAGCCTACCTCTCTGTGCAGGAGCCCTTGGTCTGCATGGCGAGGCCATGTTGCAGGCACAGACAGTGTCCACTAGGAGAGCAGCCCAGTGCCCAGGACAGAGGAGTGGGTAGAGAATGACCAGCGAGGCCATGAGCCTCCCACACACACTCTCCTCCAGCCACACCAGCCTGGCTGTGGACACACCACTCTTTCCCACCCGCTGTGCTCCTCACGGCTGTGGAAAGCCTTCCTCTCAGGGCCCAGGGAGCCCTACTCATGGTTTAAGACCCAGCCACCAGGGTTCCCCGGCTTCTGGGCCGAGGGACTGGGCCTGCCCTTGTGTGCAGTGGAACTCCGGGTCAAGGGCAGGGCCTGTGGGCTCCCCACTCTGCACCCTGGTCTGGCACACGACGGGGTCCCTGGAAGGAGGGAGATGAGGTCTAGACTTGCTCATCAAACTCCCGCCCTGACATGGGTCTGGTTGTCAGAATTGGACAGTTCCTTAGAGATCACAACCTCTCCCTTGACTGAAGCCCAGAGAGGGCAGTGGATCTGCACCGGGTCACACAGCAAAGCCCGGCCTCCTCACTTCACCACCGCGCCTCCCATCCTTTTCTGCCTGAGGGAAGGCGGGGCTGCAGGAGAGACCCCGGCCTCCTCGGGGAGGCACACAGATGGAACCCACTGCCCTGGGTTGTGCGATGATCTGAATACACAGCTCAAACAACAAGCTGGAGGCATCTGGGCGGAGAGGCCATAGGAGTTATTCGGAGATGCTGGACATGAGCTCCATGGTGTGGACGGGAGAGGACAACCTGGGGAGAGGCCCCAGCGCAGCCAGATTTGTTTTTCTACAACAATATTTTGAGCCGCACCCCATCCTGGCCCTTGGAGCACCCACCGTCCTCAGTGCCCACTCTGGCAGCAGAGCGACCCCTTGAGGGCAAGGCTTGGGAGGGTCGTGTGCAGCCAGCAGCCATGGTGGCCCCTCTGGGCATCTGCCCAGTCTCCTGCAAGGGACGGCTATGCCATGGGTGTGGCCTGGCCAGCTGGGTCACAGCCACAAGCAGCCCCCAGGCTCATTCTATTTATGACAGGCCTAAGTGCTGGCTGTGGGAGGCAGCAGCACCCCGTGTGGGTGGGTGGGTGGCCAGGATGGTGGCCACTGGACTGGCTGGTGACGTCCTCTGAGGGTCAGCGTGCTGTTGGCATAGCTCTGAAACTCTTCGGTTGTTCAAAGCAAATAACAGATAGCTGTGCAATTAGGTGGCTTCTGCAGAGGCTGAGCCCCAAACATAGCCCTGCCTCAGGTCCTCAGGTGCAAGGAGCAGAACCTGACCCAGGCTGATTTTAACCAGAAAGGAATGAGCAGGGCGCAGCAGGGCCAGTCCCAGCCTCCCCAGGGAGGACAGACAGCCAGACCGACAGACTGCAGCAAAGAGCAGGCGGCTGGACAGCCAGACCTCAGTCATGGTCACCCCACAGAAGGGGCTCATGAACAACTATGCACCTGGGTAACACTGGGCTAGGGACCCGCCTTCTCCCCCCCACCCCGCCCCCAGGCTCATGCCCTGCTGTCCCTGGAACCTGGAGGCTGCAGCTGGGGTGTCTCAGTTGAATCACTAGCTTCAGGTTCAAGGCCAAGCGGAGAGGAGTCCATTGTCCCAGCCCAGTCCCTGGCTGCAAGGTGAATGGGGAAAGCAAGTGCCTGGCCTGTTAGACTCTCATCCTGCCCCGGTGGGGGCTCTCCTACACGTGGGGAATAAGAAACCGCCACAAGCATCTCATCTTCTAAATGGTGGGATCTGTGGGTGCCAAATGGTGAGGGGAAGCTGGTCTGTTCATCTTGAAAGGTCCCATTAGGTGGGAGGTCCCCCATGAGGCTCAAACACATTTTGGGGGGAATTGGGCTTCCTGGTCAGTATCTGATGAAGTGGCCACCTAGACAGGCCCACTTCCAAACCCCTAATCCTGACTTTTGGGGCATTCCCCAGCCTGGGGCCAGCCGCCAGCTGCCCCTCTCAGAGTCATCAGCCCCCCGCAAGCCACGTCCCACCACACACCCGCCTTGGTAACCCCCCCATATTCCTCTCCTCCTCCAAGGCTCAGCCTGGCAAGGAGGCAGGGGAAGTGGTGCCCAGAGCTGCAGCAACCTCGCCATTCTGATGGCACAGAAGGAGGGAGCAAGCAGGGGGAGACAGGGCCCCAGGATTCTAGGGACGCTGAGGGAGGCCCCTCCACACACTACACACGAGCACATACTCACATGTACAAACATGCACGCACATCCATACATGCACACACACCCGTCCAGGGGGGCATCTTCTCCATTGTTTATTTTTATTTTTTAAATCCTCACCTGAGGATATTTCTCTATTGATTTTTAGAGGGAGTGAAAGAGAGAGGGAGAGGGAGAGGCAGAGAGAAATATTGATGTGAGAGAAACACATCGATTGGTTGCCTCCTGCACTCGGGCTGGGGAGGAGCCTGCAACCCAGGTGCGTGCCCTTGACCGGAATCCAACCCGGGACCCTGCGGTCCACGGCTGACACTCTATCCACTGAGCCAAACTGGCTGGGGCCGTGTTCTCCATTATTAATGATCTTATTCAGGAGAGAAATGGCCTGATGAATAAAGTCTTTATTTTGGTCCCAGGGGTGGGGTGAGAGGAGGCAGGCAGCTGCTGCTTCGTTACCGCATGAATTTTTGCTGAGGGCTCTGGGTTAGTGGAGGGTGTCAGAAGTAGAAACTGAGGTGGCCTCAGAGCCTGGGCAGGACCCCCTCTTAGGACAAGGTTGGCACCCCTGGCCCCGGGGACTCCTTCTGCAGCCCAGGCCTGAGCTCTTTCCTCTTGGAAAGCCTGGAGGCCGCACAGCTGGCCAAGAGCTCCCCTCCTGCATTCTCGTCTGGGTCTCAGTGTCATCTCATCCTCATGACAACCCAGAGGTCGGCGTTGCCACCCCATTTTAAAGATTAGGAAAGAAGTCCCAGCGGAGACTTTCATTTCAGGGCCACAGCGCTCATGGCTCCTGGTTCCACAGTCAGGCGGTCTTGGCCATGAGCCGCTTGGCTCTCCTGGGGCCAGGCCCCCTGAGAGGCCTGGAGAGTTGAGGAGGGCTTCCCCAGCCCCCGAGTCATGGCCCAGCCCCTGCTCACAAATTCCCCGCTGTGCTCCCGGGCTAGGAGCCCTGGTGTGTTCTCCCTGAGCAGGGTCCAGGGAGGGGGATGGCAGGAGCCGTGGGCCAGGTCCTCCACATGACTGAGGGCCGGGCCCCTGTGAGCCACTCGCTATGAAGGGGGTCCTCACAGTAGGAATGAGGGGCCCACAATGGCTAAGCTGGGGCAGAGCCACACACCGCCAGGAGGGGTTGAGTCCTGTGGACTAGGCCCATCAGACCTCGGGGGAGGGCAGGGAAGTGACAGCTTCTCATCCTCATGAATATTTGACACTTGTCTGTCTGGGAGAGGGTCTGGCTGGGCTGTCAGGGACTGTTATAGCCACTCCAGCTCCCGCCCCTGGGATGGGAGGCTCTGGGGCACCGAAGGGAGGGGGGGCGTGAGAGATGACACATCACCCTCCAGCCAACTGGGCCTCTGTGAGGGAGGTAACAGTCTAGGACCGTGGGGTCAGTGAGGAGACCCCCACAGGAATGAAATCCCCCCTCACCCTGCTTAGCACACCCAGGGGCATTTCAGATAAAACCCCAATGACTGGGTCCAACGTGCAAAGCCCAACTCCAGTCAAGCCCTGCCTCACCCTGGTCAGCCTCACCTCATCTGCCTGCCACCACCTCACCCTGCTCTTCACATGCCCAGCACAGCCTGCTGTCCTTCACCTGCACATTCCCCTCCTCCACATGCACATTCCCTCCTCCACCTGCACATTCCCCTCCCAGTGCACATTCCCTCCTCCACCTGCACACTCCCTCCTCCACCTGCACACTCCCTCCTCCACCTGCACATTCCCCTCCCAGTGCACACTCCCCCCTCCACCTGCACACTCCCCTCCCAGTGCACATTCCCTCCTCCACCTGCACATTCCCTCCCAGTGCACATTCCCTCCTCCACCTGCACACTCCCCTCCCAGTGCACATTCCCTCCTCCACCTGCACATTCCCCTCCACCTGCACATTCCCTCCTCCACCTGCACATTCCCCCCTCCACCTGCACACTCCCCTCCCAGTGCACATTCCCTCCTCCACCTGCACATTCCCCTCCACCTGCACATTCCCCTCCCCCTGCACATTCCCCTCCTCCACCTGCACATTCCCCTCCCCCTGCACATTCCCTCCTCCACCTGCACATTCCCCTCCTCCACCTGCACATTCCCCTCCCAGTGCACATTCCCTCCTCCACCTGCACATTCCCTCCTCCACCTGCACACTCCCTCCTCCACCTGCACACTCCCTCCTCCACCTGCACATTCCCCTCCTCCACCTGCACATTCCCTCCTCCACCTGCACATTCCCCTCCTCCACCTGCACATTCCCCTCCCAGTGCACATTCCCTCCTCCACCTGCACATTCCCTCCTCCACCTGCACACTCCCTCCTCCACCTGCACACTCCCTCCTCCACTTGCACACTCCCTCCTCCACCTGCACATTCCCCTCCTCCACCTGCACACTTCCCCCTCCACCTGCACATTCCCTCCTCCACCTGCACATTCTCCTCCTCCACCTGCACATTCCCCTCCCAGTGCACATTCCCTCCTCCACCTGCACATTCCCTCCTCCACCTGCACATTCCCCTCCCCCTGCACATTCCCTCCTCCACCTGCACATTCCCCTCCCCCTGCACATTCCCTCCTCCACCTGCACATTCCCCTCCTCCACCTGCACATTCCCCTCCCAGTGCACATTCCCTCCTCCACCTGCACATTCCCTCCTCCACCTGCACATTCCCTCCTCCACCTGCACACTCCCTCCTCCACCTGCACATTCCCTCCTCCACCTGCACACTCCCTCCTCCACCTGCACATTCCCCCCTCCACCTGCACATTCCCCTCCCCCTGCACATTCCCTCCTCCACCTGCACATTCCCCTCCTCCACCTGCACATTCCCCTCCACCTGCACATTCCCTCCTCCACCTGCACATTCCCCTCCACCTGTACACTCCTTCCACCTGCACACTCCTCCTCCACCTGCATACTCCCTCCTCCACCTGCACTCTTTATCCCTTGGACTGTCCAGGCTGACCCCTTCTCTCTGTCATGCCCCCTTCAGGTCAGGTACTAGGAGTTCCCCTCACCTCCAGGTTGCCCTCCTTCATGCAGGCTCAATCTCATCACTTACAGTGCCGTACAGCATGCATGGCGTTTGAATTTATCTTATGTATTAGTTTTCTGATGCGTTTTCTGTCTGTTTCCCACTTCCCCTGCCCATGTCAGCTCTGAGGGCTGGCCCTGGCCTTTTGTGTGAATTTCTCTTCCCCATCAAGCACCCAGCACTCAGGAGGCCCTCACTTTCAAAACCCAACAGTAAAAGAACAGAGTATCCGTGAAAAGATGGCAAAGCCCCGCACAGACCTTTCCCCGAGGAGGACACGCTGGTGGCCAAGGAGCACATGAAAAGATGTTCAGCATCATCAGCCTCCCGGGAAGTGCAAACGAAGCTGTCATGAGATGTCACTCATACCTATCGGAATGGCTGAGAAGTAGTGGCAGCACCAAATGCCTGCAAAGATGCAGACAAGCCACCTCACTGCGGCTTGCTGATCCTGATGTGATGCGTTAGCCATTCTGGAAAACAGTTGGTGGCTTCTTAAAAGCAAATATGCAACTGCCACCCAACCCAGCCATTGTGCCCTTGAACATTTATCCCAATGAACAAAGCCTGCACAGAAATGTGCACAGCAGCTTCCCCTGGAATAGTCCCACACTAGACAGGCCCAAGATGCCCCTTTTTAGGTGACACCATGGAGTACTGGGCAGCGATCAAAAGGATTGGACTATTACCCTGGCTAGTGCTCTCGGCGGTTAGAGCATTGGCCTGCACGGTGGTTAGAGCGTTGGCCTGCACACTGAAGGGTCATGGGTTCAATTCCCAGTCAAGGGCGCATGTACCTGGGTTACAGTTCGCTCTCTGCCCCCAGTCAGAGCATGTGCAGGAGGCAACCAATTGATGTGTCTCTCAGATCTCTCTCTCTCTCTCTCTCTCTCTCTCTCTCTCTCTCTCTCTCTCTCTCCTTCCTTTCTACTGTCTCTGAAAAGCAATGGGAAAAATATCTTCAGGTGAGGATTAACAACAAAAAAAGGAATGGACTATTGTTGCAAACAATAAACTGGATGACTCTCTAGGAAATGATCCTGAATGAAAAAACCAACCTCAAAAGATCGTATACTGTACAGTTCTATTTCTATAGAATGACAAAACTTTAGCACTGCAACAGATTAGTGGGCCGGGGTTAATAATGGGGCAGAGGCGGCGGAGGGAGGTGCGGCTGGCCAAGGGCAGTTCATGAGATGCTTGTGATGCACCTGCGCTGTGTTGTGACTGCGGTGGTGGAAACACAAAGCTACGTAAGTGCATAGAATCGCAAACACTAAGCGCACGCGCATGTACACACACACACACACACACACACACAATGAGCACGTGTAAAACTAGGAAGGCCAGATGAGACTGGTGGACTGCACCACTGTCGTGTCCCACTGTGACCTTTGCACTACAGTTTTGCAAGATGCTACCGTCAGGGGAGCTGGGGAATACGCAGAATCTCTCCGTATTATTCTTTCAGCTGCATGAAGATCTACAATTATCTCAAGTTCCAAGTCAAAAATGCTCTCTTACACTCACACACAAAAGAGTATTAAAAAATACAACCACACACAAAGCCCTCAGTAAATATTAACTATTGATTGGATTCAAGTCCCATGATACTCTCCATAATTTACCTTCCCTCCCCCCGTCACTTGATGTCAGTGTCCTTGCAACAGGAGACAGAGCTTCCATCTTCCATGGGCCTCAGGGGATGGCCCGGGTTGAGTGACAGAGACCAATGAAGCCAGAAATCTGGGCCCTCGGGTCATGCTGAGTCCCCTGTTGCACATCTGGTCCAGGTTCCAGAAATGGCCCTAGGCTGGCACTGGGGACCTGCTGCCTCCTCTGAGGTCT
Source organism: Myotis daubentonii (assembly GCF_963259705.1). Classification (NCBI taxonomy): domain Eukaryota; kingdom Metazoa; phylum Chordata; class Mammalia; order Chiroptera; family Vespertilionidae; genus Myotis; species Myotis daubentonii. Next base: position 21,705,226 of record NC_081851.1, on the reverse strand, counting down.
ACAAGGCTCCTTCTGGGCAGAGGCTGCAGGTGGGCAGGGCCAGGCCCTAACACTCACCCCAGAGCCCCGAGACTTCCAGCTCCTGCCTGGCCAAGAGGGCCAGGGGCAGGTCTCAGAGTCCCTCCAAGTCCCCTGCCCAGGAGCAGCAGGGGAGGGACAGACAGGATGCCACATGGCGATGCACCTACTATGTGCCTTATTTCATGTGCACACCAATCTCTTGAGGTCACTTACAGCCTCCTCCAAATAAGCTAACTAAAGCCCACACCCTGCCCTGGTTTCTTTCTCACGCCCTCTTACCAAGCTCCCCCAGGCCCTGTGCTGTGCTCTCACCCACTCAGGTCAAGGAGGACTCAGCCCAACTTGCTCAACTTCAGGTGTGTCCCGGGGGCCTGACTGGAGGTCACTGGCTCCAGGGAGAAATGGCCCTAGGCTGGCTCTGCCACTGGGCACCCAGGAGCTACCTCTGCCTGGCACAAGAGATGACTTAGCACCCCTCTAGCTCCCGATGGTCCCCCTCTTTTACAAAAGCAATGGAAAAAATATCCTCCGCAGGCAACATACGGACGGGTTATTGTTTTCATTTTGGTGACGTTGCTATGGTTACTTTTGAGGAAAGAGTGAAGAAATAAAATGGACTCACTGTAGTCAAGCTGCTAAATTACTAAAATCAAGTAGACTGGGGCGTGAGGAAATGATTCTATTCTTGCTTTAAGTAACCTGGGAACTTGAAATTTTTAACTCTCCGCTTAGGCCTGGAGATTATACATATATAAATACGATATAAATACTACAGCTAACCCTCTGATCACCCCCTGAAGGACTTAGAAAAGAATGGTCACATATCCAACAGCCTGACACGACCATCCAGACCATCAGCTACCTTAACGATTATCTCCTACCTAGACCAACCCAGAAGCTAGGAAGGCAGGACTGATTCTTCTCAAGAATGTCGTTTTTTCTATAAGGACTCTTAGCTTTTCTTTCTTCTTCAGGACCCTTAGGCATTGCCTAGTTGTGTTTGGGGTTTATAAACCGGAAGACCCTTGAATGGATCCTCATCATGTATTTCCAGCCGAGGCCTCCTGATTCATTTACACTCGATCGACACCTACTTCAGCAACTGCTACCAGCCCTCCATTTACAATAATGACTTAAAGACTCCCTTTCAGAATTGCTTGTCAAAGCTTAAAATGTGAGTTCATTTAAAGAAAAAAAACAGTAGCACAGATAAAACAAAATTGGTGAAGGCAGAGGACAAACAGGTAGGAACTTAGAGGCCGAGAGGCCCACTGAAGGTGGCCAGGCTCTGTCCCCCACGGTGGTCACTGGCCACCTGTGGCTGCCAAGCACTTGGAATGTGACTGGTCCAACTCCAGATGTGCCCTCCGTGTAAACACACACTGGATTTCAAGCCTTTGCTTACTAGCACGCAAAATGGCTCGTGAGTAGTTTTTATGTCGATTGCACATTGAAATGATGACATTTACAAAGGGTTAAATAAGATACATTATTAAAAATGATCTCACTCTTTAAAACATGTCCTCTGTGGACCCACCCGGACATTAGAAGCGGCTCCTGTGGCTCGCACTGTTCTATTGGGCAGCACTGCCCCCGGCTTCCCTCTCCCTCCCCCCTCCCAGCCAGGGCCAGGCAGAGTCATTTCAGAAAGGCGGCCTGGTGGAGTGTTAGGAGGGTTGGGGGACAGTGAAGCAGGAGGCCAATTTGGGGGGCTGCTCCCGCCCAGGGAGAAAGGGGGGCTGAGCCAGACCCTGGCAGTGGGATGGGTGGCGGAGATACTGTGTGCTGGTGTTTAGGACCTGCTGCAGATGTGGGTAGTGATAGGGGGTCGAGGTGACTCCTCAGCAGCTGAAATGTCACCACGGAGATGTAGGAAGCAAACCCTCATGCCTTCCAGCTCCCCCGGAATCCAGTACAGACTCTGCCCCAGGAGCACCATCCTCTGAGAGTCTTCACCACACTTGCCAGGCCAGATCACCTTCAACAAAGCACGAACCTGGGCCCAACATCCCACCTCATGGCTCCCCACTTCCCACAGGTCCCCTGAAAGGTCAGGTGCCCACAATTCACAGCCCCCTTCCCCATGGACGCAGCCTTATCCTGTGGGGCCCATCTGGTCAGGCGTTGGGGGCAAAGCGAGGCAAGACCTTTGAACAGCCAGTTCAGTCTATGGTTCTCACCAGCTGTTCTGAGAACCCCCGAGAGTGGCCCAGAGCAGGCTTGGCAGAGGCCACCTGCAGACAAAGGCTGCTGTGGGGATGGGGTGCACAGCTGGAGGCCATGGAGGGCCCCGGTCCACCTGAGTTACGATACCCAGGCTCCGTTCCCAGAGCTGATGTCATGTGAGTAAGCACCTATGTGAAAGGCATGGCCGACGTCTCCCAAGACACGTATGGATGCAAAGCAGCACGAACAGCTTCGGACCAGCAGATGCTGGTTCAGAAGACGCACTTAGGAGGGGCTAGGGGTGGTTTCAGGCTGCTTACTGTTACTTCAGGCACCAAGAGCAGTGGGGAGAGGTCTTGGTCAGCCGGACAGGGACTTAAACTCTGGGCCCTCGCCTCCTGGCTGGGTGACCTTAGACAAAGTACCTGACCCTGCTGAGCCTCAGTTTCTTCATCTGTAAATGGGGATGATAATGTGCCCGCACAGGACTGTGGGAAAGGTTAACTGAGCTGACATGCACAAAGCCTCCAGAAGGAGTGATTAGCACTATTCTTCACCCTTCTGATGCCAAGAGAGGGCCTGGCCACCCGGTTCCAGGGGCATGGCCAAGCCCATGGCCCCGTGGTGTTTGGCAGGGAGACCCAGCCTCTCTGCTCAGTTAGCGGCACATCAGAAGCGCCTGGAGTGCCCACACCTGCCTGCCTGAGGGCGGCAGTGCTTGCCTGCACTGCTCGGTTTGTTAAAGCCCCTCAGTCCATTTGAAAGCTCTGCTCAGGTTTAGAGCCTCTCCCTCCAGACAGGAAATGCTGGGCCTGGTCTGTGAGAGGGACAGGCTCCAGGCTCCAGCCCAGTCTCTCTCCTCCCAGCAGAGTTGCCCTAGGGCGGTAGTCGGCAAACTGTGGCTCGCGAGACACATGTGGCTCTTTGGCTCCTTGAGTGTGGCTCTCCCACAAAATACCACGTGCAGGCGCGCATGTACAGTCCGATCGAAACTTCGTGGCCCATGCACAGAAGTCGGTATTTTGTGGAAGAGCCACACTCAAGGGGCCAAAGAGCCGCACGTGGCTCGAGAGCCACAGTTTGCCGACCACTGCCCTAGGGCACACACAGGCCTGTTCAGGTGGGGGCTGCCTGGCCCTCATCCATCGGGGTGCTGCAGCGCAGGCTGGCTCACTGAGCACCCACTCATCACCTGCTCTATTTCCATCGCTTGGGACAGATGGCAGGAAGTGGCGGTGGGCGTCACGTCGTGCGGCCCTGAGTGTTTGGAACGGGAGGCTTCTGGGATCCTCGATTCTCCACCCACCCCTGGACAGAGACAGATGTGGGCCAGGCAGCTTGGCTGATGAGGGGGAGCTGGGTTTGTCATGAGTCCCTGCAGACACCTGCATGGGCACGTGCTTGAACACACACACACACACACACACACACACACACACACACACACACCTGGTGCTACCCCTCTCAGAGCCCTGGAGCAGGAGAGGGGAGAACTGGCCTCTGATGACTGCCACCTGGGCCAAGACACAAATCATCTGCTCCCTGCCACGGTGCTGCCCAGGAGGGGAGAGTCTCACTAACCCAGGGGTCCCCACCCCCCGCCCCCAGCCGCTCACTGACCACATTCTATTGTCCGGCCTTTTCCGGGCTCCACCCAGTCACCAGGAAACAGGGGCACTGACACCTCCCGGCATCATGGGGCTGTGCTAAGAGGGTTGGTATAAGATCTCATTGTCTCTAGAGGGTTGATAATATTTCCTCAGGAAAGTGAGGAGACCTCAGCACAAAGGAGCTGCATAACTCGCCCAAGGACATACGGTCAGCTGGTGTAAGGCTGGGACTGAGTCAGGCTAGCAGCCCACAGGTGCAGCCACGTTACCTCTCCAGGCCCCAGGTTTCCTGGCAAATGGTGCATGCAGGGCGCTGTGATAGGCCAGGGCACAGATGTTGTGCATGTGGGCAGGGATCTATGTCATGGCACCTTTGGAGGTGATCCAGGCCTCGACACCCAGCCCCACTGGTCAGCACACGGCCCTGACTTAATGTGTGGGCTGAACAAAGGCTCTACGTGAACCTGAGTCCCAGATGCAGAAACTGAGGCCCAAGGGGGGGGGGGATGGGCCCTGCCCAAGCCCACAGACTCAACAGGGAAGAGTTGGGGCTAGGATTGGCTCTCTGGGGTCCCTGCCTAGATTGCCCATCTCAAGAGAATCGTAAAACGGCCAGGATGGATTGGGCATAGGTGGTACCAGCAGCAGGGGGGCCCACGTTTGCCTCTTGATGCCCTGGAAGTGCCCATGTGCAAAAGGTGGGGAAGGGCGGTGTGGGGGGCAGCGCTGGGGTGAGGGGCAGCGCTGGGGAGGAGGCTGGAGAGAACCAGCAGCTGCTGTGCCCAGCTGAGCCAACATGGGCACAGGCCACCTGATGGAGGGGGACTGGGCAGAGACCTGAAGCAGCAGATCCAAGGGGGGAGGCCAGGCCAGCTGGGAGGTGGGACAGGGCCCTCTTGGCTGTCCTGCCTCAGCTCTACTCAGCCCAGACCCATCCCACCCTGGTGCCTGCAGGGCCCCTGGGTTCTCTCCCTGTCCCGTGACTGCTCTGTGGTTCCAGGACGTGGGCTGATCACCGCTGACAGATGCACCTGTTGGAGGGAACCTCAGTCAGCCGGGGATGGGGAGCTGGTCGGGGAGGGGAGCAGTACAGCACAGTGACTCACTTCACACTGCACCCTCCTTCTGCTCAGGCTCCTTCCTGCCCTGTCTGGGACCAGCGAAGGGAGACTTGCCAAGCTCTCCCCCTCTTCTTTCTTTGCCTTGGAAATCAAGGCGGCCCTTGTGGTTCACAGAGGTCACATCAGGCTCAGCAGCTGCTCCTGGGCCTCACCCGGGCTGCCTTGGCGTGGTGGGGGAGGGGGCCCGAGTGCCCCAAGCCAGACTGAGTCTGCAAAGCAGCTCCCACTCTTGCAGAAGCTTCTGCTAGGAAAAGGGATCCTGAATTCACAAACCCCGGGTTCTTTTCTTTGCAGCTCTGGCCCTGCATCCCAGAAGGGGGCTCTGGAGGCTCCAAGGTGCACGGCTGATCCAGGAGACGTGGCTGGGTGTGGGGCCTGCTTGCGTGCAGTCACTAAAGGGTTCAGAGGATTCGAAGCCACAAGCACACAGAGCCAGCCCCCAGCTGGGAGAGAGCCAGTCCTCAGCAGGTATGCATCTGTCCCCTGCAGTCCTCTCCCAGGACCCCCCCTCCCCCAGCCCTAGGGAAGTAAGACAGAGCAGGTTTCAAATCCCAGTTGCAGCTATGTCACTTGCCATCTAGGGCAGGCCTCAGATTCATCTGTGAAGTGGGTACAATGCCAAGAGCTACCTCGTGGGCCGCACGTGGGTCCAGGGAGATGATGCAGGTACAGGGCTAGCCCTGACCTCCCAGCCTCCACCTGGAGAACAGTCAGAGCCTCTTCGGGCATCTGACTCATGCCTCAGCTCCAGCCGGGCAGATTGAGGGAGCAAGTCGGGGCCCACCTCCTGAAAGTGCCCTGTAGGAAGGCTGCAGCCTGGCAGGTAGAGGTTCCCGGGGCACACTCCCTGGAACCCCGGCAGCAGGCATGCCCACTCCAGCAGAGCCCACTACTCACAGAGTTCAAGTCTGGGTGCTGTGATGGGCAGACTGCTCCCTCCTCTGAGCCTCGGTGTCTGCAGAGGGCAGTGACTGTGCTTGCCCTTTGGGGCTGCTGTGAGGACCCATGCATGACGGGAGGGTGCATGCAGGAGGCCAAGGACTGGGCCCTGACCATGGTAGTGACAGGCAGCCTGCGCCCTGATTTGCAGTCCCTCCTGCCGCTAGTGAGGAAGGTGAATTTCACAACTGGTTCTCCCGCTGACCTTGGTAAATGGCCCAGGGGCAGCTTCCTCGAGGACCACTGGCCATGCCCGGCCCTGCACCAGCAGGTGTGGGCCCTGCTCCAGTCACAGGAAGGCTACTGGCAGGTGCAAGGCCCCTCGAGATCCTTAGGGACAGGAGCCAGTTGTGGAGGATGAGGAGGGCGGGTGGCAGTGTGGGGTCACAATGGCCAAGGGGAGGGCCAGGTGCAGTTGTTGGAGGGGAACACTTGAGCTACTCCCACCACCCATCCAGTAGGGGCTGGCCAAGCTCCCAGGATGAGCTCTGGGCGTTAGGGCAGAGGCAAGGCAAGAGGATGACTGTCTACATGCAACTGTGCAGCCCAGGGCGCCGGGGGCAGGTGCTGCGTGTGGCCATGCGGTACGTGCTCGCACTGACCTGCGGATGGGCAGGGACTGTGCTGGCAGCGGTGTGTGTGTGCACTGAGCCTGCAGTGTGTGCGCCTAAGAATAGGTGCTGTTCCTCTACGTCTGCCTGCCCGCCGGGGCTGCTGGGAGAACAAGCACCCCTTCAGCCCGCCCTGTTGCCAAGCTTGAAGAGGTTTGTGTTGTCACCTCTGCTAATCCTCCTGGCAGCCCTGGGAGATGGACTAGGCAGGGCAGGGGCGGCCGGGCTCTGAGCAGTGTGGCCTGAAGTCAGCCACAGCCCACTGTTCGCCCCTTGTTCTCATGGGTGAGAGATAGGAGTCCATCTCTGGGGCATCCACTCTCCCCTCGCAGGAGACCCTGGTTGTATTTGAGTTTTCTGCCCTCTTCCTACCGCCTGCAGTGCTGGCTGGGGCTCCCACAGCCCTGTGGGCCCGTAAGGTCCCCTCAGAATGGGAGCCAGGGAGCCCGATGGAGCCTGCGTCCCTGCTGACCATGGCCCTCCGTGCCCGCCCTCCTCTGCCCCCTCTGGACTTCAGCCCGAGAGAGAAAGGCAACCAGCCTTGTTCAGAACATTGTTATTTGGGACGTTCTGATGCACACAGACCTACTCTCAGTGCCACTTCCTGCCGCAGACAGACGGTCCCGGCACACAAGGAGCTCGCACGGCCTCAGGACGTTTTCTGAGTGCTAGCTGTGCTCTGGGGGTCAGCTATGTTCCTTTCCCTCCTTCTTCACTTAATTATTATGCATCCTTCCCACTACCCTGTCACCAAATCTTGACCCCCACCCCAGACATTTCCCTTGCTTTCTCTCTCTCCAAACTCCCAACAGCCCCCAGAGTGAGAACTCTCAGCATGTGTCCTTGTTAGGGAGTAGGCATTCATTCATTACTTGAATCATTAAAAGGTGCATCATTGGCCAGCCCTCGAGCATAAGACTCTCCCTCCCAGCACACAGGGTCCTGGCTCTAAGGGCTATGGAGCCAGGCTCAGGGACCTCACAGAGCAGGACCAGCCACATGGCTGACCCCAGGTTCTCCTCTGTCCAGCTTCTGTCCCACAAACACCTAAAAACTCTCTCCCACCCAAATGGGACCCCAGAAGTCTAGCCTCCCAGCCAGGACACCCCAACACTTATTTCCCCAAAGCGATCCTATAGGGGACAGCAAGGGATGCGCTCAGAAAGGGAGGAACAACAGGTCCCTGGGTGGTCCGAGGCAGCCCCCAGCCCACAAGCCCCCAGCCCCGCCACCGCCTACCTTGGCGTGCTGCATCCTGGGTGCTGAAGGAGACGGTGGCCGGCCTCCCCTCCTCACAGCCCAGGAGATCAGGACTGCCGGGCAGGGCTGGCAGCTGCCTCATGTTTGCTTGGACTGGCAGCTTCTCGCCCGCCCCCTGCCCACCCCTCCCTGCCTGTCTGCTTCTACGGGCTCCACCCCTTCTCTCTCTCTCTCTTTCTCTCTCTCTCTCTCTCTCTCTCTCTCTCTCTCTCTCTCTCTCTTCTCTCTCTCTCTCTCTCTCTCCACCCCGCCCCCTGCCCCAGGCAGCACTGTCCCACTCTGAATAAATGGATAAACGGTCCTAATCCTGCCCTCTCAGCCTGTTGAAGTCCTGCCAGTCTGGCTCTCTGGGTCTCCCCTCCGCTCCTGTCACCAGGGGTCCTCTCTGTGCCACCCCCACTCTGTCCCTTTCTCTAACACACTTTCTCTGCTCCCCCACTTTGGTGAGGGGAGGCTGGGATACGTGGGGGGGGGGGGTGTAGAGCCCAGGCTGGGGGAGGGGCTTGAGTTCCTGCCCAAGTGAGGGGCAGCCCTCCTGTCGCTGCCGTCCCCTCCTCACAACGCCTGTGGAGGGACCAGAGAGGACCTCAGGCCATGCATTGCAGTCAAGAGCCTGGTGTCCCCTCAGCCGCCCTCCTCCCTGTGGGGACATCATTGTGGAGCGCTGGGTCCGAAATGGCCTCACAGATGGAGGCTCACCACCTGGAGAGGGTGACAGCTACCGGGACCACATCATCCGGGTCACACACAGGGGTCCTTTCACCTCTTTCACCTGCCACCACTTAATTACCCCTTTTTCACCCCTGGGGCCTCGCCATGTGAGAGCCCTCCCAGGTAGCCTGTCCCTCCAGGGCCTGTCATCTGTCCCTGCCTGGAACCCCATTGGGTGGCTGGGGGACCTCATCATATCCCCTGGGTGGGGGCTAGAGGAAGGGGTGAGGGTCCCTGGGCATCTTTGGGAGGGTAGCAGACTCCTGGGCATTCGCTCAGCCCCCAGGGAGACCCCCCCAGGAGCCAGGTGCCTGAAACCTCGCCAAGTTTCCCTTTTCTGTACCCCAGCGCCAGCCTGAGCCAGTGGTTCCCATGGAAACAGAGCCCTGTGACACCCTCCTCTGCAACGGGCACAAGGCGCTCACACGCTCTTTTCCTATTTTTTAGCCAGTCAGTTCGCTCCAACTCTCAGATCCGCAGGGGAAGAGAGCGGCCAGAGCTGGACCCACTGAGTCCGGACGACCACCTGCAGAGCGGGAGGCAGCCGGGTGTTTGCCCGGCTGGACTCCCAGGGCCGGGCCTGGGAGGAGGTGCAGTGTTGGTCCCAGGCTGAGCTCCCCGGGAGCCCCGGGGCCGTTCACCAGTGGCCTCTCGCTCCGAGCAAGACCCCACAAGGGACGCACGGAGCACGGAGTCTGCACAGTGGCCTTGGGGGAGTGTCATCACCTGATGTGATGAAAGTGAGAAAGTTAAGGACTTGCCCAGGGTCCACAAGAGAGTGACACAGCCTGACCTGAAAGCCTGGCTCTTCCACTCCAAACAGAGCACGAGGCTCAGCCCCACCTTCCCTCCCAGGTTCCTTACACCAACCTGGCAGTCTGCCACCACACTGCCCAGCACGGGCCTGGCCTTACTTCTGGCCTGGCCTGAAGAGGTAGGACCCCAAACCACTCAGAATGGCTTCCTTTGCGTTTTAGAGCCTCAAGCTGTGACAAGACATGCCCAGGACAAATTGTCCCCCACCCCTGCTCCACCAGGCCCTTGTGCCTTTGGGCTTTGGGAACCTCCCACTGCAACTGCCATGCAAGGGGTGCCCCTCATAAAACACAGATTTGGGGAATGTGTGCCAGGCCGTGACCCCTGCCCACCCCCGCTCGGCGCCCCAGGTACTGCCAGCGGGATCCCTCCACTGGACCAGGAGAGTGGAGGTGGAGGCCACCCCTTGGAGGCCCCAACAGTGGTGTGGGCACGTGGGGTCGGCAGACTTCCCCAAGAGTGTCTGGGAGTTTCTGAAGATTTGTGGGCAGCGTGTCAGACCCAGAAGAGGTTGAGGCAGGCAGGCTGCGGGAGGCCCGACCGGTCAGCATGAGCACTTCAGCCTGAGGTTTCATCAGGGGTGGGAGCAAGGGTGGCGGAGTTTGAAAGAGGGAAAGTTAGGGGTTGTTTCAGAAGGTGGAGTTTCCTTATTTACATTTGAGTGCACTGCCATAGAGAGGAGGCAGACGACAGCCATCTCAGCTGGCTGGGGCCCTCTCTCATCCCACCTTAGGGAGGAGCTCACAGCACCCCCACCCATGAGTGTTGGGGTTTCCTGGGCTTTCCTCCATCCAGGCCCAAGGTCACCCCTCCCCCAGTAGGCACTCAAACCTGGCTCCCTGGAACCCCTAGCCAATATCTTTTTTTCCTGGGCCCTTTTCTTGGGCTCTGGCTCTGCCTACCCTGCTAAGGGCAGGGAGAGAGAGAGAGAGAGAGAGAGAGAGAGAGAGAGAGAGAGAGAGAGAGAGAGAGAGAGAGAAGGGAATAGGAAGAAGAAAGGGGAGAAGGAGGAGGATTGAGGGAAGGAAGAGTGGGAGGAAGAGATTGAGAGAGAGAGGGGTGCTCAGTACAGTTTCAGAGTTTGGGCCACTGCCCACCAAGAGCCACTGTCTGTGAGGAAGGGCCGTCTAGGTAGAGGTGGGTTTCCCTCTGCACATGGAGCTCAATAGATGTCTGTTGCCCAAAATCAGCCCTTCCCTGGACACCTCAGCCCTCCGGCACCACTGTGAGCCAGCACAGCTCTGGAATTGGGAAGCCACCTGACACCATATGTCTTCCGCTGGTCCTCACCCTCTTCGGCAGCTGGATGGACGCCTTGCAGAGCCAGGATGCTGCTTGGTGGTGACCCAGTGGTTCTGTCACTTCACATCACACAGCAGAGTCTAGGCCAGTGGTCAGCAAACTGCGGCTCACAAGCCACATGCGGCTCTTTGGCCCCTTGAGTGTGGCTCTTCCTAAGCCTTAGGAGTACCCTAATTAAGTGAATAACAACGCACCTACCTATATAGTTTAAGTTTAAAAAATTTGGCTCTCAAAAGAAATTTCAATCGTTGTACTGTTGATATTTGGCTCTTGTTGACTAATATCTGATCTAGGCCCTGGTCCAGCTCCTGTCCCGGTGGGCCCTCCTGCTGGTGGCCTGGTGCCCCACCAGTTCAGGTGGGGCGGGGCCTGCAATGGCAGCATCGGCCTCCTGAGGGAGCTCTCGGGAACTGCACTCTGGGTTTGGCAGAAATTTAAAACTGTATCTCTTCTCCCGTGGGCACCCCAGGCTGGGCACATCTCTACCATCCCCTGACTAGGGTCTCTCACATGGGCTTCAGGGGAGCCAAGGAGCCCCGACACCCCTAGGAACTCCACCGTCTCTGCTGAGCTCTGTTCACCCTCCAGGCTGGGCCTGAGGACCATGCTGCCTGTTCCTCTCAGGAGGCCCTCATCTGGACCAGCAAAGCAGCAGGTGGGGGTGAGACGTCATCCACTGGGTTTCTCAAATTATGGGGACATCATGAAGCTTCAGGGGACTCTGTGTAAGCCCCTTTCCTTCTGGCTTGAAGTGAAGACACCCCATCTATTTGGGCTCAGCTCACCTACCCCAAACCCCCTCCTTTAACCTCAACACCTACTCCTGGGTCCCCTCTGTGTGTTGGGGGTTCAGGTGCCTCAGTTCTGCATCCCTGTGGCAGAGGTCAGGGGTGACGTCGTCTCTGCACACCCCGCCTTCTTCTCACCAGGCGCTGTGGTGCGCAGTGCATGTCTGTAAGATGGGGAGTGCCAACTGCTCCAAGACAAACACGTCCAGGCAGCACAAGAGAGAATTGTGGACCCCAGGGAGAGGGCATCATTCCAGCAGCACCTGGTGTGTGGACAGGACAGGCCACCAGTGTACAGGCTCAGTCCCTGGCATTCAGGCCTGGAGACGGGCGCTGGGAGTTAAGTGTAGGGAGGGCCTGGCTCTGGGATGGTGGAGAAGGACATTTGTCTGTCTGTGACCACCCAGAGCAGGGCCTCAGGCTGACCCCAGAGAATTCAGATATCACCAGAAATTCCCCAATTATCAGGTGATTCCTTTGGGGAAGAGGTGCCCTTTCTACTCCGCCGGCAATCAGCCTCAGTGCCTTAGTTCTCTCAACCATAACTAGGTAAATAGCAACGTCAGCCTCTTAGTTAATTCATGTAAAGTGCTTAGCACATTTGTAGTGTGTACATTCCATCGCTCCATGTCTCTGTCCCCTTTGGTAGCCTGAGCAGGCCTCTAGCTCACCTGTGCTTAGCACAGCTGCTAGTGCATACCATAGCTCCATAAATGTCTCTGTCCCTTTCTTTTACACACCTGAGCCAGCCAGAACTGCCCTATCCAGCCACCTGGGACCTCAGACCCTGGTGGGACTCGGACCCCTGGCCCATATAGCATTTCTTTGGCAGAATCTGCCACTTGTGGCTCACAGGGCCTTTGCTCCGGGATGGTCAGGCTGGAGTCTGACAGAACTCCCAGGCCCTCCAACCTGCCATCCCTCCTGCCACAGGACAGCAAAGATGCTTGCAGAAATCTCCTTGGGGTCAGGGCCTCCCTTCCACAGACCCACAGGGAATGGGGACTGGCAGCATGCCCAGGAAGGAACCTCTAGGGCCACCAGACTAGGGACCCTGAATCCCAAACAAGGTCTACTTGTGAGACCTTGAACCAGCCACCCAGCTTCTCCGAGCTTCTTTTGCTCAATGTGAGACAAGGACAGTCCCCACCCCCTTCAGGGCATGTCGGGGTCACAGATGAGCCTGTGGGAACCAAGGGACTCATTTCACATGTAAAGTCGGATTCACATTTTAGGATGCCGGCATTTTAAAATCAGGGAAATGTGTAATATATTTTTCTCTGTGGCTATTTCTGTCTCTCTGTCCCCTGCCAAGTGCCAACTTCTCTCCCCAAGAAACCAGAGCTTAGGGTAATTCCTAAAACACGGAGGCTACACTTCCCCTGCACAGGGCAACAGATAAGAAATGAGGGAGGGGGGGACTCTCAGGGAAAAACCAAAAAGAGGCGATAGTGCTACATTCTGGGATGTGAGTGCGAGTGTGCTTATAACTAAGTGTCTGAATGGCTGGGCCAAGGGTTCTGGACACCAACAGGGTTTTCCCAATTCACAGGGGAAGTCATATCTATGTTTTCAGAATTGCTATTTCTGATCATGGTGAACTAAATCCCCAACTGAGGTCAACTTAAAAGTTGCTCTGATATAGTTTTAGTCTGATTTGGGGTATTGAGGGCCAAACAAGGCAGTAAGGAATCACAGGGCCAAGGTCAGGGAAAGGAAGGAACCCAGAGATGTGTGCCTGGCATCTGGAGCTACTTTCTCCCTAGGGTCCCGCTGGTCCTAAAAGATACAGTGAGCTGCTGAGCAGAGCTGTTAGTCTCTGGGGCAAAGGAGGTAAAAGCCCCACCACAAGAAGGGGTGCCTAGCAAACCTTGCATGTCTTAGATTGGGACTCCAGAGAGCTTCACTCCCAGAATACGAATGGAAACAGGTCAGCCCTGCGAGGGACTGCAAGTCATTTCAGCCCCAGAAAGTTGAAAGCCATTCTGGTTTGCTAGATCCCAGGCCACCTGCCAGATGTAAACATAACCCTTGTCGGGGAAGGAAACTTTATCCTACCTCAAATTATTTCTACAAGTTTCAGATGTAATATGTGGTACTCAACCAAAAATCACCAAGCATGTGAGGACACAATACAAAACTAGCAAAAAACAAGAGAAACAACAGACACTAGAAACAGACCCATGAAGGCTCCATGTTAGGGAGTTACTGAACTTCAAAATAACTATGCTTAATATGCTCAAATATATCAAAGAGAGGATAGGCAATTTTGATAGAGAGCTGGGAATTATTTTTTAATAGTTTGTTTCTTTTTTTATCCCATCTATTTCATTCCTAAAACACAGGGGCTACATTTCCCCTGCACGAGGCGACAGATAAGAAGTGAGGAAAAAAAACAACTCTCTGGGAAAAGCCAAAAAGAGGCGATTGTGCTACATTCTGTGATGTTTGTGTGAGTGTGCTTACAACAGTGACAATACATTGTGTATGCACCATGCTACTTCCTAATACCAACGTTGTTGTTGGTTTGTAAGATGCAATTAAACACAGACACTCCCGAAACTCAGCAGACCACAGTCTTAAAGTGCCTTTGCACAGGGGCCCCCCTCCCTCTTCCCTTGCTCCTGCCTAGCCCCAGCTCTGTCCCTGATTCAGTCATGGCAAAACGTAGCAGCATTTGAGCATGTGTTTTGTGCCAGGCCCCTGCCAAGGGCTTTCCACACATTGTCACATCTTCCCCAGACCTATGAGCAGGCTATGACTCTGCTCCCATTTTAAACATGGAGAAACTGAGGCTCAGGACCTCCATGTAACATGTTTGAGGTGCCCCCACTAAGAAGCGTTAGAACGAGCACATGGACCCGGGTCTGCCTGCTCCTGGAGTGGGCCCCTGCCCACCTGCTGACTGCTGGGGGAATCCCTGATGCCTGTGACCAGAGGCCTTGGGTTCTCCTCTCCACACTCATTAAACACCGACCGCTTACAGGGCCCTCACCTGGGAGACCTAGTGTTCCGGACCCAAAGCCAAGGCTTAGGAAGTGAGAGCACTTGACTGGCTCAGGGAACCTATCTCTCCTCCTTTCTCCGCTTCCTCGTCCCTTCTTCTGGAACCCGGGGCTCAGCGTGCAGAGAGCTCAGGGTGGACCAGGGTGCCCCCAGGCCACATGCACAGAAGGAGCAAGGGCCACAGTGCAAAACCCTGTTGTGACCACCAGGTCCTGCTGGGGAAGCTGGGTGAGGGCTGTCAAAGAGCTACCTCCTGGGGAGCCGAGGGGCGACCCTGCTCTGGCCCAGGTCCCAGGTTCCTTCCCCCGAAACAAATACTCGGAGATTTGCTTGGAACAGTACTGTTTCCAAACAAGGATGCAGGCAGGGGCTCTGGCTTTACACAGGCTGGGGGGCCAGGAAATCCAGGCCGGGGCTTGTGGAGGGTACAAGTCTCCAGGCAGTCGTGGGCTCAGAAGCCATGAGGCAGCCAGCCCAGGCCTGGCCACGTGGCCCCGGGCCTGCTTAGTGGCTTTACCTGATTAGTCTGGTCAGGCAGAGGGGTCCCTGGGTCCGGCAAGGTGGTGGGATAAGCTAAGGAAAGGACAAAGGGGAACGAGCATTCCTAGGGGAGGATGTAACATGTGACTGAGGAGGGGACAGAGCAACGCTGGGGAAAGGGGAAGGGAGGGGAGGGGGAGGGGAGAGGAGTGTTGGGGGGGCATGTGCAGGGAGCGGGGTGGATGATGACAGAGGGGCTGGGCAGGGCCTCTGTCCCACTCAAGGTGCTGAGAAAGGGTCTTCTCAGTGCTGACCTGCTAAGGAGGAGGGGGAGGGCTCTAGCTCAGCAGCAATTGAGCTTTTGAGAATGAATAAGGGGGTCGTGCGCAGACAGGGGTGGGAAGCTGGAAGTGGGGGACAGTCCAGGCCTGGACGCTGGCCTGGGCTCCGGGGGCAAGAGAGGCGGGATCCTCTGGTCCAGGCCAAGTCAAGGTGGAAGGCGGCAGCCCAGCATCACCTTGCAGCCAGCAACCCTGTCGTGGATTCGGAAGGAAGGAGGTGAGTGAGAGAGATGGGGTACGTGCCAGGGCTTGTCGGTGTCACTGCTGGGTGGGCCAGACGCCACACTCTGACCCCACCAAGTCCCAGCGCCTGCCTGCCCGCCTGGAGCCCCCAGTTGTCGAGAGGGCCTGGCGCCGGGACAGGAGGAGGATGGCGGCGCATGCACCAGAGCAGGGCTCCCCCAAACCTCTGCCCTGGCACCAAGGAATTAAGGGGTGACTCACCCAAGGGGGTCCTACAGCTTCAGGGAGGTGACCCGGGGGATGTGGAAGAGCTGAGTCTCCTCAGAGCTGCTGGAGCTGTGGCATCACACAGAGAGTGAGGCACCCCACACAACCCCAGCCCAATGGGGACAAGCCCAGAGCCCCGACATTCCTGCCTCAGACGCTCTCCGGGGGCGGGGGGTTGGGGGAGCGGAGTCTGAGCAGCAATGCCTGGTGGGTGGGTGTAGCAAGGAGCAAGGGTGGCTCCTCAGTGTGGCTCCTCGGGGCCAGCAGGCGCCTCCTCTGCCTGGTGGGGGGTCTCAGGAGGGGTGTGAGGCCCCGTTGCCCCCACAGTCTTGGCAGCCCCTCACCTGAGGCGTTTCCAGATGGGATGGAAGTATTTGGAGGTCTTGATAGCAAAGATGATGCTGGGGACCAGGAAGAAGGTGCACCACGCCAGGCAGAACCAGAAGGCATTCTGGAACAGAGGGTGTGGGGTTAGCTTGCCGGGGCTGGGGCTGGGGTGGGCAGCTCGGTACCGCAGGCCCCACAGCCTCAGGGAGGGGCACGAGGCAGTGTTCCCAGAGCCGAGTGCAGGCCTGGGGCAGGGACCCTGCCTCGCCTCAGGTCCTGCTCATGCATGCCCCCAGGGGCCTTAATGTCCACGAGCCCGTATGAGTGCCCCAGCACTCACCCAGGGGTCAGCCATCATGTCACACAGGATCACGCGGCCATTGTCCAGGGCTCCAGAGAGGGGCTGGCAGGTGGCGATGTGCTGAGTCACCTGTGGCACCACATGAGGCAGGTACATCCAGACCCACAGGTGCACACCCCACAGTCAGAGAGAGAGGTTGACAGACACAGACAGGTCCAGGGACACATAGGGGGGACACAGGGATGCAGATCACATGGACAGACACATGGACACAGGAACACAGAGATGTAAGGACACACAGCTCAGCTCCTGCCCTTTCCATCATGCCCTAGCCTGTATTAAGTGCCTACTGTGTGCCCAGCACTGTGCCTGCAGTCACACTCTCCCTGGAGAGGCAGCACAGGAGGCGGCAGGCTGCGGGCTGGGTTGGACTCAGACAGGATGGGCAAGGGGCCAGCACGAGGAAGGGCATGGGAGCAGGTGTGGACAGCACATTCGGGACCTGTGGCCAGTTCCGCTCACACTCAGGCCTCAGAGAAGGGCTGCCTGGAGGGTGGGTGTGCAGAGCCCAGCTAGCGAGCAGGGGCATGGATGCCAAGTTTGGGAGTTTGGGTTCCAAGGCACCTCCAGGGCATCCCCAGGGGGCTCTGGGGTGGAAGAGGGTAGAGCAGAGTGAACGGCTGGTACCGCTGGGAGCGAGCAATCAGCAGGGGCTCTGAGGCCAGGAGGGGCCTGTGCCCCACTCACCTCCTCTCTCACCCAGGCCACGTACTGGGAGAAGTAGCCCATCTCCCGGGCCAGGAAGCACTCGCTTTCCTGCAGGAAGGAGAGGAGCCCTGGCTGGCAGGAGTCCCAGGAATCGGCACCCAGTACCCATGCGTGGCACCATCAGGTCAGGCCCAGCTGGCTTTCCTGGGAGCCACGGTGAGGGGACAGGGCTGGAGGACAGGCCGGGCTGGGAGCCATGTGTGCCTCAGCCCCGCAGCCCTCCCCTGGCTCTGAGGCAGCCGCCACCCCTCTGCCATCCCTCACTCACATTCCTCAGGATACGGGCAGCCCAGGCAGGCAGCTCTCCTTGTAGGCGGGTGGCCCTGTCCAGGACACCTGAGGTCTCCCGCTGGGGAGAGGAGACGGGCTCACTCAGTGTGCCGCTCGGTCCGAGGCGGCCTCACTCATTAACTCAGCATATAGCACACAGCACGCTCAGCCTGGGGCAGGGGTGTTAGGCCCTAAGGTCACAGCGGCCCAGACAGTGGTCCTCGGGGATCTGTTCACCCACCCCAGATCTTCCCACCCAGCCCTCAACCTCCCGTGGGACCGGGCAGAGCAGGTGAGGTCCCAAGTCAGCTGGGCCTCCTCCTCCCTCCCTCTGCTGCCCACCTGCTCCTCCCCACCCTCCCGTCTCCAGAGCCACCTGGAGGTCTGGTGCTGAGAATGCCAGGGCCCTGACACTGATGTTGAGCTTGGCCTGTGGAGGAGAGATGGGGCTGGTCAGGGCAAGAGCAGGATCCGATGCCCGCCTCCCCGTTCGTGCCCTCTGCCTGCCTGCCCTCCTCCACAGGCCCCAAGCTCCCTGGGCCTCCAGCTTACCACCAGGCTCTGCTGGGGGAGGACCTTCTCCTGGTAGAGGGTTCTGAGCCCTTGGGCCTCCTCCTGCAGCTGCTTCCCCAGCACAGAATTGCCCTGAGGGGAGACAGGGACAGAATGGCCTCTGCCCAGAACTGGGCAGCCCTTGCCAGCATGTCCTTTACCAAACTGTTCAACCAACATGCTGAGGGGTGTGCATGCCAGGCTCAGATGAAAACACTAAGGCCTCCTTGAACTCCTGGGCTGGATCTGGGTTTGGAGGCCTGAGCTCAAGTTCAAGGTCTACCGCTAGCTTGCTGGGCATCCCTACGTCAGCCACAAAACCTGTCTGAGTGGCATCTGCTCGGTGGGGTCTATAACCTATCTGGAAAGTAACTTTTAAACTCGAAATGTTTCTAAATACAAAGTGCTATCTTCCCAGTGGAGTTGAAACTCCTGAGGGGCAACTGTCGTGATAGCTGCTCCATCGCACTGTCCTCGTGCCACCTGTCCCAGCGGCCCCCACGAGCACTGAGCACTTACAAACGCTTGCCCCACGGGGTGATGTCAGACCAGTCAGTCCGTCTGATCTCACAGACAGAATAAACAACGCCCCCAGATGGTAAATGACTTGCCCAAGGCCACACAGCCAATTGGTGGCCAAACTTGAGTCAGAACTGATACTGCAAAACCCTTCAGCCCTGCTGGGGGTGCGGAGCCTCACTGGTGGGAGCCTCAATCCCCTGCCTGTGCCCTCGCCCCCTCCCCAGTCCAACCACTCCCACCCCCTCCCACAGCACAGGCCTCTCCCCGACTCCTGCCTGCCCGGCGGGGTCCCTGTTCCCTTCTTACCTGAGAGCGGGACAGTCCTTCCAGGTCATGGGCCAGCTTCTCCACACTGGTGTTCACCACCGGCTTCTTGGTCTGGGGGCAGATGGAGGGGCCAGGAGGGGATGAGCCCTGCTTCCCCCTCCCCTGAATTGCCAGTCTCTGCAAAAGTCCTGCACACCAGGTAAGTCAGTAGGGACCCATCAGCAGGTTTGACTGAACCTGTGACTGACATACGCCATTTTCCATTCAGATAGAAGAGAAAAAGTGAGGCGCCCTCTGGTGTAACCCAAGGAAGAGGGGACTTCCCACCAACATTTGCCACAGCAGAGGGTTCAGAACCACGGACAGCGGCACACTCTGGGGTTGGGGGGACATTCACTCCAGCCCAGAAGGATGGGGACACCAGGACAGGCCTGGGGCACGTGGTCTGGGGACCCCCCTCCCCCAGAGACATGGGAGTTGAGAAAAGATGGAGGGCTGGGACAAGGCGAGATGCACCCTTCCAGTTCCTCCACGGGCCCCTCTGTTCTGCAGCGGTCTGGCCTGAGGGGCCCACGGCTGACCTGGATGAGGAAGCCAGGGTAGTGGATGTTACTAAGCCCACTGCTCTGCAGGGCCTGCAGGTCCCGGAGGCCAGCTGGGCTCAGCAGGTCCAGACTCTCCATGTCCACTTTGAGGTTCTGCAACTCCTGCTCCAGTTTGGCCGAGTACTAGGAGAGAGGGGACAGGGTGGGGGCATGCCCAGGCTCTGAGCCAGGGCCCCAGAGCTGCTGTCCTAGATGGGGGTCACCAGGGCCTCCATGCTGGATCCTCCCAGCCCCAGACAGGCCCCCACAGACCTCTGCTTCCTACCCACCCTCTCCCTCCAGCCCATCCCCACCAATACCCAGTCCCCCTCAAGCACCTGTCTGGCTATTGGACAGAAACACAGACCTCCCCTGGCATCCAGTGTAAAACAGCTTCCCCAGCCCACCTGTCACATCACCACATGTCAGGGCTTCAGAGCACCTGCCCCTGTGACACTGGTTATGTGTGCACCTGCCACTGCCATCAGCTCTGTGAGAGCAGCGCCTCCTCCGCCCATTCTGAACCAAACCCTCGGGGTCTAGAGCAGGGGCTCACGTGTGGTGGGCGCAGGACAAGTGTGCTGAATGTGTAGAAGTGAATGGATGGATAGATGATTGAATGACTTAATGAATGAACACAATCACTTAAGCCAGACCACAGTTTCAAAAGGGACACTCAGCATTTCCCAGCCATTGCTGGAGGAGATTTAAAGGGTGTGACACTCAGCCATGTTTAACAGATGAGAGACGGAAGCCAGAGAGGAGCATTCACCTGCCCGAGGATTCACAGCAGGTTAGAGAATGGAGCCCAGCCCTGGTCCCCTCCTGCCCACTGCCCTGCCTTCCCAGGGGGAGAAAGGCCTAATTCTTTCTCGGAGGCATCCGTGACACACAGGCAGGTACAGGACATGTTTGAAGGTGGCCAGAGCTCTCCTGGTGCCCTGGAAAGAACACCTTGCCACACTTATCCCTGCCTCACCAGCTCTTGGAGGACAGGCCCTCTTAAGGTCACATTTGATGTTGCCAGATGGCCCCCAAGGACTGCCCAGTCCCTCTGAACCTGAGGCCCTAATGTCCAGACTCATCTGAGCTGGACCCTCCCCTCCCAGAACTGGCTGAGACCCCTCCCCACAAGAGCCATGACTCCCAGCCAGCAGAGCAGGGCCCCTCTGCCAGGCCCCTGCTGACGCCCTCCCTGGCCAGCCTCCCTCCACGGGCAGTGTCTGTCATGACTGAGAACCCGGCATCACCTGCACCTTGTCTGGTTAGAGACCCTGGAGGAGGAGAAAGCTAAGGCCCCCCCTTATACAGTTTAAGGTACGAAGTTGGGACTGTCACCTGGACCCCCTGGCTATGCTGGCTGCAGGACTCAGGCACTATGCAGCCCTGTGGGCTGAGAATGAGGGGTGGGTTACAGAGGAGTTGTAAGGTTTTCTGGATGGAGAATCAGGAGTCAGCACGCTCGGGGCAGGGGTGGGTTCCCAGGACATGCTGGGGGAAAGCTCCCTGGGGGCCTGGGAGTCAGGCGCCTCTCCCTCACTCCCTTAGTGTGGAGAGAGGAACGGAGAGAGTGCCCACCCTCAGGAGAACCCCCTCCCCAACAGCTCTCAGGAAGTAGCTCTTCCTGCTCTGTCCCAGGACTGTTTCTATGGGCACGGATCCTTCCCCTGGTTCTCTGCACCAAGCTCTGGCAACGTCCAGCGGCTGAGGGACTGAGTCCTGCCGCCGACTGGCAGTGTAAGCTCAGCAAGGGGCCATGCCTAGTGGTACCCAACTTCACCACCATCATTTTCAATGTCACCCCATCCCGACCGCAGCATACCAGCCAATGCCTGTCCCGGGCAGGACACACCCTCAGCCTCCTACTCACTGCCACCAGCCTTCCCTACTGCGGCCTCAGCTGTGTCCAGTTTTCCTGGAGCACAATGCTCAGAGCTGGGCACGGCCCCAGGCACCCACCCGCCCACCTGCACATCCCAGAAACCTCCTGGGCGCTAGCCCTTGGCCAGGCCCCGAGCTGCCATCAGGTGGACCTGAGGCACCTCAATGTCTCTTGCAGACATCTTAGGTTCAAGGAGATGGTCCCACCACAGAGGCAAGACAGGAGGAGGGGCGTCTGTAGGGAGTGTCCCCACTGCCTCAGGTTCCCTCACCTGGCTCAGATCCAGGTACGACTCCAGGTCATAGGTGTCATTGAGCTGCAGGACACTCCAGAGTGGAGCCCCTTTCCTGCACTGCCTGTGGGGGAGGGGGGAGGAAGAGAGACAATGGGCGTCAAAGATGAGAGAGGGGATGGCCAGGGGGCTGGTGTCACCCTAAGGGGACACCCACCTCAGCTCCTCCTCACACTTGTCCCAGCCCCGGCTTCCTACTCACTGATAGGCCAGGAGGATGCTGATGTTCTTCTTCAGACCAAGAAGGTGGGACAAGTTCATGGAGGAGGGCAAGTTCCCCGGTGTGTCAACAAACTGGAGGTGGAGCAGAGAGAAATGAGCCTGGAGTGGGCAGGGGCAAGCTTTTCCCAGCCAAGGGCCCAGTCCCACGACATCCTGGCTTAGCAGACATCATACCCCTTTGACTCCGGCCCAAACCTGCCTCGAACTCAAATCACCCTGGGCCCTAACACCCAGCAGGGACCCTTCCTGCAAATCTTGGGGAGGAGGTCAGCCTGGTCTGCAACAGAAAGTCTGGGATTACCTGCTAGAAGCACTGAGGAACCAGGACCCCCAATTCACAGACTCAGAGTTAGGGGAAAGAGGGGCTGAGGTCTGGGAGTCCCCACCCCGGGGCTGGGCATCAGTCCAGGCACTCACAGGCCCTCTCTCCCACTCCTCACCAATTGGTGGTTTTCTGTCTTTCTTGGGTCGTCTTTATCATTGCCCCTTCCTCCCCCTCTTGCCCTCTCTGGCCCCCACTTCCTTCCACCCTCTTTCTCTGCTCATATCTCCCTCCACCCACCTCGTAGAGCTTCCCGCTCTCCCAGCTCCGACACACCAGCGTCTGCACGTTGCCGCCCACCAGGAAGGTGGAGAAGACCAGGAGGATGAGGGGCGCAGCGAAGAGGAAGCTGAGGTTGGCCCCACTGGGGAAGGCAGAGGGTGGGGGTTGAGGCGAGAGAGACCCTCTGTCCCCACCCACATCCCAGGCCAGCGTGGTCAGCAAGTTGGTCCCAGGGCAGAGCCCTTTGGGGAGAAAAACTCAGAGGGCGCCACCACCTTGGCCCAGAGTTAGAACTGCTGACTCCCCCACCCACCCACCCCGTCCTCACTGCTGCTGGGCCCTGGCAGCCTAGAGGAAAGGGTAACTGTTTTGCTCAGAGACAGGGCTGCCGCCCCCTGGGCCCAGGGCACATAGAGGTGACCAGCTCCAGAGCTCAGCCCTCAACAGGACCACCTGGCACAGCCAGCCAGGACCCATCAGCAGGCGCAACTTAGAGGGTCTGAGCAGGACCAGTGCAGCTGACCTGCAGGGCTTTTTGGGGAGGTAGGCACAGCCTCATGTCGGGCCTGAGCTTAGACAGTAAAACATGGGCTGGATTTCAGCCCCCACCCTCCCCTTTGGCCAGGCACCCTTATGCAGTGAGCAGCCTGCACAACTGAATGTGGCAGCCCTGGCCTTAGAGACCATCTAGTTCAGGGCAAATGGGTTCTGTCTCTGGGGCCGCCTCCTATGGTGGTGCTGCCTGGATGCGGGGTGAAGAAGAGGCTCTGTCTGGGCTCAGTGGGAGTGCCTTTGGTTGCTGCAACTGCAACTGGTGTGGAGTGGAAGTGCTTCTGTGTTGTCTTTCCTGCTCTAGTCCAATCCTTTTATACAGATGAGGACATGGGGCCCAGATGGGTTACGAATTTGCCATGGCCACCCAGCGAGTCCGTCTCTCAGTGCCCAGGAGAGAAGGAGTGTCCGTGGGCACAGGGGAACCTGGCCAGCCCGATGGGAGACCCTGCCCCTCTCCACAGCCCTTCTTACACCAGGAGGATGCGGGCTCCAGCCCTGCCCTTGGCCTCCAAGTGGCTGCGGT
Organism: Myotis daubentonii; assembly: GCF_963259705.1. Lineage (NCBI taxonomy): Eukaryota > Metazoa > Chordata > Mammalia > Chiroptera > Vespertilionidae > Myotis > Myotis daubentonii. The sequence goes on along the minus strand of NC_081851.1, from coordinate 21,681,995 downwards.
CCCGCTGGGCAGACAGCCCCCAGATGCCCAGGTTGAGGCCCACGAGGTTACAGACCACCACAAGCAGGACCACAGAGCACAGAACGTAGCCCACAATCCACCTGCCACAGAGAAGATGCAGGTGTTACTGAGAAGGGATAGGCTAGCATAGGACCTAGTGGCTGGGTGAGACCACTAATGCCAAGGCTTAGAGTGTAGATATGGGCACTTCCTGAGTGCCCTCCCGCCCCCCCAGTGCTCCTATGGGGTCCACAGGCTCAGATCTCAAGGACATGCAGCCAAGGTTGGGACACAGGGGCCCAAGGAGTAAAGGATCTTGGCTTAAAGGAGGCAGAGGGTTAGTACAACAAGGAGTTGATGGGGACTGTATAGGGCCCTGGTGGCCAAGAGGCTGGGCTGCCGACTCCACCCCCACCCCGATGGGTCCCAAGCACCTGTATTTCTCGTATCTCTGCACCTCCTTCAGGTAGGGGCGGCTACTGTTTTCCACCGTCTCCAGTGCCTGGCTCCAGCGAGAGGCCGCCTCCCAGTTTGGAAACGCTTTGGCCAGTGTCTTCAGCCCTTTAGGCTGCTGGGCCACCGCCTTCTTCAGCTCTGCCCAAAGCAGCAGGGGCTTATGGGTTGGGGAAGGCACCCAGGGGCCCAGGGAGAGGATGGGCAGGAAGATCACCTGGGACCCACAGAGAAGGCCCACTCTGTCCAGGCCCAGCCCAGGATCAGCCGTCAGCCTCCACCCACTGCCCCACTCCTCAATCGGCGAGCCTGTCGTTTGGGGTGGAGTGGGGAGGCATGCTGGGCAGCCAGCCTGGCCCCTGGGCAGGGCCTTACCTTTGACCACATCGGCCAACTGCAAGGAAGCCACGCGTGGGAGGGCGTTAAAGGTGCTGTTCTCCTGCCAGAGCAAAAGGCAGCTGTGCCTCCCGCTCTATACCTGGGGGTCCCCGCTTGGGGACCTCAACACCACCAGGCCCAGAGGGAGGGGATCTCACTTTGTGCTCCCAACTCTGGAAATCGGAAGACAGCCTTCCCTTGGTTCTCTTGGTCGATGGCTTCTTTCCCCTCCCTGGGCCCAGCCTGACCCAACTCCCCAGAGCTCCTCGATGACCCTCCCTTTTATCCCCAGCCCTCGTGCCTAGACTATTGCAGTAGACTCCCACCTCTCCCATCCGTCCTGCACATGACTGCTGGGTGTATTTCCCTAGCGTCCATTCTAACCCACTCTCGCAACCTCAGCTCCCACTCCTTCCTCCTGGAACCATGGCTGCAGCCACCTCACACAGCTGCCTCACCGTTTCCTCAACTCAGGCATTCCAGGCCCTGGGTCACAGGTGTTGGCTCATGCTGTGGGGCCCCCCACAGCCATGTCCACCCAGGAGATCCTGCCCGTCTTTGGGGCTCAGTTGGAGGCTCCCTCCCTGGCTGCCCTGTCCCCACACCCTAAGGGTCCTAGCTCTTGCTTCTGAGTTCCAGGCCTGCTTCTCCCACCAGACCGTGTGCACTCAACAATTGGCATCCATCGTGGGATTTCAGCCCTGGGTACCTGTGATAGGTGAGGCCCTGCTTTAACCAAGTCTTAGGTTCAACTGGGCAAGCACCCGAAAGGGGGAAACTGAGGCTCCTCGCGGTGAGTTCTCTGGCCGGTGGGGGAGAAGCCGGGGAGACAGGGTGGGCACTCACCTCCTGGACCATGCTGGAGAAGTTGGCCTCCGGGACGCCCTCCAGGCGATGTAGGACATCGTCCACGTGGGGCACCTGAAATTGGAGGGGGTGGTGGGTAATGACAAAGGCTGAGAGGGATCCCTGAGGGAGGATGGGGGCAGAGGCCGCTGAAGCCTCAGTGTCCTCATGTGTAATGTCGGGACCAGCACAGCCCTGTCCTGGGTGGCAGTGAGACCTCAAGGAGCTCATGGCACTCCTCGTGCCGTAGGAAAGCTGCTGCCCCTCTACCAGGACGACTAGCATTAGCCCCGGGAGGGTGCAGAAGCATGGGGGTCTGCCTCGGGAAACAGGGCCCAGGGCGACTCCGGGAGCAGCAGGCAGAGCAGCCCCCTCGCTCTATCGGCCTCTGTCCGGCCGGCACCTGGTTGAAGTCAGCTCCCAGCTCCAGGCCATGGGCCTGGCTCAGGGTCTCCTGGCAGCCCTGGCAGCTGGGCTTCTGCAGCAGGTCTCGGAGGCGCTTTCGGTGTGCCGCAATAGCCTGCTCCAGGTCCCGCTGCCCCTCCCGCAGCTCTAGGAGGGTGGCATTCAGGGCTCGGAGGTGGTCCACGGAGACCTGCAGGGCTGAGAGGCCCCCCAAATCTTGACTGAGCAGTCCCCCCACTGCTGCCACTTCCTCCGAGGCCTGGAAGGAAGTAGAACATCTCTCCCCCCCCTCCCCCGCCCCACCCAGCCAAAGGGAGCTGCCAACATTGACCTCTAACCCCAATAGTTATAAGGGAAATGGCCCCAGGGCACATTCGGGCAGGATCTGGGCAAGGGTGCCCAAGGGGATCCTAGGACAAAGCCAAGGGTGGGGCTTGGCTAAGGCGGCAAAAGAAATCCAGGGCCGAGTGAGGGTGGGGCCTGGCCTCAGGAGACACCACCCTGGACGCTGTCCCCGCTCACGCTGGCCCCACTCACCCTGGCCCAGGCTGAGCAGTGAGGCCAGCACCTCATACACCGCGCTCTGGAGCTGGGTGTGGATCGCAGTCCAGATGCTCCCGGCAACACCTGAAGAGCACAGGGCAGTCTGAGGGCTGGTCCCCAGGCGCCGGAAGCCCTCCCTGCCGGTCCATCCAGCCTCCCCAGGCTCTGCAGCAGCCTGACTGCCCAGCTGGGCCCAATCCCCACCTCTGTGAGGGTGTTCCCAGGGGGAGCCCAGGATGAGGGGATGAGAGGGACCCTCAAGACAGACCTGGGCAGCGGGCCCCAGGGGCTGGCCAGGCTGCCGGCCAGCTCAAATCTCACCATCCAGGTCCTTCAAGACGCGATTCTGGGGAACGGAGAACTGCTGTGCCACAGCCTGCAGCTCCTAGGCAACACAGGGCCGTCACCTGGCAGGGCCCCTCCATCCTTTCCCAGCCCTTCCCCTGACTCAGGCGTGCATGTATGTAGTACAGTGACGCTCCAGCAGGGGGCAGCCAAGTACATGTTGGAAGGACCCACTCTGCTCTGACCTGCCTAGGCCTGGTGCTCATGCGGATGAGAGGTTACCCGGTACTCACCTGGGGGAAATCAGAGGCCAGGCCCCGGAGGCTGAGCAGCGTCTCGGGCAGGGCCTCCACACCGGGGCCCATCTGCTCATGCGCACGCTGGTTGGTGACAAAGGCACAGACAACACCGATCCTGTGGGATGGGGCGGAGGAAGGAACTCGCTGGGTGTCCCCGGGCACCTGGGCCTGGGCCCACCCTCCCGCCTGAGCCGGGCACCCCTCACAGCAGCACGAGGGTGGTCAGCAGCAGGAAGGTCATGAGGGTGCCGCGCTCACAGGCCATCTCCTTGTACTCCGTCTTCGCTGGGCCCCCACAGCGCTGGCGGCCACGGCAGCAACAGAAGCAGAGCCCGGCAGTGGGCACCACCAGGAGGTAGAGGCCCGCGATGACAGCGCACACCACATAGCCAGCCTCGTACCGCACCACCTGCAGGGCCGGGGGGCAAGGCGTTCTGACCCACCAGCCAGCCTGCCCTGCAGGACACCCCAGGGCCACCAGGAGGGCGGATGCACCCAGCGGGCACTTTCACAGACGTCCTTGAACCCATGCAGGTTACACGTGTCCATATTGTTGTTTACCACCTTACAACGGAGGAAACTGCCCTCCAGGGAGGTCGGGGTTCAGTGCAAACCCCAGTTAAGGGCAGAGCTGTGGTTTGCAATCAAGTCTGCTGACTGCAGGGCTCATGAAAGAGGGGAAGGGATGCCCAAGACCCACCCTGGGGGACAGCCAGCAAGGCGGGCCGAGCTGAGGGGGCCTTCCCCCTCCTGGCCCCCAGGCTCAGCCTGAGCTCCCTCTCCACCCTGCCCAGCCTCACCTCATCCACCTTGACGGAGGCCGGCTCATTCAGCAAGTTCCTCACCAGCTCTACAGAAAAAGGCAAGCTGGGTGCTGGGGGCTGGGGATTTGGGGTTTGGGGTTTGGGGCAGTGACTGCTCTGCCCCTGTTCCCGCCCCCACACCAGGAGAGGTGGGCTCTCTGGAGGGTCTCCTCCCACCACCAAGGCACCCTGGGAGAAGGCAGTGTCACCACAGCCCCTGGCCATCATGCCCAGGCCTCGGATGGAGTGGCTGAGGGAAGGCCTGGCCACCCCTCTTCCTGGGCCCTACAGGCTGGCCCTGCAGCAGGAAGCCAGGCCACCGGCCTGGTGAAGAGTGGAGCTGAGCCTGGCCTAGCAGCTCCTCCCCTGGGAGGCAGGGGACAGGCTGAAAGGGCCCTGCAGCCCCTCCTGCTCCTCCCAGCCCCTAGCACCACTAGACCTAGAGGAAATCCTAGCCAGCTCTTTGGGAACTTCTAACGTAACCTCTATGTTAGGTCAGAGAGACTGAGGCTCAGAGAGGAAAAGGGCTCCCCCAAGGTCCCACAGGAAGGTCCTGGGGGCGTCTCCAGGTGATGCCCCTGGGCAGGAAGATGGGGGTGGGGAATGCTGGGGATTCTGCCCTCCAAAACCCCTGTTCCACGATGGAAGGGGACAGGGTGCTGGCCAGGGCCCGTCCCGTGGCCCGCCTGGGGAGAGCACACTCACCGGCAGGGAAGGGGTTGAGCTGCACAGTGGAGAGGAAGCGACGCACGGTGCCGTAGAGGTGGTCTAGGGGCCCTGGAGCGCGCACGCGAGGGGCCAGCCACCGGTCCCTGGCTGCCTGCGTGAAGGTCAGGCGCGTAGCCGGGCCAAGGGACTCACAGTCCGTGGCCCGCGCTCCCAGCAGGCTCAGGGCCAGCATCAGGCCCAGGCCCAGAAGAGACGCCATGAGGCCGCCGCGGCTGAGGGCAGGCGGATGTGGGCTCAGGCGGCAGAGAGTGCAGGAGGAGCACAGGGCCGGCCGTGCATCCTTCACCAGCCTCGTCCTTCAGATCTCAAAACTGGCCTGACGGGTTTGGGCTCCAGAGCTACCTGGGCGCCCGCCCAGAGCGCTGGAAGGGCAGGGCGGAGGCCTGGAGTTGGGGGGCAGGGCCTGTTTGGACCGCCCTCAGCACCTGGGGTGTGGGAGCCTGGCGCTCTGGCCCCTCCCCAGGTCCTCCTGGGAGGGCTGCCTGCGAGCTGGGTTAGAGGCGCACTCAGTAGCTCTGGATTGGCTAGCGAGGCCCAATTGCAAATATTACATTCTGTGCTCAGACCAGCAGCCCAGACTAGGGGCTGGGAAAACAGCCACCCAGGGAAGCCCTGGCCCCAGGGCAGCAAGAACAGCCTTCCAGGCTCCTCTCCCAGCTCCTTCTGGGGCCCGCGGCCCTCTCACCCACACCTCTGCTGCCAGCCCATCTGCACCAGACAGGCCACCAGGCGTTGACCCGAGTGGCTCTCGGAGGGGCCACTCAGGCAGGCACAGGCCTTTGGGTAGGCAGACTCCCGTCAAGGTGAGCCCCCTGGCCCAGGAGTGCCCCGTCCAGTCCCAGCAGAGAGAACTGGTCCAGGCTGTGCCCCGCGATGTGTCTGCACAGGCCTCTGCTTTCTAAATGGCTGTGTGACTGATACCGAGACACTGCCTGTGGCTGGGGAAATACGCCAAGTGAATGGTTTGGTCCTGGCAGCATTATCCATCACACCAAACCCATCCGATGGCCACCCGACGAGGGAATCGGTAAAATGAGCATCTCCCATGGCACACCCGGCAGTCATTAAAGAAACGGCTGTGGAAATGGCTCTTTGACCTGCAAGATACTCACAGGGCACAGATGCGAGCAAACGGCTGATCACGTAACAGCACGCGAGGGAAGGCGTAAAACTCGAGCAGCTGTGGGTAAATCCGCTAAAATCACGGGCGATTTTTATTCTCTTCTGCTCATCTCTACTGCCCAACTTATTTGCCCGGCACTTGTGTTGTTTGTGTCCAAAGAAGTAATAGGAGTTTGTGAGTTTCCATGGGAGCCCTGGAGGGAGGGCTGCTGCCCTGGTTTTCGGGGTGAGTGAGTTGCTCAGGGATTTTTTGCTGCTCATGGGGCGGGGGGGGGGGGGGGGTCACTTAAATCTGAGTCAGGGCCAAGTCGGCAGCACATCCTTGCCCTTCCCATCCCTGCCCCGCAGTTTTCTTAGAACTGGGCGTCAAGAGGCACAGCCATGGAAGGAAGAGAGAGTCCTGTTAATAACGGGGTGCTCATCTAAGGGTGACTCAGAGATGAGGATCGCTGCGGGATGGGCTGGGGGTGTCCTGGCTCCTCGGTTCCGGTGGCGGGGGAGATGGGGGGGGTAGCTCTGCCCCTGGAGGCCCAAGGCAAGTCCATGGCGGGAGGCCCCTGACCACTCTGCCCTGGCACTGCCGCATAAATGCAGGCCGTGCCCAACTCCCACCCTTCCCGTCTGACTCACTGAGCCCAACACCTGTGCTGGGGCGCCCCGCCCCCAGGCTGCCATCAGGAAGGGCTGCTCTCCCCAGCGCCTGCCTGCCCCTCCTCTTCCTCTCCTCCTCCAAGTGGAGCTGTTAAAAAGTTACTCCCCTGGCGATGGCTCTCTGACTTCACTTCTGCCACCAGCAGGATGGAAATACCCCTTTCCCAGCTGAATCCCATCCACTTATGGAGCGATTAGTAGCTATGATTGGGCTTTTTTTGGTATTTTCTGAGTTGGGCGCTCTGGGGGCAGCGGAGAAACCCTGGGGGCTCAGGGCCATGAGCAGCCCGGGCCCCCAGGCTTGCCTCTCACCCTTCCTCTCTTCTTAATTCAAAGACATATTTTCTCCAAGAAAAGACAAGGGTACCAGCCTCTTTCTAAGCTGAGGGCAGAGGGTTGATGAAGATACTGAATCTGCCTGCTTGGCAGTGGACAGGTGAGGCCGGAAGAGTGGAGCGTCCGGAGTCAGTGGCCACACCAGGCCTGTCCTTCCCAAGTAATTCTCTCTCTCTCTTTTTAATCCTCACATGAGGGTGTGTAGAGAGAGGTAGGGGGCAGGGGGGTGCGGGGGGGGGGGGAGGAGAGAGAGAGAGAGAGAGATAACAGTTGTTTCCTGCATTCACCCGACCAGGGATCGAATCTGCAACCTTTTTGGTGTGTGGGATGGTCTCCAACCCACCGAGCCACCGGGCCAGGCCCCCCGAGCAGAATCTTGATGGAGCAATCTGTCATCAGACTGGCTGGCCAGCCCGACTCCTCCCCTCCCACAATCCCACCTGGGAGAGCAGGCAGGCCTCAGGGGCCGCACGGGGCGCTGGACAGAGCAGGAAATGAAACTGCTGGAGGGCCGAGCAGATGGGCTGTGGGGGCTGGGCTCACTGGCAGCAGCCATGCCCCTGCAGCAGGCTGGAGGGCTTTAGGAAGTGGGACGTGGGACGGGGCTCCACGTTTGGTGCTGCTCTGCCTCCTTTTATTCATGCCTTTCTGGGCATGGGGCATACGCAGGTCCCTTCCTCTTGCTACCCCCTGGGGCCCTCTGCCCTGGAAATTCTTTGATTGACCTGGGATCAGCTAACCATGGTTACCTTGGGAACACTTCCTGGGGCCACGTTCCCACGCCCTGGCTCACACACTCTCAGTTTGATGGTCCCTAAACCGGACAGCCATGAGCTAGGAGAGGGGAGTGTGGAGGTGGAGACTTGGACAACGGGAGGGACTTTACCCTCCAGAAAGCTGTTGGGAGGACACCAGTTGTGGCCACCCTCTGGGACCAGAAATGTCCAGCTGTCCTCAGAAAAACAGCAGGCCAGAGGGCTACTTCCTCTTTTTGCTGCCTCAGGTGTCCATGCTGTGCCCTGGGAACAGGTCGTAAACCAACCCAAAGGGCAAAGACCAGGCCAACAAGACTAGAGCGGGCATTCACGGGCCACAGAGACTGGAGCGGGCATTCACGGGCCATAGAGGCCGGAGCGGGCATTCACGGGCCACAGAGGCTAGAGCGGGCATTCACAGGTCAACAAGACTAGAGCGGGCATTCACGGGCCACAGAGGCCGGAGCAGGCATTTACGGGCCACAGAGGCCAGAGTGGGCATTCACGGGCCACAGAGACTGGAGCGGGCATTCACGGGCCAACAAGACTAGAGCGGGCATTCACGGGCCACAGAGGCCGGAGCGGGCATTCACGGGCCACAGAGGCCGGAGTGGGCATTCACGGGCCACAGAGACTGGAGCGGGCATTCACGGGCCAACAAGACTAGAGCGGGCATTCACGGGCCACAGAGGCCGGAGCGGGCATTCACGGGCCACAGAGGCCGGAGCGGGCATTCACGGGCCACAGAGGCCGGAGCGGGCATTCACGGGCCACAGAGGCCGGAGCGGGCATTCACGGGCCACAGAGGCCGGAGCGGGCATTCACGGGCCCCAGAGGCCTGAGCGGGCATTCACGGGCCACAGAGGCCAGAGCGGGCATTCACGGGCCACAGAGGCCGGAGCGGGCATTCACGGGCCACAGAGGCCGGAGCGGGCATTTACGGGCCACAGAGGCCAGAGCAGGCATTCACGGGCCAACAAGACTAGAGCGGGCATTCACGGGCCACAGAGGCCGGAGCGGGCATTTACGGGCCACAGAGGCTAGAGCGGGCATTCACGGGTCAACAAGACTAGAGCGGGCATTCACGGGCCACAGAGGCCGGAGCGGGCATTCACGGGCCACAGAGGCCAGAGCGGGCATTCATGGGCCACAGAGACTAGAGCGGGCATTCACGGGTCAACAAGACTAGAGCGGGCATTCACGGGCCACAGAGGCCGGAGCGGGCATTCACGGGCCACAGAGGCTAGAGCGGGCATTCACGGGTCAACAAGACTAGAGCGGGCATTCACGGGCCACAGAGGCCGGAGCGGGCATTTACGGGCCACAGAGGCCAGAGCGGGCATTCATGGGCCAACAAGACTAGAGCGGGCATTCACGGGCCACAGAGGCCGGAGCGGGCATTCACGGGCCACAGAGGCCCGAGCGGGCATTCACGGGCCACAGAGGCCGGAGCGGGCATTCACGGGCCACAGAGGCCCGAGCGGGCATTCACGGGCCACAGAGGCCGGAGCGGGCATTCACGGGCCACAGAGGCCGGAGCGGGCATTCACGGGCCACAGAGGCCGGAGCGGGCATTCACGGGCCACAGAGGCCGGAGCGGGCATTCACGGGCCACAGAGGCCGGAGCGGGCATTCACGGGCCACAGAGGCCGGAGCGGGCATTCACGGGCCATAGAGGCCGGAGCGGGCATTCACGGGCCACAGAGGCTAGAGCGGGCATTCACGGGTCAACAAGACTAGAGCGGGCATTCACGGGCCACAGAGGCCGGAGTGGGCATTCACGGGCCAACAAGACTAGAGCGGGCATTCACGGGCCACAGAGGCCGGAGCGGGCATTCACGGGCCACAGAGGCCGGAGCGGGCATTCACGGGCCACAGAGGCCGGAGCGGGCATTCACGGGCCCCAGAGGCCGGAGCGGGCATTCACGGGCCCCAGAGGCCGGAGCGGGCATTCACGGGCCCCAGAGGCCGGAGCGGGCATTCACGGGCCACAGAGGCCGGAGCGGGCATTCACGGGCCACAGAGGCCGGAGCGGGCATTCACGGGCCACAGAGGCTGGAGCGGGCATTCACGGGCCACAGAGGCTGGAGCGGGGCACTGCCGTAGTAGACACATTGGATGGCAAGAGGCAAACACCCGCTAAGGCCACTGAAAGATCTGAGAAGTGGGAATTTGTAGTAGGGATAGGAGGCATTTGGGGAGTGCAAGCATGGGAGCTGGAACTGGGCCTGGGGGGCTTGGAGCCCAGATCCTGTGCCCGCTGCTCTGTCTCAGACGGTCACTCGGGCCAAGGCTCTCCCCAGCATGCACTGTCTGGGATCCTGTGTCCAACAAGGCAGAGCAGGCCGTCCTGCCCATCAGAATGGACCTGTTCTCCCAGGTAGGCGGCCAGCACAGCCCGCAGCACCGCAGGCCACATTCTGAGTCTTGGGGGGAAGAAAACTTCGGCCCCACTGGAGGCAGCACCTCCCAGGCCACCAGGGTCCAGCCCTCCGTGACAGCCTCACATGGCGCAGGCGCAGCTGCTGGGCCAGTGCAGCGGGCGGTGGGGATGTGGGGACAGTCCTCTGAGCAGGCGGTAACACTTAATGGGTACTGGTCACAGTTGTGCCAAAAAGCCACCAAATGCATAGGCCACCCAATGAGCGTCATTCTGAAAGTTCTAGGTGAGAAGAAAGGGCTGCCTTGGTGAGAACATTTTGGTGAGAATTTCCATCACCATGAGCCTAGAACCAACTCTGATTTCTTGTCTCTCATTCTTGCATCCAATCAACTGTGTCCTTCCAGTGCCACCTCCCAAGCAGGTCTCCAGAATGGACCATGGAAGCCCTGGCCTGTGTTGCTCAGTGGTTAGAGTGCTGACCCTGGCACCAAAGGGTCACAGGTTCAATGCTCGGTCAAGGGCATGTACCTTATTTGCAGGTTCAATCCCCTGGCTCCAGTCGGGGTGAGTGAGTGAGGAAACCCAGACTATGTGACTCCCTGGCGTCAAGCCCTTCAGCGCTTCAGCGCCCGCACCAGCCTCAGGGTAAGTGAAAGCCATCATCTGTGCCACCAGGTCCCTCACTGGGGGCCTCTCAGCCCCGTGCAGCTTCCGGAAGTGCTCGCTGTCACTGTCACACTCCTCTCTGCCCTTCCCTGCCCACCTGATCCCCCCCCCCCTTCTCCTCACCCCCAGTGCTGCCCATCCTTTAGCCTGGGCTCCGTGCCATCTTCTCTTGGAGGCCCTGGCGTTCCCAGCACAGTGAGGGATCCCTTCAGGCCCACGTTACCGGTGCACGCGTCTGCCGCCCCGCGTGCTCGGGCTTGTATCCCCCACCTCAGCCCCAGCACAGTCCCCAGACACAGGCATGCTCCATACATGTCTTCCTGGCCTTGAGGAAAGCGGGTTTCAAAACATTCGAAGGTAAAACACGTTCTCAAGACCAGAGTTTGAAAGTGAGTGAGCTTCCAGCGGAGATGGGAGTGTCTCCAGCTGCAATCTGCGCGTGTTGGGAGGTGGGCCTGTGAGAGAGGGTGGGGTGAACACGGAGGTGCTCCCCGGTGGGCACCTTGTGCCTGGGGCCGACTTCCCGACTTCCGAGCCTTGCCAAGCAGTAAGGACACGCAGTAAGGCTTGGCATGTGCTGCAAGGTTCCTGTGACAGCCACTGCGGGCGTGGCTCTCGCAGGGCCACGGGCATGGCCAGGAGGCCGCAGGCGTGTGGGACCTCAGGCAACCTCCCTGTCAGAAGTGGTCAGACTGGGGGGGGGGGGGGGGCAGGGGGGGCAGGGCCCAGGCGCACAGGCTCTCGGTGGCAGGGGGAGCTTCCAGAAGAAGCAGCCAGTGCTAGAGGCCCTCAGGAGGGCTTACCGTGGGGGCTTCTGTGCTGGCAGCCCAGGCCCCGGGGGAGGTTCTGCACCCTCTGCCTGGCCAGGGGAGCCCCTTGGGACCAGAGGGTTGCCTCGTCTTCACGCCTCTTTGGTGTCTGCATCAGCTGAGAAGACAGTGTCTTCCTCGTTACCAGGGCCTCCCCAGCCCCCCTCTCTCCAGGTCAGCTCCCTGCTCTCCTGCTGCACTTGTGGCCGCAGTCCCCGGGAGAAGGCAGGCAGAAGTCTGGTTTCAGAGCCTGGGCACTGGGGGCCTCCTACTGCCCGTGAGCATCACAGGGCAGGCTCTGCCCCTCAGGAGCCCGTCTTCGGAGGGAAACAGTCACAGCCGAGATGAGCTGCTGGCCCTGTGGGAACGGGCCTGAGCCCCGTCCAGGCGTCCTTCCCCCCTCTGCAGGCTCCGGCAGAACCACGGATGGAGCCTCCTCCTGGGCACGTCTTATGCTGCAGCTAGAAAACCTGACCGCCTTGTCCCCTTGAGGCAGTGCAGAGCGGACACAGGGTGTAGGCAAGAGGCCCTTCCAGTGGAGGCTGCAAGAGGGGCCCCCTGCCATGCCCGGGAGACTGGGTGCCGCCCAGGGGGTGGAGTTTGCCTGCTCTGGCTCAGGGCCTGTCTCCTGTCAACACCACCACACGACCCCCCCCCCCCCGCCGCCCCCCCACCAGCTCAGGTGCCTGGTCCTGATGACAGAGTGAGGATTCGGAAGAATCTCCACCCCCGGGAAGGGTGGGTTCAAACCCACAGCAGGAAACGGAGCTGGAGACGTGTGACGGCCAATTGGCAGACAGATTCCTAGATGCGTCACCGTTTGTGGAAACACAAGGAGAATGGGTTAGCTGACAGCAAGTTAGCGCGAGTCAGTAATGAGGCCAGACACCCAAGAAGCCTCGGTAACGCTAGAGGCCCGAGAGGTCAAAGGTGCCCCCTGCCGAGGCCCGGTCAAACCGTCCCGTGCTGCTCGGCCTGCTCTGGAGACAGCGGGAGCGGAAGAGGCAGGGCCAGAGCACCTGTGCCCAGGCTGGGAGCCACCGAGGGCCAGGAGGAGGGCACGGGAGGCTCAGGGAAACACCCCATTGCCTTTTCTGGTCTTTGTGCCAGAAGCAGCCAAGAGACCTGCCCTGCCTGCCCGATCTGCTCCCACCTCTCCCCACCCACCCTCCACCTTCACAGACCTGGCCGCCCAGGCCCGGCCCCAGCCTCGGCGTCCCAGCCTCTGAGGGAGGGGGCAGCGCAGACCAGCCCTCTCTCCCAGCAGCATCGCCCTTTCCTGTGTGCATTGCCCTGGCCGAGGAAAGGGCCGAGTGGTCGCAGTCCCCTCGACCAGGGGAGAGGACATAGGGACCCCCTGACACCCTTGGTCCCAGGCACCACTGCCCCCTGCAGCAGCCCCTCGCAGGTGCACCCCCAGGCAGGACGCTGTACACAGGAAGGAACCGGGCGGCCGCTTTTCTGGGCCCCTTCGAAAGGAAGGCCTGTCCTCTCTGGGGGACCTGCAGCGAGAACTCTGCCCGCCCCCTCCATTAGAGAAGGCCGCTCCGGGGTGAGGCTGCCACTGGCAGGAGCATCCCGTGCACACGTGCTGCTAACTGAAACTCAGGTGTCACAGACATAAAATGTGGACATTTCCCCAGGACAAGGTGGGGGTGTGGGTGACACGGCAGTCTTCGTCCCCAAAACAACAGAGCACCATACACTGTGGGAGGGGCTTCTGAGTCACACACCATCTCCGTGAAGTGAGTGGGGGCAATGGCGAAACTGTTCACCCCCACGGGGGACCGTGTCTTCCTGACAAGAGGCAAGTCCCCAGCCTGCAGCGTGAAGAGCTGCTTTCTCCGGGCCTTATCCTGGGGGGCAGGGGCACCCCCACCTCACAGGCCTGAAGTTCCCTGTAGGGGCATGGGGAGGGCTGTCTGCGGCCAGCTCCACCCCACCTACATGCTGCACCAGGCAGCTTTGGGGACCAGCTCAATACAGAGCTGGGGAGTGTGTGTGAGAAGCGGGTGTAGGCAGGGCATTGGGTCCATAAGCTGCTCCAGGGAGGGGGGCAGGGGGGGGAACTGGGCTGCATGGGGCTTCAGAAGCACCTTTGGGGAACCTCCAGTTGGTTGCAGGCCAGCTGGGATTTGGGGGTGACACCTGCCCCTGAAATGTGTGGAGAGGCAGAGAACTCCTTGCCAAGGTCTGGGCAGCCTGCGTGGTTCCCGGGGGACAGTTGGGGCTCTTGGGGGATGGGCTAAAGTGCCGGCAGGACAGACCGTACGGGGAGCAAAGCAGTTGCACCAGGGGCGGGTCCCCACCTCGCTCCGGCTGGTCATCCCAACGCAGAGGACAGCGGGAGGAGGACTTGAAATGGAGATGACACTGGGCAGTGACATCCAAGTGCCGTGGACAATGGAGCAGTGTTTCCAAATGCAGGCGACCGCGGGTCTGACGGAGACGAGTGACGTGAGGGAGCCTCCACATGGGAGGAGTGTGGGACAGACGGGAGGACACTGGGCCATTCTTTCAAACCCTCGGGGCTGTGGGGCAGTGACTCCAAAAGCAGAGGACCCTGCACGGGTGCACAGCAGGCGGCGCCCCTGACGCAGAGCTGCGGAGCCGTGCCTGGTGCCGAGGACAGCACAGCTGTGCCTCCCACGTGCAGGGGACGGCGGGCAGTGCCACCCAGATGCGGAGGACACTCGTGCACTCCCAGGGCAGCAAGGAGAGCTGCAGGGCGTCCCAGCGCAGCGGGCAGGGCGCAGTGCCTTCAAGTGCCACAGAGGGCGCCTCGGTGCGTCCGCACCGCCTGGAGACAATACCTACAGTTACCTTGTTTTCAGTCACCAAGCTTGTGGTGACTTGTTTCAACAACAGAAATCAGATACAGAAACCTGATTCCCTCCATCTCAAATATGAAACTTCTGGCAAAATAGCAATGCGCATTGATTTAAAAAGGAAACAGTGTGAAAGGGATTATACTGAACATCAGCAAACCGCCCCTTCCCTTCTCTGCCCCAGGCACACCGGCCCCTCCGGATCCTGTGTTCTGGCACCTCCGTCCGTGTTCATAAAGCACGCCCTTACCCTGCTCTTCAGCTCTGTGAACTGTAGACACTGCGATTCACTTTCTGTTCTGAGAGATTAAAGCTGTTCCTGGAAGATGTGCTCCCCCCAAAATGATGGCACGAGCCACGGATGAGGAAGACACAGGGAACCAGTGTCCGGAGCCAGTGAGGTGAGAGAGGGCTCCGGAGGAAGCTGTTAGCAGACCTGCAGCGGCCCGGCCGGCTGGCTGGGGCCAGAGAGGGGCAGTGAGGGTGAGGTCGGAGGGGTGTTGGGGGGAGGGGTCTGGAATAAGGGGTGTGCGACAGGAGGTGCTTGATGGACTATTTGGAAATAATTAACCACCTGTGCCCAGTAAATTATGCAAGTTACCAAACAAGGGAAACTATATAACAGAGAAAGGGGATTCGTTCAGAGCACACATACCCGTGGGCCGACCCCGAATACAGATTTACTCAGCGTCCGGGTGTTCCCGAGGGAGGAGGGCCAACGAAGGGAGACAGTGTGACCATGGAGGTGTCCGAAGACAGAACCAAGAGGGGGAGCTGTGACTGGGGCAGAGAAGGGAAGGGGCAGCTTTGCTGATTTTCAGTACCATCCCTTTCACACGGTTTCATTCTTAAATCAACGCGCATGTGTTATTTTGCCCAACGTTTATTATTTTGGATAAAGGGGATGAGGTCCCTGTATCCGTTTTCTATTGTTGCTGAAACAAGTCACCACAAGTTTGGTGACTTAAAACAATGAACTTTATTATCCCCTCGATGTGTGATCGACGTCCGAAGGCTCGCTGCTTCCTGGGCTCCGGGTCTCACCGGGCTGAAGTCAGGAGCTGACAGTGGGGGCTCTGGTCTGACGCTCAGGGTACAGCCACTCCCATGCTCCTTCAGGTCATTGAGAGTATCCATCCCTGAGATCCTACACCCGGGGTCCCCCTTTCCTTGCTGGCTGTCTGTGCGGGCCATCCCCAGCTTCTAGAAGCTGCTCTCTGCTCCCCGCACACAGCCCTCACACCCCACAGCCAACAATGGTGCAGCAAACCCTTCGCACACCAGGAATCGCTCTGGCTCCCCGTCTGTGTTCTCTCGCCTCGTCCACCTCATCTCTCTGGATGGCTCTTCTGCTTCCGATCCGGTGGGCCCACCTGGATGTTCTAGGACTGGCTTCCTATCTTAAAGTCAGCTGCTCGGTAACCTTACCTATACCTGCAACGTCCCATCATGCAGTCTCTACAGTAGTGTTTGATTAACAAGGGACAGGAATCTTCAAGGGACATCTTTAGACTTTTGCCTATGACAGGTTTCTTGACGTTAAAGCTTCTCACTGTTTTATTTTGTGAGTATGAACTCTGACTCCACCAGAAGGGGTCTTCTATGTCGGGTGTATGTGTTAGGATCAGATTCAGCTGACTATGTCAGAAAACACAAAATAGCAATAGAAAACCAAACAGAAATATATTCTCACATAAGATAGACTGGAGGTGGCAGCCGTGGCTCACGGATGTTCGTGCAGCAGCCACCACCCAGGCTCCTGCTCGTCACCATCCCCAGGCAGAGTCTAACCTCGCAATCGCCTTGGGAAACAGATGGCAACTGGAGGTCTGGTCGTCACACACACATTCCACCCTGGGAGAGCTGGGGGGAGGGGCGGCTCTATCCCTCCTGGCTGAGGCAGCCGCCCAGACCGACCTTGACCCCAAGACTGGACATAGCGACAGGGGACTGGAAGTGAGGTGGGCCCAGGGGACAGGGAAGCGTGGACCTGGTGGATCCCGCCTTCGCTGCCACCCTGGTTGTCCCCAGCAGATGGCTCTGCTCTCGGACCAAAGTTCAGAAAGTGCATCTGGTTTCCTTTAACCTGCCTGCCCAATACATTCATGCCCTGCTCTCCTAGTCCCCAAGCAGTGAAAGCATTTTAGGACCAAATCACACAGTACTGAAGGAAATACAAACATCGGCCAGAAACTGCATCAAAATAGACTGCCGTGCTTGTCACAGTAAACCTTTCCCCTCTCGCCCGTGTTTCCCTCCCTGGGCGGGAATGTGACGCAGCACGGGGAGCACACACAGTCCCTGCCCGCAGGGAGCAGGGAGCGTGGTGCCCCTGGGGCTGGGCGCCGGGCCAGCCCCAGTGAGTGACCACAGGGACTTCCGCCTGGCGGTCCCAGGTCCTCCCTTCATGTCCAAACCAAATGGCCCCGCTCCCACCCACAGCACTCCCTCCACCTCCGTGCAAGGTCACCTCCTGTCAGAGACCTGGGGCACAGGAGGACTCTCCCGTGTCCCCTGCTCACCCAGCGGCTGGTCACAGCCAGGACTCTGGGTGCTAACCATTTCTCCACCCCTGCAGCACCACTCAGGAATTACATCAGGATTTTTGCGTAATGGTTAGGGGGTGAGGAAGGTACCTGCCCCAGAGGAAGGGAAAACCCTCAACGTGAATGGCACCCATCACAGTCCTAGCAAGTCACTCGCAGCCTGGCCACGGGACTTCTCCATCCACAGGCCCTCCCTCCCTCACGTCATCTAAGTCTTCCTCCTCTCAGATCCGGGTACTGAAGACCCACTAGCCTGATGGCGACATCCAGAGGGCCTCTGCCTGGGGCCGGGGTTCGAGCTCCTCCACGTGCACAGCCCTTCTCAGGTGACATGTTACACTCAGAGAGAGGCTGCTCTGGTCCGGGCTGGCCTCCCACTCCACACTCCTTAACCTCAGGGGACCTCAAGCTCCTCAAATGCAAAAGGGGCCTTGGCCATGCTGACCTCTGGCTTTGACCCCTTTCCCCCCAAACTGACAGCTGATGACCTCTGGCTGCAGGAGAAGCTCTGGCCCAGAAAACACCTTTCTCACAGAGGACGCAGGGCCCTCGAGGGCAAAGCGCCAGGCTCTTCACTCTCACAGCCGGGCCTTCTTGGCCCCAGTGGGAGAGCGGACAAAACCAGTGACAGAGAACCCTGAGGCTCTGATGGAGGGGCAGCGGGGGTGAGAGCTGACATCCATGGGATAAATGACCACCGTGTAGAGCAGTGATGGCGAACCTATGACACGCATGTCAGAGGTGACATGCGAACTCATTTTTCTGGTTGATTTTTCTTTGTTAAATGGCATTTAAATATATAAAATAAATATCAAAAATATAAGTCTTTGTTTTACTGTGGTTACAAATATTAAAAAATTTCTATATGTGACACGGCACCAGAGTTAAGTTAGGGTTTTTCAAAATGCTGACACGCCGAGCTCAAAAGGCTCGCCATCCCTGGTATCGGGGCTCAGACTGCTCCAGGATGGCCAGGCCAGGCGCACCCTGTGGGAGGAGGCGCCGGGCCCTTCAAAAGAAGGTGACAAATGGGAATTATGGGCGTCAGGAGGATGGGGCCAGGAGGACAAGAGCTTAGGGAATCAGCTAGAACCGGGGCCGAGGCTAAATCAGGGACCAGGCAGGAAGCCTGAGGCAGACACACACTCACTTCAGAGTCCGTGTGAGGCGGTCAGGTGACCAAGCGGCAGGGGGACAGAGTTTGGCATCAAGGGGTGGCAGCAGGCTGAGCACAGCAGGCACCAGATACACGGGTGAGAGCCAGGTGAGTGCAGATACCAGGGCACCCAGTGGGTGAGCGCAAGTCCCTGCAGGCAGCGGGCAGCCGAGGGCCGCGGAGAGGAGGAGGCCCCTGCTCCGCTGGTGCAAAGGCAGCGGGATCTTGGCATGAACTGGAGGCAGAACTCCCTGGTCAGCTTAGGGCCTCCAGGTTCCACTCAACCAAAGCTCCGACAACAAGCCTCGGGGGCCGGCGTTGCTGCCCGTGGGTGGACGCGGCATCCAGGGCATCCTGGGAGCTTTCGGAGAGAAGTGGCCTGTGTCCAGGCCTCAGTGGTGACACAGTGGGAATCCCCTCTCCGACTCTCTCTGGCAGAAAATCCTGTCACCGGACAGCACCTGCCTCCCTTTGGAGCAGCCCTGGGCCTCTGCACCTCCACACCAGCTGCAGGCAGACCTGTCCCAGAGCCCACAGCATCACGAAGCGTGACCACAGGTGACCCATCTGACCATCACACTCCCTGACTTAAAACACTCCCGGGCTTTGTACCCCTAATACAGTCCTTCCCCCTGCATTTGTCAACCACGGCTCCAAAGGCAGCTCTCCACGTTCATCCAGCCCCACCTCAGGTCCCATCAGACTGAGCAAGACTGCCTTTCCCAGCCTCCCCTGTGGCTGGGTGGGGCCATGTGACTAACTCTGAGGAATGGGCTCCAGGCAGAAGTAAAGTGAGTTACTTCTGGGCTAGAGCACAGCAAAGCAGAGGGGGCACAGATGCCACACGTCCAGACGGCGATGTCACAGGAAGGTGGCACCTCCCACAGCCATGGCAGAGCTGCCAAAACCAACACCCTTCACCCACACCCCCCTGTCCACACACAGCCCCAGCCAGCGTCAGACATCGGCCAGAGTGAAAATCGATCCTTGTGGGACTGGGCACTGAGATCTGGAGTTAGCCTGTCATTGAAACATCCCCTGGACACTCCTCACCAAACACGCCACGTGTGGACCTGGCACGCTGGGCACCTTCTCACGCTGGTCAAACCTCTCACAACCAACTGTAAGCTCCAGCGACATCTGCCACACCTCTCCGTCCCCGGACACAGACACAGCATTGCCTCTGCCCCTGGCGTGACAGTCCTCCGTGCCTCCATCTCTCTGCCACTGAACATGCTGTGTCTTGACCCAATGACCCTTGTACAGTTCTCCCAAGGACCTCGTGTAGTTCTTCTGGCCAAGCTGCCTACTGCCCTCCCCCCTCCCCACCCCCAACCCCCCCACCCCCCACCCCCTGCATCCAGCATGGAAAACAGTTCCTGCAGCATGGAAAATGCTCAATAAATGCTAGCAATTATCAGGAAAGCGGGCTCTTTGATCAACGGGAAATTGGGGGGCTGGGCTCTGCGAGGGCGGAACCACCGAAGGTGAATCATTTAGACTTTTCCAAACTCGTCCTCAGAGGACCACGCCACAAGTCAGCCACACAGGGAGAGCACGTTTCCATGTTTGGGAACTCCTCCTCCACCGCTTTCAAAGGAGCCTTAAGCACATTGTCATGGTTACCTGCAATGGTGGCATATTGGCACCCAGATATAATTTTTGGAAACAGATAAAAGTCGTCTTCAGCTAAGCCTGCTGGATTAAGTAGGTAACCAAGATGAGTAATAGTGTTTGCTCAAAAGTGAGTGACGGTGACATAACAAAACCAGTTCTTTCCTGGCTCCAGACACACAGGTATCTCTGGCGATCTGACCCCTCCCAGGCCCCTGACTGACTGGTAAAGCACTGCCACCTGGTGGCTCAGAGGGGAACTACAGGGCCGTTGCTAAAAGGCCAGAAAATCCTTAAAAATGCAAAACCAAAGATCCTGGGCCTGCATCCTGCAGAGGTCTTCAGTTTCCCCTGTCTCCAAAGTGCTCCCGGAAGTTAAATTAATGTCATCTACTCTGCAACGCTAAGTCTGCGAGGCTGTGAATATTTCCTGCCTTCCATTTTCAACTTGGAGACGTAAATCATACACATACTCGCATAAACTTAGACACATTCTAGAAAGATTTTACATACACTGCAAGCACACATCTTAACGGGATAGTTCTGACAAACAGACACACCTGTGTGCTCCACATCCAGTCAAGATAAGGAGCATTTTCATCAGCCTGGGCAGCCCCGTGGCCTCCCCAGCAGCCCTCCTCCCCCCAGGAGGCGGTGACGCTGCTCCTTCCCAGCTTTGTCCTCTCTAGTTTCATCTGAGTGCACTCACCCAGCACGCACTGTAGCGTTCTGCCTTCTTTCACGCCACGTGCTGCTGGGGTTCGGCCAGGCATCAGCAGCTCATTCTTTTCATGTTGAGTAAGAAGTAGTGCATTGTGTGAATGTGCCATCACTTGTTGTTGTTTTTATTACGCTGCCGCTGCTGGACGTTTGGGCTATTTCCAATAACAATAGCACTACTGGGAACATTCTGGATTAAGTAATTTCGGAACATATTTTCCTGTCTCTTGCGTAAATATTCAGGAGTCAGATTTCTGGTCAGTGGGTAGATGTGTGTTTACCTTTGCAAGAAACCACTAAGCCATTTTCCAAAGTGGCAATAGCATTCGTACCTTCCCAGCAGAAGTGCGTGAGTTCCCTTTTATTTCTAAATGTTGGGGGAAGTCCAATTCTACAGGAGCAGCAACATAAAGTATGATTTCAGCATTAGGTGAGGCAGGTGTTCGATAGAATGCCGCACACTCTAAAATGGCAATGTTGGCCCAACTGGTGTAGCTCAGCGGTTGAGCATTGAGCCAAGAACTAAGAGGCCACCGGTTCAATTCCAGGTCAGGGCACATACCTGGTTGCGGGCTTGCGGTGGGGGAGGGGGGGGACGGGGGGGGGGGGGCATGCAGGAGGCAGCCAAACGATGGTGTTTCTCTCTCATTGATGTTTCATCTTTCTATCCCTCTCCCTTTCTCTCTCTCCAAAAAATCAATAAAATGTATATTTTTAAAGTGGAAATGTTGGATTAAAACATAATAAATCCCAGAAAAACAAAAAGCTATCACCTCACACCTATTAAAATGGCTGTTATAAAAAAGATGAGAAATAACTGCCACCTGGTGACTCAGAAGGGAACTACAGGGCAGTTCCTAAAAGGCCCTGTGTTGGAGAGAATGTGGAGGAAAGGGAACCCTAGTACACTGTGTTGCGAATATAAATTGCTACACTCATTATGGGAAACAGTATGGAGACTCCTCAAAAAAATAAAAAGTAGAACTATCATATGATCCAAAAAAATCTGAAGCACTAATTCAAAAAGGTATCTGCACCCCCATGTTCATTTACGTTATTTACGACAAAATTTGTGCACTCGGGGAGGGGGGGCTCCTCAGCCTGGCCTGCGCCCTCTTGCACTCCGGGAGCCCTCAGGGGAGCAGGCCTAAGCCCTCAGTCAGACATCCTTAGCACTGCTGCCGAGGTGGGAGAGGCTCCCGCCACAGCCACTGCGCTTGCCAGCGGTGAGCCCAGCTTCTGGCTGAGTGGCACTCCTCCTGTGGGAGCGCACTGACCACCAGGGGACAGCTCCTGTGTTGAGCATCTGCATCATAGCAACTGGTTGTTCCTCTGTATGGTCAATTTGCATATTGGCTTTTTATTATATAGGAGGATAGCCAAGATCTAGAAGCAATCTAAGTATTCATTGGCAGATGTATGGATAAAGAAGATGTGGTACATATATACAACAAAGTATTATTCAGCCACACAAAAATAAGGAAATCCTGCCATTGGTGACAACATGATGGACCTTGAGGGTATTATGTGAAGTAAGTGTAGTAAGTGTAGTAAGTCAGACAGAGAATGTCTGATCTCACTCCCCACCACGTGCCTGTCTGTCTCTTCTGTTTTTATTAATAATTACAATACATTTATTGTTATAGAAAAGTTTTATAATTTTTAAAAGTTGTTGACAGTATTACAGAGAAAGAGAGAGAGAGAGAGAGAGAGAGAGAGAGAGAGAGAGAGAGAAACATGGATGTGAGAGAGAAACATAGATCGGTTGCCTCCCATACACACCCTCAGCAGGGATTGAACCTGCTACCTAGGTAGATGCTCTGACTGGGAATAGAAACTATGACCTTTTTGGTGCACAGGATGATGCTCCAACCAATGGAGCCACCAGGGATATCAGGTTTTGTTTGTTTGTCTTTCTTATTTGTTATTTGTTGTTTTCAGTTTTATAACCCACATGGGTGAAATCATATGGTTCTTTTTCTGTTTGACTTATTTCGCTTACTTAGCATGATATTCGCAAGGCCTATCCATATTGTTGCAAATGTCAGTATTTCATCTTTTATGCCTGAGTAGTATTCTATTGTATATATGTACCACATCTTCTCTACCCAATCACCTATCAAAGGACACTTGGATTGTCTCCAGGTCTTGGCCACAATAAATAATGCTGTTATCAACATAGGGGTGCATATATCTTTGCAAATAAATGTTTTTAAGTTTTTCAAGTAGAAACCCAGAAGAGAGTTTGCTGGGTCATGTGGTAATCCTATTCTTAATTTTTTTGAGGAGCTTTCATACTGTTCAGGTCCTCTGCCCATTTTTTAATTGGATAGTTTGTTTGGTGTTGAATTGCATGAGTTCTGTATATATTTTGATATTAATCTGAGCTGTTGTTTGCAAATATCTTCTCCCACTTGTTTGGTTGCCTTTTCATATTGTTGGCAGTTTCTTCTGCTGTGCACAAGCTTTTTAGTTTGCTATAGTCCCATTCATTTATTTCTGCCTTTACTTCCCTTAGATCTTGGGATCAAATTAATAAAATCTTCTCTAAGACTAAAGTCCATAAGTTTCATACTAATATTTTCTTCTATGTAATTTATTGTTTCAGGACTTATATTTAGGTCTTTAATCCATTTTGAGTTAATTTTTGTATATGGTACAAAAATTACCATATTCCTATATATTTCCCAAAATTACCATTCCTATATATTAATAATAAAATTTGGGGGGGAAATGAATTATGCAATTCCTTTAACAATTGCAAGAAAAATAATAAAATACCTAGGAATAAACTAACAAAGAATGTGAAGGACCTATATACTAAAAATTACAAAGCATTATTAAAAGAGAAAGAAAAAAACACACACAATGAAATGAGAAGATACTCTGTGTTCATGGATTGGAAGAATCAACATATTTAAAATATCCATATTACTCAAAGCAATATACTGATGTAATGCAATCCTCATCAAAATCCCAATGACATTTTTTTAAAGAAATAGAACAAAAAAATCATCAGATTTGTGTGGCACCACAAAAGACCCTGCATAGCTAAAGTAATTCTGCAAGAAAAGAATGAAGCCAGAGGAATCACACCCCGTGACTTCAAAGTATGTATAAGCGACAGTAACCATGACAGAATGATGCTGGCAGAAAACAGACACATAGACCAAGGAACAGACTTGAGAGCCCAGAAATAAACCCACATGTATGTGGGCAAATAAGTTTTGACAAAGGAGTCAAAAACTTACAATGAAAACACTCAGTTCTAAGAGCATTAATGATGCAACAGTAATATTCTTGGTCTCCTGGCAACAACACTCATGGTATTGAGGCCAATGGAGTGCAGAGTGTGGGGCGATCAGTCAATGCGGAACTACCAAGAAGGAAGCTAGTCTTCAGAGTAGAGATGCTGTTAAATTTAACAACTGTGCTACCCAAGGACACGGTGAGAAATCCCACAGAATGGAAGTTTCGATACTTTTTCTTGTTTCAACTATGAGTAGATACTAAAATTACATTTTAGTAGAAACTTATTTTGTTCAACTAAAATGTATATAATGAATTTCATAGAAAACTAGTTCTTTTATTAATAATTGTTTCCATAATTATGGTTGTGGTTAAATTGAACTCAGTTAATGTGCTGGAAAGATGCATTATTTTAATATTTTAATTTATGTGCTAAGTCAACAGTAATAGATAAGAGACATAATATAACTGATGTGTTAATATGGTATCAAGACTTACATTTATTCACAACTCCAGGGTAAGGGAATTACAAAAGCCTCTAGATCAGCGGTTCTCAACCTGTGGGTTGTGACCCCTTTGGCAGTCGAACGACCCTTTCACAGGGGTCGCCTAAGACCATCCTGCATATCAGATATTTACATTATGATTCATAACAGTAGCAACATCACAATTATGAAGTAGCAACGAAAATAATTTTATGGTTGGGTCACAACATGAGAAACTATATTTAAAGGGCCAGAAGGTTGAGAACCACTGCTCTAGATTAATTCACTAACACAGTGGTCGGCAAACTCATTAGTCAACAGAGCCAAATATCAACAGTACAACGATTGAAATTTCTTTTGAGAGCCAAAATTTTTAAACTTAAACTATATAGGTAGGGACATTGTTATTAACTTAATTAGGGTACTCTTAAGCTGGCCTTTGCTAAAAACGTCCTCAATCTGAGGGGTCGACCTCAGGGAACATACCCCCACTTCTTCTAATGCTACTTCTTCAAAATAGACTCACCCAGGCCGGAAACCGACTTCTGCGCATGGGCCACGAAGTTTCAATCGCACTGTATGTCCGCGCCCACACGTGGTATTTTGTGGAACAGCCACACTCAAGGGGCCAAAGAGCCGCATGTGGCTCGCAAGCCGTGGTTTGCAGACCACTGCACTAACACATTGGCATCTCAATAAATAGCCTAACAGTAAATGATTTTTTAAAATTTTGCTCCAGACATATTTAAAGTGAAGTATTAAAGTAAAATTCTTATTTTTTTAATACCAAGTGTGCTTAATTACAACATATCAGCAAAAGAAAATTTATATCCAGTAAACTAGTGTGTTCACATATGTTTTTTTCTATAGTTTTGAACTCCCCTCCCCTCTGAGATCTGGCAGTCTGTTCCATGTTTCCATGCCTCTGCACCTATTTTATTCATCAGTTTATTATGTTCATTAGATTCCACATTTAAGTGGAGGGGGAGATGGGAAGAGATTAACCAAAGAATTTATATGCATATATGCATAGCCAATGGACAGACAATAATGTGTGTGGTGAAGGCCTGAGATGGGACAGGGGCTGGAGAAGGGAGGTAAAGGCCGGGGAGGAGCTGGGGGATATCTGTAATACTGTCAATAATAAAGAAGATTAATACATTTAATAGTACTAATAATAAATTTAATGTATTTTATTAAGGCAATTCCGTTTTAAACTGTCAAGGACTGCATTTTGGGAAAAAAATTGTTTTAAAGAATACTATTCAGCTGTTTTCTCTTGTGAGAAGCAGCTATGGGAGAAAGAGGAAAAATATTCTAGCCAAATCAGGAGCAGCAGGTGTTGAAGTCAGGGAGGGAACTCCTCATGATCAAGAGAGTTAAGAAAAAAGACACTAGGAAAACAAGCCACTTATTTCATAAAAACTGCCTTCTGGGAATGAATTTAAGTTGTGTTTGTGTTGGCAATGATTGAAGTAGTGTGGGGAGGAAGAGGAATTGTGTGTGGCGGGGGGGGGGGGGTCGGGGGGGCAGTTGGATGGGTGGGAGTTAGGAAAGACATAGGCCAGACAGTATATTCACTGGAGAAAGTTCAGCACTAAGGAGGAAGGAAAGAAGTGGAGAGATCGCCCTCCTGCGATAAGTGGAACCCATATGACTCAGTACACATGGGCCACCTTGAATTGTGTGAGGACAGGTTGCCTAGGAAATGTTTTTACCTACAAGGGGGATGAGTCTGAGGAAGGAAAGCCCGTGGGCCTAGGGTGTGAGATTTAAGCACTTAGTTGCCTTTGGACAGCAGTGGCTAGCAGCCTGGGCAGCAGCTGTTGCAAATGCTTGCTATTGCCTTCTCTTTTCCTTTCTTCCTTAATTAATTTCTTTCCTTCCTTCTCCCCTTATTCCTTTCTTTTAATTTTTTAAATGAAATACTATGCATTTATTCTGTGGATAGTTATATAATTGAACCTTTATTAACACATACAGAAGAGAAATTCAAAGTCCTAAAGCAATCTAAAAATGATGGGTAAGTATTTGAGTGTGTAACATTATTTCTTTTAAATATATTTTTATTCTACACGATGGAATACTATGCTGCTGTAAAAAAGAAGGAATTCTTACCATTTGCAACAGCATGGACGGAACTGGAGAGCATTATGCTAAGTGAAATAGGCCAGTCAATGAAGGAAAAATACCACATGATCTCACTCATTTATGGATAATAAAGACTATTATTAAAAAATAAAATAAAATATATTTTTATTGATTTCAGAGAGGAAGGGAGAGGGAGAGGGAGAGGGAGAGATAGAAACATCAATGATGAGAGAAAATCATTGATTAGCTGGCTCCTTCACCCCCCGCACCCTATACCCCCCGCACTGGAGATGGATCCAGGCATGCGCCTTACCAGAATCAAACTGGTTCATAGGGTCAACGCTCAACCACTGACCAACACTGGCTGGGCTGAATGTGTAACTTTATTAAATGTGTTTTTCTTTATTTTTATTGTTGACACCATTACAGATATTTCCATTTTCCCTTCTCTTGCCCAACTCCACCCACCCAGCCACCACCCTCCCTTCCCTCACATACTATTGTCCATGTCTCTGGGTTATGCATATGTGCTCTTTGGCTAACACTTCACCTTCTTTCACCCAGTCTTCCCGTCTCCCCTCCCCTCTGATAGCTGTCAGTCTGTTCTGTTACCCATGCCTCTGATTCTATTTTGTTCGTCCATTTATTTTGTTCATTAGGTTCCACATATAAGTGAGATCGTATGGTATTTGTGTTTCTCTGACTGACTTATTTCACTTAGTATAACAATCTTCAGGTCCATCCATGCTATTACAAAGGGTAAGAATTCCTTTTATTTATGGCCATGTAGGATCCTATCATGTAAATGTACCACAGCTTTTTTATCCACTCATCTACTCATGGGCACTTGAGCTGTTTCCAGATTTCAGCTATTGTAAAGAACGCTGCTATGAACATAAGAGTGCATATACTCTTTCTGATTGGTGTTTCAGGGTATTTTTAGATATAGTCCCAGAAGTGGGATTGCTGGGTCAAAAGGCAGTTTTATTTTTTAGGAAACTCCATACTGTTCTCCACAGTGGCTGCACTACTCTGCATTCCCACCAGCAGTGAACTAGGGTTCCCTTTTCTCCACAACCTCACCAGCACTTGTTGTTTGTTGATTTGTTGGTAGCCATTCTGGCAGGTGTGAGGTGATAAATCATTGTGGTTTTAATTTGCACCTCTGATCATTAATGAGATTGATTATTTTTCCATTTTTTCAGATGGTCTATTGGCCATCTGAATGTCCTCTTTGGAGAAGTGTTTATGTAGGCCCTTTGCCCATTTTTTAATTGGATTATTTATCTTCTGGTGATGAGTTGTATAAGTTGTTTCCATATTTTGGAGAGTTACCCCTTATCAGATGAATCGATGGTGAATATGTTCTCCCAGTGTCCTTCCCTTTTCATTGTGTTGATGGTTTCTTTGTGCAGAGCTTTTTAGTTTGATGTAGTCCCATTTGTTTATCTTTTCCTTTATTTCCCTTGCCATAGGAGACATATCAGCAAAAATAATGCTTCAAGAAGTGTCTAAGATTTTGCTATATATGTTCTCTTCTAGGATTTTTATGGTTTTATGACTCACATTTAAGGCTTTTATCCGTTTTTAATTTATTCTTGTGTGTGGTATACATTCTCGGTTTGGCTTCATTTTTTGCATGTATCTGTCCAATTTTCCCAACACCATTTATTGAGGAGACTATCTTTACCCCATTGTATGCTCTGCCTCCTTTGTCAAATATCAACTGACCATCAAGGTGTGGTTGATTCCTGGGCTCTCTGTTCTGTCCCATTGATCTATATGCCTGTTCTTATGCTAGTACCAGGCTGTTTTAATGTATACACGTTTCTCCCTGACTGTCTCTGACCACCCTCCCCTTTTCCTGTGTGCCTGCCACAGGCTCCCTCCAGAGCCTCCCTCTAGGGACACACCCAGCCCTCTTCCAGGGTGCTCCTTCCCGGACAGACTGGAAGAGAGCAGCGGTTCATAAAGTGCATTCTTATGGCTGATGGGGTTCAGTGAGGGGAGAAGCTAACAAGTATATAAATATTTGAAAGCCGAGGCATTTCCTGGAGCGTTCTGGTGAGTTCCTACTTTTCTGCCTCTTCCAATATTGTTCATGATCCCTGTGAAAGTTGCATGTGCTGTTGACTATAATTCCAAAGTCCTCTTCAGCCTCCAGAAAATCCTTGCTCCCTTGAGTGTTGACAGGGTCATCCACCGAAGGATAAGAGCTCTGGAATGACTTGGGGAATGCTCACCTGGTCACTGAGTATATTGTGAGAGTCCTGGTGCGCGGAACAGGGTCCAGTGCAGAGGGGATGGGGCTGTGGTCTCACGAGGCAGTTTAGCTCCCGGCTTGCCCAGAAGCCTCCCGCACTCCTGAGTCTTCTCCATGATGCTCCACCCAGTCGCTCCCTCCAAAGGGACCGAGAGTTCTCTCGGGCCAGCTCCCTCTCTGGGGCTGGTTGCAGTTTGGAGCAGCAGCAGCTCTTTGCATGAGGCGCGTCAGAAGCAAGAGAAGCCTGACGTGGTGGCTGTTGAGCTCTGGTAGCTACCGACCCCCACCAGCCACGGAAGGAGCGGAGGGAGAGAGGACGGGGGCGGTGCTGCCAGGAGCTCTCACATTTCCCTGGAAGGGACTGGGCTACACCTGAAGAGTTGGAAGACGATTTCCTCAGAACAGTGCACACTTTTAGCGCTTAAAACCAACAAGCAACATCGCAGCAACACAGAGAAAAACACGCACGCACAAGACAGCGTAAGTGTGGGCGCTGGAGCAGAATGGGAAGAAAGTGATCAGATTTCTCTGCAGGAGGCAGCCAATCGATGTGTCGCTCCCACATGCATGTTTATGTATTGTTGAATTTAGAGTTAGAAAAATACATTGTGATCAAAGTCTGTTTTTGTCTGTTTATCTAAATGTAGGTATATGTGTATCTATCTATATGTACAATCATTTATGATGTCTAGTTAGACTTGTATTTTTGAGTCCTGATACAAATTTTATAGACTTTCTATTAGCTTTAATTTTTAGTTGAGAAAATAATAGTGGATTGTTAAAATGTAAAGAAAAAACACTTTGATTATAATTATCTGCAATATTCAATGTAATACTTTAAATAAAATAGACATAACCAAATTAAGAGGGACCAGGTATGGCTATTTGGACTTTTTCTTTTTCAGTTTTTTTTTTTGTTTTTTTTTTAGAGCAGTGGTTCTTAAAGTGTGGTTCCCTAATCAGCATCAACAGCATACATGGGAAGCTGGTATACATGCAAATATTGTTTTTCAGGTTTTTTTCTAGAGTAGTGGTTCTTTTTTATTAATTAAAGCTTTTTAATTATATTTTTATTTATTTCAGAGAGCAAGGAAAGGGAGAGAGAGAAAGAAACATCAATAATGAGAGAGAATCATTGATCAGCTGGCTCCTGCATGCCTCCTACCAGGGACCAAGCCCTCAAAGCCAGCAACTAGGCATGTACCCTGACCGGGAATCAAACCATGACCTCCTGGTTCATAGGTTGATGCTCAACCACTAAACCACGCTGGCTGGGGTAGAATAGTGGTTCTTAAAGTGTGGTTCCTTAACCAGCATCATCAGCATCACCTGGCAAGTTGATATAAATGCAAATATTCAGGCCTACTGCTGACCTGAATGAGAAATTCTGGAAGCAGGACTCAAAAACCTGTGTTTACAAACTCTCTCTCTCTCTCTCTCTCTCTCTCTCTCTCTCTCTCTCTCTCCCTCTCTCTCTCCCTCTCCCTCTCCCTCTCCCCTCTTTCCTTACTTCCTCCTTTTTTCCCTCCATCCCTCTCTCCCTCTGTATAATTTGTAGGACTACTGGCCAGGGGTCGTCATATTACTTGTATATTTGTATGTGATATTTATCAAAGAACTCTATTTTTTGCTTTTTTTGCTCGTTGCAGTTTTCCTGACTGATTCATTACTTTATTTAGTGATAAGAAGATTCTTATTGTCACTGAAGGATCCACTGAATTATCTTATTATTTCAACTACATTACAACATTGAAAATAATCCCTCCAATGTAAGTTTTAAGTCTTTCTCATTCTCTTTGAAAATATCTATAATAATAAAAGCATAATATGCTAATTAGACTGGATGACCTTCTGGTCGAAGCCAGGGCTACAAGGGAAGCGCAGGGTCCCGGGTGCCAGAGGGAAGCCAGTGCTGGCAGCCGGGGGAAGGAAGGCCTACTCTTGCATGAATTTAGTGCATCAGGGCTCTAGTCATTCTAATATTAATACAAATATGAAAACAGTTGCTAAGTTTTTCTTTTCCTCCCATAATCAGAAGGACCACAAGATGATAGCAGGGTGAACAATTATAATTTACTATAGAAACATCTATTTGCAGTACTTTGTGAAATTTTGCCAACTCTTTTGTTTTTGCCTTGCATTCCTAGTGAATTTATCCAATTGAATAATGGAAACCACTGTGTTTCGATTTCAGTGTTTACTCTAGTCAGATACATTATAGGAATGGTAATTTTGGTTGAGCCAGATGGAAAAAGTGATAGCTTTAAGGATAAATTGGGAGAAGGCAGAAAGTTAGACAAGATGTATATGCTCTGCCAAATACTAAACTACTGCTGATCTCCACATTTGGAGAAGGATAACTTGGGATTTCAGCTTTTATGCTGATGTTTGTGTTTATGTGGAATATTATTGAAGGATTTCTGCCTTGAATCTGGGCTTTCAGTCCATAAAAATATAGCTTTATATTTCATTCTTAATAAACACACTATCAGTAACTCAGAACTATACTATACCCAAACATAAACATAAGCAATGTGGATGGATTTGTTGTAGTTTTTCCATTGTTAATATAACAGTCATCCTCAGTTTATATTTAGCCAGCTTTTGGATTTAGCAATTCAAATTAAATTTCCCAATAAATTTTGTAATGTTTTTTATCTTTGATATAAGTATTTGATTCTGCTATCTACACTAATAAAAGAGAAAAATGGTAATTGGCGTACGACGATACCCTTTTCATTGGCTAATCAGGGCTATATGCAAATTAACTGCCAACTATGATTGGCAGTTAACTGCCAACAAGATGGTGGTTAATTTGCATATGTAGGCACAATGCAGGGAGGCGAAAGGGAAAGCAGGAAGAAGCCTCCTGCCACTGACAGTGATCGGAAACCCAGGGGGGAGCTAAGAGCTGGGGGGCAGGGCAAAGGCGGCCCTGGGGCCGCCTTTGCCCTGCCCCACAGCCATGATCAGAGAATCAGGTGCCTTTTCCGCCCTGGCCAGTGATAGCAGGAAGTAGGGGTGGAGCCAGCGATGGGAGCTGGGCACGGTCGAAGCTGGCAGTCCTGGGAGCTAGGGGTCCCTTGCCTGGGCCTAAAGTGGAGCCCACGATCGCGGGGCCGCTGCAGCTGCGGGTCCCCGCTGCCCGGGCCAGACGCCTCGGCCAGAGGTGTTAGGCCTGGGCAGGGGCGGAGCCTGCAACTGCAGGGAGCTGGGGGTCCCCTGCCCAGGCCTGACACCTCTGCCGGAGGCCTCAGGCCTGGTCAAGGGGCCGATCCGGTGATTGGTGATCAGAGGGTGATGAGGGTCAACTCCTATGGCCGAGGCATCAGGCCTGGGCGGGGGGCTGAGCCGGGGATTGGGGGGATATGATGGTCCCCTTGCCCAGGCCTGAAGCCTGGGTCAGAGGCATCAGGCTTGGGCGGGGGGTGGAGCAAGCGATCAGAGGGAGATGGGGGTCCCCTGCCCAGGCATGATTCCTGGGCCAGAGGCCTCAGGCCTGGGCGGGGGCCAGAGCCAGTGATCATGGGGAGGTGGGGGTCCCCTGTCCAAGCCTGACACCTCTGGTGGAGGCGTCAGGCCTGGGCAAGGGACCGATCAGGCGATCGGAGGGTGATGGGGGGCTATGCCTCTTGCTGAGGCATCAGGCCTGGGCTGGGGGCAGAACCAGTGATGGGGGGAAATGAGGGTCCCCTGCCCAGCCCTGACACCTCTGTCAGAGGTGTCAGGCCTGGGCAAGGGGCCGATCCTGCGATTGGAGGGTGATGGGGGTCAACACCTGAGGGCTCCCAGTATGTGAGAGGGGGCAGGCTGGGCTGAGGGACATTCCCCCCCACACACACCCAGTGCACAAATTTTGTGCACCGGGCCCCTAGTATGAGCTATAACAGTTAAATGCTGAGCCATAATCCACACATGAAGTCTTATTGTTTTAATGCCATATTTGAAATTTGTATTTACAACATTGTACTGATGTTGTACATTATGTGAAAATGAATAGTAGCTGTGCCAAAGAAGCATAAATTACCCTCAGATCTGAATTATCTGTTAATATAGGTGAGCATGTTGGAGGTGTGTATAGATTCCAGATCAATATAAATCACATATTTATTCCATTGCAAAATGTATTTCATTATATTTCTGTATTAATATATGTCTATATGTGTTTGTGTGTGTGCCACAAATCTACTATCACAGATAATAATGTGTGTATCACATATTTATTTCCATAATTAGGCTTTTTTCCTAAGGCTATTTTTAAAAATTCTAATTTTCATTTTCTGTGCAATATATACATACATATTTATATAATGAATTCTCTAATGATTTTGGATTAAAGATATATATTGCTTTTGACCATTTTGACATTCAGTCAGTTGGGTCTAACACCCAGACATCTTTTTTTTTTTAATGATTTTATTAGTTTCAGAGGGAGGAAGGGAGAGGGAGAGGTAGAAACATTGACCAGAGAGGAACATTCATCGGCTGCCTCCTGCACACTCCCCTACTGAACTAGGGCATGTGCTGGGAATTGAACTGTGACCTCCTGGTTCAAGGGACAATGCTCAAACAACTGAGCCACAGCAGCTGGGCCAGACATGCTATCTTGATCTCACTTTATTTTTAAAAATTTAATGTAATTTTATCCTCACCTGAGGATTTTTTAAATTAATTTTTAGAGAAAGTGGAAGGGATGGAGAAAGAGAGAGAGAAAGAGAAAGAGAGAGACATCTTTGTAAGAGAGACACATGGATTGGTTGCCTCCGGCACGGGCTCCAGCTGGGGCTAGGGATCGAAGCTGTAACTGAGGCATGTGCCTTTAACTGAGAAGTGAACCTGCAACCCTTTGGTTCAAGGGCTGACACTCTAACCACTGAGAAACCAGCTAAGGCCTGATCTCACTTTAAATCCATGATAATAAACCTCAATGACATGATTATCTCATGAGCACAATTTATAACACCAAATATAATTATTATAGTATTTACATGAATAAAAATTGAGAAAGGCCGCCATTTTACATAAAAATAACTAAAATTCTAACAAATTTATGAGAATTGTCTGTTTGCATACACTAATGAATCTAATAATTTTGACTTAGTCAAAGTGATTTTATTTCACTTATATATTTAATCACAATTAGATACATTGATAATTTACTTCCTAGTATTAGTTTGATTTATGTTGAGGGTAAGTCTATTTTTAACTTTTTTAAAACTTTGGGTATAACACTGATTTCAAGATGCTAACATTTCGCTGAAACTGGTTTGGCTCAGTGGATAGAGCGTCAGCCTGCAGACTGAAGGGTCCCAGTTTCGATTCCGGTCAAGGGCATGTACCTGGGTTGCGGGCACATCCCCAGTAGGAGATGTACAGGAGGCAGCTGATCGATGTTTCTAACTCTCTATCTCTCTCCCTTCCTCTCTGTACAAAAATCAATAAAATATATTTTTTTAAAAAAAGATGCTAACATTTCTTCTCAATATTGTGCTTGCTTTCTAGTTGACTTACTAACACTACACAATGTCTGAAATTGGAGTCAGCAATCTCACTTGGGGTCAAGTTATAATACTGGATCAAGTGCTGGATGAAGTAATTCCAGTTCATGGAAGGGGGAGTTTCCCCACACTGGAGGTAAAACCCAAGTGTATTATTCGTGTTGTGAAAGATCAACTGATAGAGCAAGGAATTATTGTTAAAGATACCCGACTGAATGGTTCCACTGCAAGTTACATACTTGCAAGCCACAATGGAATCAGCTACAAGGATCTGGACGTTATTTTTCTTGTTGAACTATCAAATAATCAAGAATTCCAGGTTGTTAAGGATGCAGTTCTAGGTTGTCTACTTGACTTTTTACCACAAGGTGTAAAGAAGGAACAGATCACCCTAAAGACCATGAAAGAGGCTTATGTGCAGAAGATGGTCCAAATTTGCAATAAGCACGATCGTTGGAGTCTTGTCTCTCTTTCAAATGACTCTGGGAAGAATGTAGAGCTAAGGTTTGTGAATTCGCTCAGACGACAGTTTGAGTTCAGTGTAGATTCCTTTCAAATTCTTTGGATTCCATGTTAGACTTCTACAGTGACAAAAATGCTAAGCTCACCCAAGAATCTTATCCTGTTGTGGGAAGTTGAAAGCATGTATGGCGCGTTCCAAGAAGCAATAATGCATTTGCAATGCAAGCTTATATCTACCAGAAAACCTGAAGAGATTAGAGGCAGTGGCCTTCTGAAGTACAGCAACTTGCTGGTTCACGACTTCAAGCCAGCTTGTGAAATGGAAATCACATCCCTGGAACATTGCATGTATTCTAGATTTTTCATTGATTTTCCTGATATAGTAGAACAGCAAAAGAAGATTGAATCGTACCTCCACAGCCATTTCATAGGTGAAGAAAAGAGCAAGTATGACTACCTTATGACCTTGCGTAGAGTTATAAATGAAAGCACCATTTGCCTCGTGGCTAATAAACGAATGCAGACAATCAATATGATCACCCTAATGGCTTTGAAAGTACTAGGAGAACAGAATATTCTACCCAATACAGACAATGTGGCTTGGTTTTATCACCCTGCTCCATACTTTGCTTCTGAGGGAAGGTACCCATCTTATTATGCAATTCCAGGACAACCACTGCACTTTCATGTGCCGAATGGTATGGTTTAAAACATATACAACAGAAACTTTGCTATAATTAAATAGCTCTTAAAAGCAAGTTTCCAAATTCTATAAAATTTAAGATCTATTTTTATTTTTATAGTTACTATTCCCATTAATTATAACTTAAACATTATAGTAAATAAAATATCATCTGTGAACCACTTCAAATGACTTTTAAATATTATTGTTCAGCTATAATACTTTTCAAATGTGGTGGACACTTAAAATGATTTTAAAATCTTACTACTATGACTTTCAAATTTGCTGTGAAAAATGCATTAGAGATGCTTGCATATTTGATTAAAGTATAAAAGAACATGCTCATGGTTCAAAATCCAGAGGTAAAGACAAATGCCAACATCCTGTCAATTCTTCTGTTACACTCACTTCATTTTTTTCTACTTAATATTACTGTCAATGGATTTTCAATATTAAACAGAAATGGCTAATTTCAGAGACAACAGATGTAGAAGACATTAAAACCTGGACTTAGCAATCATTTACTTTGTTTCTCAATTAAATTAGGTTAAATACAAAATCCTACCAAAGTTCAAAGGGACACTGGAAAAAGATACTGGAAAACACTGGGCATTAGTAATTTATCAACTATCAAGTAAGTTAATTTGTGGATCTGAAGAATAATGTGACCAGTTATACAGGTTTCTTCATTTCTTTCCCCCAAATATGTTGAGAAGAATGAAAATGATCAACTCTGGCCCTAGTCGGTTTGGCTCAATGGATAGAGCTCCAGCTGTGGACTGGAGGGCCCCTGGTTTGATTCTGGTCAAGGACACGTGCTCCAGTAGCAGGCTCAATCCCCAGTGGGGGGCGTGCAGGAGGCAGCTGATCAATGATTCTCTCTCATCATTGATGTTTCTATCTCTCTCTCCCGCTTTCCTCTCTGAAATCAATAAAAAAATATTTTTTTTAAAGAAAGAAAATGATTAACTCTGGCCCTGGCCAGTTTGGGTCAGTGGTTACAGTGTCAGCCCATAGACCAAAGGGTTGTGGGTTTGATTCCAGTCAAGGGCACGTACCTGGGTTGCAGGTTCGATCCCTTGCCCAGTCGGGGTACGTACAGGAGGCAACCAATTGATGCATGTTTCATATCAATGTCTCTCTCTCTCTCTCTCTCTCTCTCTCTCTCTCTCTCTCTCTCTCTCTCTCTCTCTCTCCACTTCCTCCCTCCCTTCCACTCTCTCGAAAATCAATGGAAAAAATATCCACAGGTAAGGATTAACAAAAAGAAAATTACCAAATCTGAATGTGAAAGTTTATCACTATCTGCTGAAAAGAGACTTTACATGCAAAACGCAGGCAGAGGTTCTTAGTCATGGCATTTATCATTTTTATGACCTAGCTGAGGAGCATCCTAATCTATCTGGAGACATTCAGTGTTAATAAGTAAAAATACCTTTAATGTAACTAAATGTTGCTTGTTCTTTTCCATTTTGCTCTTACCAAATATCAGTTTCTAATATGCCACTCAAGTGCCTCCTATGTGAGTTTTTCTATAACACTAATTTACTCAACAATTGCATTTGTTCATCGGGTATCTGAATATCTACTCAGTACATCTAATATACCACTATCAGATCTACCAGTGGGAGAATAATGAATAAAGTAATCCATGACAAATATTACCTGGTCTGACATGATAGCTGTCCTGAATGAATATGGTAAGGCCATCAGAAAACTTCGATATTTTTACTTGCTTCTGATTTTTTTTATGAGTTTCCATGTCAGTTTTCACTAATCATGCCAAGTTTTTTCATCACAACATGACCCAGCAGGCATATTCTGAGAATTTGTCACTTGCAGACTGTGCTTCATCTGTCTTCTCTGTATTACAGTATTGGACACTAGAAGTATACCAAATATGACATTTTCAAATAACCAATGTTTTCCAGATGCTTTATATCATAGCACCACGGGCTATCAGTATTTTTTAAAGAATTATATTTAAAATGTATGTATATACACATATGTATCAGTCACACATGCTAAGGCTTTAAAATATGGATTCATCTTCTTGTTTGGACAAATAGAGAATTAATAAATGCTCCATTAAAGAGAAAAATCAGTAATCTATCAACATAATGTATTGGCTGAAAATGACTGATCATTCCTGTCCTAAGTACACTCATTGTTTTTCAGTTTGTAAGAGTGCTTGTACCTAAAACTGAAGGAGTAGATGTTAACAAAAACAAAAGAAATCCAAAAGATATAGAAAAAGCAATGAAGAAGAAAAGAACTATGATAGTGATGAGTTACAGATAAAGGTCCAGTATTTGAAGAGCAGCATTTTATGCTGAATTAGCACAACTCTGAAGCTTTTGGAAACATCTTATTCCTATGTGCACCCTTAGCTTCCTTTGGTCCTATTGAGAATTTGAACTCCTTCCCTATGGTATTCTCCTCAACTTTCAATCCTGCTGGGAGAAGAATGGCTTGCTTCCTCCAAAATTTCATGCGTCTGTTTTCATTATAGAAAAACGCTTAACATTGGCATGCAAGATTTCCTCCAGAGGGACTCCACACCTGCTGAATAGGAATGGTGTCACTGAAGAGGCTTATCTCACGGCTTTCTTTAAGCAAATACTGTCTCTAAGCTAGGCTATTCTTTCCTCCAACCAGCATAAACAAAACTTCTAGTTCTCTAACTAGAAGCCCAGTACACGAAATTTGTGCACTGCTGGGTCCTTAGCAGCTGCCGGCTGCTGGCCAGGTACTCCCTCCCTTCCCCCGGCCGGCCCCACCCCCTGGTCGAACTCCCAAACAACTCCCAGTCAAGGGGACAATTTGCATACTACGCTTTTATTATATAGGACTAGAGGCCCGGTGCACAAAAATTTGTGCACTCAGGGGGGGAAGGGGGTCCCTCAGCCCGGCCTGTGCCCTCTCGCAGTCTGGGACCCCTCAGGGGATGACCACCTGCTGGCTTAGGCCCGCTCCCTGAGGGATTGGGCCTAAGATGGCAATCAGACATCCCTCTGGCAGCCCAACAGCCCTTGGGAAATGTCCACTTGCCAGCGGGGAACAGGCCTAAACTGCAGTCGGACATCCTTAGTGCTGCTGAGGAGGCAGGAGAGGTTCCCACCACCACCGCTGTACTGGCAGCTGGCAGCCTGGCTTGTGGCTGAGCAGAGCTCCTCCCATGTGAGAGCACCCTGACCACCAGAGGGCAGCTCCTGCATTAAGCATCTGCCCCCTGGTGGTCAGTGTGTGTCATAGTGACCAGTCATTCCCAGTCATTCTGCTGTTAGGGTCAGTTTGCATATTACCCTTTTACTATATAGGATAGAGGCCTGGTGCACGGGTTGGGGCCAGCTGGTTTGCCCTGAAGGGTGTCCCGGATCAGGGTGGGGGGCCTGCTTGGGTGCCTGGCCAGCCTGGATGAGGGAATGATGGCTGTTTTTAGCTGGTCACACCCCCTTCAGGGTGGGGGTCCCCACTGGGGTGCCTGGCCAGTCTGGGTGAGGGGCTGAGGGCCATTTTCAGACTGGCAGGTGACTGAAGCTCCCAACCTCTCCTTTTTTTCTTTTTTATTCTGGGATTTATTTACCTTCTATGGCTGTCACTGGAACTGAGAGCCGGCTTTAGCTCTGAGGCTTGGCTCCAGCTTGAGGCCTCGGCTGCTGAAAGCAGGTATCTGGGTTTGTTTGGCTTCTATAATTGCAACATTGTTTCTTAGAGTGCAGCTCAGAGCCCGGCAGCAGCAGGCGGAGAACCTTGGCTTCCTCCATCACTGGAGCCAGCAAGCCTCCTGTTCGCTTCAGCTCCCTGGCTGCCGGCCGCCATCTTGGTTGGCAGTTAATTTGCATATCGCCCTGATTAGCCAATGGGAAGCGTGTCGGAGGTACAGTTAATTACCATGTTTGTCTATTATTAGATAGGCTGTGGCTTCAATCCCAGACTGAAAAGTAATCACTTTTAAAAAATATTTTTAAAAATAAAAACTGGTATTAACAGCCATTGGCACTGAAAGTTTCTGTTTTAAGAGTTTTCTTTTTACAAATATTC
Source organism: Myotis daubentonii (assembly GCF_963259705.1). NCBI lineage: Eukaryota > Metazoa > Chordata > Mammalia > Chiroptera > Vespertilionidae > Myotis > Myotis daubentonii. Next base: position 21,642,894 of record NC_081851.1, on the reverse strand, counting down.
ATGTCCCTCCAATAAAATTAGTTGGTCCAGACATATATTAGTGGATATTTGAATAAAGGGGATTGAAAATGATGTTCTTTACACTGTACGTGCAACCTCTTTGAACAAAAGGATTTCTACATACATTGTTTTATGGTGTCGGGAGTTTTGTTAGAGTAGCTTTGAGACTTAGTATCAGAAGCCTTCAAAAAGCACTGGCTGCTTAGGCCGTGAGCTCCTGATAACCACTGTCTCAGTGCAGCTCCTCCAGATTTATTTCATGTGAAAATGTGAAATGATTTCAGACAGTATCAACTAGTAAGAAAATTATATATTTTTTGTTTGTTTGTGTGGGCTTTTGTTTGTTTTTTGAGAGAGAGAGAGAGAGAGAGAGAGAGAGAGAGAGAGAGAGATCGGCTGCCTCCCATACATGGCCCAACTGGGCATCAAACCTGCAACCTGGATATGTGCACTGACCTGGAATTAAACCTGCGACCCTTTGGTGCACGGTGCACAGGAGAATGCTTCAACCAGCTGAGCAACACTGGCCAGGGCTATAACAGCTTTTAAGGTTAAATATCTACTTTTAAAAGCTCCTAAATACATCTTTAAAGCGAGAGGCATCATTTTCTTCTAGGTAAATAGTATATAACCTGAAACAGAAATCATGCCATGGAGGTTACCTGCTTTAGAAATGTAGAGGACTATATTCCATACTCTGTCAATAGATTTATATGAAATTCAGCACCTATTTTTACTACGGCAAGGAGAGCACCTATATAGAAGAGGCAAATGAACTGTAATCCTGACAGATTACAAAAAGGGAATCAGGTAATTCATTTTCCTGAAAAGCAAGTTTTTAATACCTTCTCTTTTTCTGTTACCTTTTCCTCGTTTACTAAAGTGATACCTCTCTGTGTTCACAGTGATAAAGCACAAGAAAGAAATGACATCTCGGGACAAATTATTATGGCTTGTATCACCCAAAGACAAAATGACACTCTTCCAAGTTTAGTTTCTAGTTAAGGAAGAGTCTGGAAGTGTCAGAAGTATTGACTCAGGTAGAATTGTGATCACAGATGCCCCCTTTCTAGAGAATAAAGCTTTTGTGTGTGCATTACGCAGAATCCCGCTGTAGGACCTCTGATTTTTCAAGGTTTCTCTGAACTAGGATGCACTACTAACACTTTAATAAAGGCCATGATTCTAGAGATAAACATTAACTTTTCAGTTCTTTAAGGACCCTGAAAATCTAGGCAACTAAATGTGAAATTACTTACATGGCTTACTGTATCACTCAGAGTTCAGATTGGTGTAAATTATAAACTAACTTTTATTTGTGAAAATAGTCAAAATTATGTTTAAGCATTGTTATGTGCTTTTGTATAATTCTTGAAAAATTTTAAGTTAGACAAGTTGCATTTTAGTTTCAATTAGTATATATAAAATTATAAGTCAAACAATTAAACTTAAAAAAAACAAGATATATGTCAATTTAGACTTCACATGTAACATATGTCAAAGTATACAAACTTGCAAAATTTTAAAGTCCTATAAATTAATACTACATTAAAATATAAAACTATTAATAGATGATTTACCCGCTGGACATGGCGCGCCCAGACCGACGATCCCACCCCGCGCCGGGGTGATCAGCGCCCCGCAGAGCCAGGCCCGGGGCGTCCGTGGCGTCTGCTGGGAGGCCGGCCGCCGAGAGCCAGGGCGGAGCCTCCGAAGTCCCCAGAGGTTCACCTCTTCTTCCTGAACCCCTGAAGCCCCAGGCCGCCCCGCCTGGTCCAAAGAAGCAGGAGCCCCTCGTCCCGACAGCGGCCCCGCTGCCTCAGGCTGCCCCCCAGCCCGGCTTGGAGACGCCCCCCAGCCCCGCCGCGGAGCAGGTCCTCCCACAGCCTGCCCTCTGAGCCCGCGGCGCAGCCGCAGGTGAGACCCAAGGGCGTCCCGCGGTCAGACTGGAATCACCGTCGAAGAGCGACCCGTTTGAAGACTTGTCACTTAGTCTGCTGGCCGTGTCACAGGCCCAGCCGACCGTGCACCCCGCCCCTGTCCTCGCCCCGGGCCCCAAGGGGGTGGTCCCACTGCCTCCTGCAACACTGAGTAACATCAGCATTAAAAAAAAAAAATAGATGATTTACCTTTGTTAATTATAATACAGTATCACATTTATTGAAAAATTTCAGTATATTTCATGTATTCGCTCAAAAATACCCTGAAATAACCCGTTGGATTATCTGACTTTTTCAGATCTCAATCCATTCTGGCTGCATGATATTGTTCTATGGCTATTTTAAAAAATTGTCTTTAAGTTATTTAAGCTCCCAATTCACAAATGACCAATGATAAAACATAAGGTGACATAGCAAAGTCTTAATTGACCTTTAAATAAAGGTCTTCTGCTGTTTTAAAAGAAATCCCATGTATCTGAACAACATACCTGCTTTATGTCCAATTGCTGTTAGAAATTTAATTGGAAAATAAAGTTCATTTTGACAGCATGTGGCTACTTGTTTCTTCTCATAGGCCCTGTTTAGATGGACTGAAATCAGTGTTAGAACTTCCTCCGAGTTTGAAAAGCATTCTAGAAAATTCTTTCTTTAAAGGTCTTCTGTATGTTAAATGAAAGTCTCAACCTGCAAAGCAAAGAATTAAGGCAATTATTCAAGTAATTCCACCAGAAACATGTCATTTAGTAATGAACAAGGAAAAGTGAACCTAACTTATTTAGGGTCCAAGTCACTAATCATGTGTATAGGCCAGACCAAATATAATTATTGGATATGAAAAAAGTGATATCATTTCATCAGATGTAAAATAATTAATCCAATAAAAAATTTTAGTAGATCTAAACTCAAAGCTTAGCAAACAAATTAAAACCGTAAGTCTTTATCTTAAAGATGTGTCTCAAATTTTAGTTCATTCAAATCCAATTGTTTAGCACTAAAAAAATATCAGCAAAAGGAATTATAGTCACTGAGTGGGATGTGAAATAGAAACATCCGAATGTAGTTACCCAGCACCCAGTAAAATTGCTGATATGATTTCCTACACTAAGTAAACAGACTTACATGTTAACATTAAACAATTCAGCCCTCTAGGAAAACTATGAATATAAATATAGCTTTCTAAATATTTAGGTGTTTTTTGTTTTAGCCTTATAGTTTATATCTCCAGTTTTAATCTTTTACTGCAAAAAGTTTGAAGTGTTCTTAAGAATTTGCTGTTTTTTTGTAAATGGAAACTTTAAATATCTAAGAGGTGATTGAAATGTCAAGAGTTGAATGAAAGTTATATATTAGCTTTAATGTTGACTATGTTAAATCAGGTTAATTTTTCTCCATGTTATTGCTCACTATATAGTTCTGAGACATGTATGTACTATTTTGGAAAATGTATTTCATTATTGACAAAAATTAATGTTATATGAACAGTATGGCAACTATTTTCAAATGGATGATAATTGTACTCTTATTCATCTACCTTTTTTAAAAAATATATTTTATTGATTTTTTATAGAGAAGAAGGGAGAGGGAGAGCCAGAAACATTGACGAGATCGATCAGCTGCCTCCTGCACGCCCCCCAGTGGGGATGTGCCCACAACCAAGGTACATGCTCTTGACCAGAATCGAACCTAGGACCCTTTAGTCCGCCGGCTGACGCTCTATCCACTGAGCCAAACCGGTTCGGCTCATCTAGCTCTTGTACCTATTTCATTTGCTTTGTCTCATGCTTTTGTGCACTATGTGGGAAAAGCACCACAGAGATTCTGTTATTAGATTAAATAAGTTTTTAAAATATCACTGTGAAACATGCAGCATTGTGCCAACTGCAAAATGGGTAAATAGCTATTATTTAAAATACCGCCAAATGAATTGTTTGCAGTGTGTTCAAAAAGTACTTATAAAGGAACTTTACCTTGGAATTTGTGCAGAATGCCATGATAATCAATGAGAAGGGGCTGACTTTCAGTACAATATGGCTCTATATAAATGACTTTTACCTTTCATAATAGATTAACCAACAGATGACCCCTTCACATAGCCTAATGGTATATTTTCTCTACATAATGTAAATTATCAGATTACTAAAGGTTAAGGTAAGATAGATGATTACCATAAAAAAATGAACCACTGACACAATGAAAACAGTTTTTAACCCTATAATGTGCAAGGAAAAATTGCTACAGATAAAACAGGGGTTTTAAAGAAAATAAACATATTTTGAACAGCAATAAAAAAGATTTTTTTTAAAAAAAACCTAACTTTAAAATTTGTTTCAAGAATAGGAAATCTGAATACCTCTAAAATCAAGCAAAACTCACATCACACAATAACCCAGTTTACCAGGTGACTGCAACTAAAGTATTCAAGGAACATAAACTTTTCCAGGATGAGGAAATCACTAAATTGGGTAAATCCCAGGAATGCAAGTATTCTTTAACATTAGGAAATCCTTGAAGGGAGAATAAAGGGTAAAAGGTAAAGGGGGCCAAATATATGGTGACAGAAAATGATTTGAGTGTGGATGGTGGGCACACAGTGCAATACACAGGTCACGATAGAAATGTATACTTGAAACCTACATGATCTTATTAATCAGTTACCCCAATAAATTTAATTTTAAAAAAAGAAATAACTAGAAAATCCTTGATGCAATTTACTATATTAACAGGTTAAAGAAAACCATATGATCATCTCAAAAAATGCAGATTTAACTGGTATTTAAGAAAAATTATTTTTCAAAAGATAAAAAGAAACATTACATTATATTTGTAGTCATTTTTTATTGGGCTATATCAGCAGAAAGCATACATGATGGACAGGACACATAAAGGACTCTATAAACAATACATAATAGTTATTTAGCACTTGATGCCTTACAAATCACTTTGTATCTATTATCTAATCTAGCCACTCTCAAGAAGTATCATATTTTAAAACATAAATGAAGAAACCCATTTTTAAAAAGTGTGATGTCCCAAATCCCAGTTATTTTCATTTTTTATTATGTTGATTCTCTGATGTCCTGTGTTATATGTCAAATTAAAAATGACAGATATCGCCCTAACCAGTTTGGCTCAGTGGATAGAGCGTCGGCCTGCAAACTGAAGGGTCCCAGGCTCAATTCCAGTCAAGGGCATGTACCTTGGTTGTGAGCACATCCCCAGTAGGGAGTGTGCAGGAGACAGCTGATCAATGTTTCTCTCTCATCAATGTTTCTAACTCTGTATCCTTCTCCCTCTCCCTTCCTCTCTGTAAAAAATCAATAAAATATATATATATTTTTTAAAGTTTAAAAAAATGACAGATGTCTAACTATAGATAATACATATTTTTAAAAAAACAAAATTCAGAATTCAGTTCTCCAGTGGTTCCCACATGCTCTTGGAACAGAGACAAATAAAAATGTTTAATTCCATAGTTTATATTCTTAGTCATATCTATCTTTCCTTCTCAAACTTGTAATCTACAATTAAATACTGGCTGCCCTGGCCCATGTGGCTGTTGGTTGGAGTGTCGTCCAGTAGATTGAAAGGTTGTGGGTTCAATTCCCAGTCAGGGAACAAACCTAGGTTGCAGGTCTGATCTGAAGTCAGGGCATGTACGGAAGGCAACCAAGCAGTGCCCTCTCTCACATCGATGTTTCTTTTCATCTTCCTTCCCCTCTCTCTAAAATCAATAAGCATATCCTGGGGTGAGGATTAAAAAAATAACACTGGTATCCTTGCTGGTTTCGCTCAGTGGATAGCCCATTGGCCCATGGACTGAAGGATCCCAGGTTCAATTCCAGTCAAGGGTACGTACCTCGTTGCAGGCATGTGGGAGGCAACCAATTAATATATCTCTCTCATATTAATGTTTCTTTCCCCGTCTCTCCCCTTCCCTTCCACTCCCTCTAAAAATATTTTTTTATTAGAAAAATGTCCTCAAGTGAGATTAAAAGTAATAAAATAAAATAAATAACACTGGTGTTTTCCCCACTTAAAAACTATAGTTTCTTCAAAGCTGGATGAAGCTTGAAGCCTGGTGGTTTCTATCTACCAACTTCGCAGCTTCTCTCTGGGGAACAAGTGAGCATCCCTCTTGGTAGTCAATCCTGACTGGTTACAAACAACCTAGGTACACCACAAGCTCTGACACAACTTGACATATCACTTCCGTGTCAAAAGAAAGGACATCATGGGAAAAGGGAGGAGTACTCTCCCCTCTTCTTCTAAGTACGTATAGCTAAAACCCTGGACACCATATATAAAACAGTGTAAGATGTTCTGAGGATACAAGCTACTGGGGCCAGGGACCTGAAGAATGACAGCATGGAGTCCCTTGAGTTTTCCTCTTGCCCCATCAGGAAGCTGGCAACCCAGAAATGCCACAGATACAGACCAAAAAAGGTCCAAGAAAAGTCTTCTCTTTTCACCCAAAGGACTAAGAAAGGAGTAGACTCACAAGACAAAATTTTTAGACAATAATCACCCTCCTCTAGCCAAAGATCATGGGAGAAAACTTCAGCACTATCCACACCAACAAAGGCAAAGTGGGATGCCTACACTTCCACCCTCACCAGGCTGTAACCCCCACCCTGGAGTAGAGTCAAAGAAGGTCAAGTGAGGAGAGAGGATAAAAAAAAAAACAAACAAAAAAAAAAACCACACACACCAAAAAACCCCTCTCTCATCCCACTCCAGCATATCAATGGAAACCATGTGGGGAGACCAGGCTTCTAACCCTACCCAGAGGGCAGACATCTCCCCTTCTTTACTGGTTTGGACAGTGGAGGGTCAGGACTCTCAGCAAGTCATGAGGTCACTCCCCACCCAACCCTACCTCATGGTGTCAGTAGAGGCTGTGTGCGGAGCAGTAATGAGACACTTCTGCCCCTCCCAGCTAGGTGCTATCAGGAGAGCCTTAGTGGTGAGCTGTAACTCCTACTCCTGACAGAACAGAGGCCAATGATGAAACTGGACTTCCAACACCAACTAGAGGCCAAGTAGAAGCCAGTCCAAATAGAAGATTTAAACAGTATAGTCTTCTAACATAATGTCCCAAAATGTACGGATTTCAACTGAAAATCACTCATCTCGAATGAGAAGACAATCCACAGATGCCAGCACTGAGATGATCCAGATGTTAGAATGACCTGTTAGATTAAAACAGCTACCATAGAAGTATCCCAGTAAGCAATTACAAACATGCATGACACAAATTTAAAAACAGAAAGTCTCGGCAAAGAAACAGAACAGAGAATCAAATGGGACTGAAAAATACAATAACAAAAGCCAGTGATGGGCTCACGAGCAGAATGGAAGGGACAGAGGAAAGAATCCGTGAACTTGGAGATAGAACAATAAAAAAAAAACCCAACCAGAACAAGAAAAAAATTGCTATGTACTGACTTGGGTTCCCCTTTCCCCTACTGTGACTGTATTTAGAGATGGGGCTTTTAGAAAGTAATTAAGATTTTAAAAGTTTATAACTGTGAGGTTCCAATCTGAGAGGGTTGGTGTCCTCTAAGAAAAGAGAGCTCAATCTCTCCTTTCTCTACACATATGCACGGAGGAAGGGCTGTGAGGGCACAGTAGGAGGGTGGCTGCGTGCAAGCCAGGAACACACCAAAACCACATCGGCTGGTACCTTGCTCTCAAAGACTTCCATCCTCCAGAGCTGTGAGAAATACATGTCTGTTATTTGAGACCCCCAGTCTGTGGTATGACAGCCCAACAAGACCAAGGCAGATTTGGGCACTGCTATACCAAATACCTAAACATGTGGAAGTAGCTTTGTTAACTGGGTAACGGGTGGAGGCTGGGAGGGTTTTAAAGTTCATGCTAGAATACAGACATCAAAGGGCATTCTGATGAGCTCTCAGACAGAAATGGAAACAGGAAGAAAGGCAATTCTCATTGTAAAGTGGCAGCAGCCTTGGCTGAACTGTGTTCCACTGTTTTGTGGAAGAGAGAACTTGGGAGCAATGAAACTGGGTATTCAGCAGAGATTTGTAGGCAAAGTATTAAAGGTGCAGCTTGTGTCCACCTCACTGTTTATAGTAAAATGTGAGAGGAGAGGGATGAATTGAAGAAACAATTGTTAAGCAAAAAGGAAAAGAACTTGGAGATTTGGAAAATTCTGTCTATCCACATTGCAAAATGAGAAAGCTTGTTCAGCTATGGCTGAAGGGCCATTTGATAAAGAGATCATGGGTGTGACTCACGGGTTTAATCAGCCATCGCAGCAGAAGCCAGGAATAGAGATGGGATTAACCCATCAGAAACACTGCTAGTTGGTACTAAAGGGGACAGAAAACACTAGACAAGATGAAGGCAGGCTTTCAGACTTCTTAGATCCTATAGGACCAGATAGCAGAGCTGCAAATGTGCCCTATGCTACAAGGAAAGGGGAGCATGACTGAATAGATTCAGAGACCATCAGGCTACCTCTTCAGTTCCAACAGATGGGGAGGACCCTGAAGTGTCAACAGGCCACATGGCCTAACACTGAAGCTTTGGGGGGTAGGACTGCCCAGACCAGTCTCAGGGGCAGGACTGCTGAAGCAGAGGATTGTGAAGGTGGAACCCCTGCTTTAGGGAATCTGGAAGGTAAGGCATCAAGATCTGATGGAATTGCCCACTGGGTTTTGAACTTGCTTGGGACCTATTTACTCCCTCCCTCCCTCCCTCTCTCCCTCCCTCCCTCCCTTCCTTCCTTCCTTCCTTCCTTCCTCCCTCCCTCCCTCCCTCCCTCCCTCCCTCCCTCCCTTCCTCCCTCTCTCCCTTCCTTCCTTCCTTCCTCTCCTTTTAGAGTGGATCATCTGTCCTGTGCCTGTCCCACCATTGGTCTGGTTTCATAAGTTCACAGCAGAGAGGAATCTGCCTTGAATCTGAAATGTACCTTGAGTCTAACCCATACCTGCTTTACGTGATCTGTAGGTGAAACTGTGGACGTCAGAGTTGATGCTAGCATACGTTCAGACTTTGAGAGTTGTTGGGATGAAATGAATGTATTTTGCATGTGAGAAGAATGTGAATTTGGGGGGCCAGGGGCAAATGCTATGAATTGTGTCCCTCCCAAATTCATATGCTGAATGCTACTTCCAAATGTGACAGTATTTGGAGAAAGGACTTTTTAGAGGTAATTAAGGTTAAATGAGGTCATAAGGTTGGGGTCCTAATCTGATAGGGCTGGTGGCCTTTAAAGCTAAGGAAGAGAGATCTTGCCGCTCTTTCCACAGGCATACATCAAGGAAAGGCCATGAGAAGATACAGCAGGCAAGAAAGCCAGGAAGAGATCCAGGACCAGAGACCGAAGCCAACACCTTGATCTTGGACTTGAATCCTCCATAATTCTGAGGAATAAATTTCTGTTGTTTGAACCACCCAGTCTATGGCATGTTATTTCAATGACAGCCTGAGCAGGTTAAGATAAACATATAGTGAAAAACAATGAATAGAGTCTCAGGAACCTGTGATATTACAAGCAACGACCTAACATTTGTTTCAGCATCCTGGAAGGAGAGAAGGTTTGGGAGGTGGAGGCTGAAAATGTATTCAAAGAAATGATAGCTGAAAATTCCCCCAATTTAGCAAAAGACATAAACCTACAGATTCAAGCTTAGCAAACAGGATAAATTCAAAGAAATCTACACAAAGATATATCTTAGTCAAATTCAAAAATTAAAAACACGGCACTCAAAACGTTTCTAATAATAACCTTCAAAGTTTCAATTAAAAAATATATGTATCATGTCATCTTCTTCTACCCAAAAATAAAATGGTGAAAGGCAAGTATTTCAAAGTCTTTTCAAATTTTCACAACCTAATATTCAGTGTCAGTTCAGGCCTACAACTAAATTTTACTATGGTATGAAAAAGTCTAAAGTACAAACTACATACAATGAAGGTAAATCTTCATAAATAAGCGCATTATCAAGTAACCCAGCTTAAAACACAGAAAACATCAAAGGCCCCTCTGCACTCCCCCTTTCTAGGCTACAGGTCTGACCCTGGTAATTAACATGATTTTTCAGTAGATGTCTCAATAAGCAAGGTCTAAAAGACACAAAGTACAAAAGTGAACTGCCAGGCCAATGTGCTGTGGATTCAGGGGAAGATGCCCTCATGGGAACTTTGTGACTGGCTAACTCACAGGCCTCATTTTTCCCTGGATGTGCGTAATCATCTGAGTAGTTATCTCAATCAACAATTGCCCCCTCAAGAATTGTTGATTGAGATAACTACTCAGATGATTAGTCACACCCAGGAAAAAAATTTACAGTCTTTAACCATTATGAATTCTATTTTGCTGGCCAAAGGCTGAATGCTCACTAAAGACTTTTCCATATTCTTTGGTTTTCCCTCCAGCATGAGTCTTCTGATGTTGAGAAAGGGATGAACTCTGGCTGAAGGCTTTTCCACATTCCTTACACTTATAAGGTTTTTCTCCAGTGTGAGTTTTCTGGTGCTTTGTGAGAGATGAGCTCTGGCTGAAGGCTTTCCCACAATCATTACACTTGTAAGGTTTCTCTCCAGTGTGTGTTCTTTGATGACGGATGAGGGCTGAACGGTCACTGAAGGCTTTGGCACAATTACTGCATTTATAGGGTTTCTCCCCTGTGTGAGTTCTCTGGTGTTGAGTCAGGGCTGAACAGTAGCCAAAGGCTTTCCCACATTCATTACACTCATAAGGCCTCTCCCCAGTATGAGTTCTCTGGTGCTGGATGAGGCCTGAACGATCACTGAAAGCTTTCCCACATTCGTTACACTTGTAGGGTTTCTCTCCAGTGTGAATGACCTGATGCTGGGTAAGAAATGTGCTTTGGCTGAAGGCCTTCCCACATTCATTACACTCATAAGGTTTCTCTCCGGTGTGGATTCGCTGATGTTGAGTGAGATATGAGCTCTGATTAAAGGCCTTCCCACATTCATTGCATTCATAGGGTTTCTCTCCAGTGTGAATTATGTGATGGCGAATAAGGGCTGATCGGTGACTAAAGGCTTTCCCACATTCGTGACATCTGTAGGGCTTTTCTCCGGTATGAATTCTCTGGTGGAGAGTAAGGTGTATGCTCTGGCTAAAGGCTTTGCCACACTCATTACACTCATAGGGCTTTTCTCCTGTGTGAATTCTCTGATGCAAAACAAAAGCTGAGTAATAACTAAAGGCTTTCTCACACTCATTACACTTCCAGGGTTTTTTCCCTGCACAAATTCTCTTATGCCTCATTAGATCTGAATTTTGTTTTAGGTTCTTTTTCAATGAATCACAATTATGTAGTCTTTCTCCTTGCTGTTGAACAAGTAATGACCTCCGGCCAAAATTTCTTCCAAATTCATCACACTGGTAACTTCTCTCCCCAGATTTCTTCTGAGTGACAACTTCTTGTATTAAATGTTTCTCCTGGTTTTCCTGATGACTCTCTAGAGAATCCTCACATCCACTGTCACCTTCCTTTGGAAATCTTTCAATTAACACTCCAGGGGCTGACTCTTCTTCAGAAACATCCTGCTCTTGAGTTAGCTCCTTGCCTTCTGGTCTTATCTCCCAGCCTAACAGAAACAAAAATGAACATGTATCATTTACTAAACTGAGAGTAAGGTAATTACTGTGGTGGGAACAGTAAAACAAACAAAAAATGCTACAGGGAACACATGAACTTAAAAGCTCTCAAAACAGCCTTGCAATCTTAAGAGAACATGAGAAAAGAAAGATGACTGGGCAAAGAAGTACAGCTGCATACAGGGAGAGGGTGAGTAGGCCTTCACAATTCCTCTGTCCAGCGGCTAGGAAATGAGAAAAACTAATGGAACAAGACTAAGCAGAGGCATAAAAAACAGTCTGGGGAAACAGGTCTGGGGTCAGAGAAATATAGTTTCCCAGAGACTGCCCACTGCCAGCACCACACCATGGCATTATCACTTCACACCTTTAGAATGACTATCATTAGCTGATCTCCTTCTGCCAATCTTTTCCCATTCCAAAATGTCCCACTCAACACTAACAGACTAACCTTCCAAAACTACCACTCTCACACAAAAATCTGTTAGTTCTACTGTCCTGAGATGAGACACATATTCTAGGAACTAGCATTCAAAATGGTCAAGATCTACAAATTCGCCCTGGCCAGTGTGGCTCAGTTGGTTGAGTGTTATCCCATGCACCAAGAGGTCACCAGTTCAATTCCCAGTGGGGGCCTAGCCAGTTTTGCTCAGTGGATGGAGTGTTGGCCTTCAGAATGAAGGGTCCCAGTAGGGCACATACATGCCTGGGTTGTGGGCTCAGTCTCCAGTAGGGGCCGTGCAGGAGGCAGCCAATTGATGTTTCTCTTTCTCATCCATGTTTCTCTCCCCTTCCCTTTCTCTCTCTCTCTAATATCAATAAAAACACACTTTAAAAAAATCTACAAATTCAAATCATCACAAAGCTTAGTAATTCAGAAGCAACTGGTCATTCTCTGACTGCCCTATACCCCACAAAGAGTAAAATAAAACTAAGTTGGTTTAAAAAAAAAAAAAAAAAAAAGAATAGCATGTAGAGAGTGGAAGGTCAAATCCCCATGTACTCAGATTGGTCCCCAACCTGTCAGGATTGCTACCCCCAAATGCTAGCCTTTTTAGTAAGGGTTTGGAGGGGAAGCTTCACTGCTAAAAACGTTTAAACATTTCCAGGCATAAATGGTCTTTAATATCCATTCCAATCATGATGGTATATACAATAAGTCAATATGATCAAATGTTCTCAACTACATATCCTAATTAGGGAAGTGCCTGAGATTTTAAAGGACAAATAGATAGATACAGGTTACAGGCAAATGGACTTCCAGCTAAGAGGATAATTAACTTATTACAGGTCACAGAGCTTGAGTAGCTGAGATTTTGGCTTGTACCTGGGAAGGTTGGGTCCAAAGTCTGAACTCATAACCACATGCTATGCTGCCTCTGCTTAAATAGAAGTCAAGGGGAAATTCAGAGATCAATTTATAGCCATTGCTGTTAGACAAAGAGTCACACTACCCTCAGCGGTAAAATAACATACATGAAAAGCCTGGTTTAGAGCCTTGCACCCATGCAAATTATTAACATACATTAAAATGCTACTTTCATTTCACTTTATTGGGGAGAGGGGGGATTGGTTTAAAAGAGTAGAAAGTACTTTCTAAAATATAAAATTATGAATTTATAACAGACTAGAGGCCCAAGTGCACAAAATTTGTGCACTCAGGGGGCGTGGGGTGGGGGGTACGGGCACCTCAGCCCAGCCTGTGTCCTTTTGCAGTCCAGGACCCCATAGGGGATGTCCGACTGACAGTTTAAGCCCACTCCCCACTTCTAGCTGAGCAGTGCTCCCCCTGTGGGAGCGCACTGACCATTCAGGGAAGCCCCTGTGTTGAGCGTCTGCCCCTGGGTGGTCAGTGCACGTCATGGCAACCGGTCGTTCCGCAATTTGGTCAATTTGCATATTAGCCTTTTATTATATAGGATCATCATCCACAGAGGGTAAAGTGTGGCACAGGAGAAAGGGACTTCAACTTTTCTATGGTCTAGCAAAATCTGAAAGGCTCCTTCACAAGCATTTCAATGGCCATGAGGGTTTTAAGTTCTCTGTTTCCAACGCGCACTCACCTGGACTAGTGGTTTTTGAGGCTTCTCTCTCCAGCTTCTCCCCAGACTCCAACTGAGAGATTACATCAGGCTTGGAAATTGGAAGCCCTGTTCACGGAAAGAAAAAGAAGTCTGGTAAAAAGCCCAGGATTAGCTCTTTGGTCATTAGGAAAGACCCTATATGAGAGGTGGGTCCTGGATTTCCCCCTCACCAGTGCTCAGGAGACAGGAAGGTTGATACGGGGTCTATTTGAGTTCAGAACAATTAAGTCCCTATTTCTACCTCTCCCTATTAAAATCATAAGCACCCACTTCTTAAGAAGTATTTTCACTAGAACTTCATCTTAATATCTTTGGTCAGATAATAGAAAAGAAGGCTATTACTAATTCAATAAAAAGAAGTCCATTTCTAACTCTAGGGGTTAACAATATCCAGAAACAAAAAGCAGAAATTACATGTCTCAGGCCTTTTAGAAATTAAGACTCTTTTAACCATTTGTATGCCATAAGCGTCTATAGATAACAAGTGGCGGACCTTTTTAAATTAAATTCAAAATATCATGGCAGTTAACTGGTTAATCTAAGAACCTCTGAGTTCCTTGGAACTGAGGAAGCAAAGCTCACAGGGACCGAGGAGCTATCCTTACCCAGCAAGACCAGATTCCTATGCTTCTCAGGCACATCTCCCTGCGGAGGGTTCAGCTGTCCCCACTGGGCGAGAGCCTCAGCCATATCCCTGATCATGAGCGACTCCTGAAAAACCAAATACATCCATGCTCACCAAAGGACCACCTTCCAGAGGTCTCTAGGAAGGACTCAAAGTGACAGACAGAAGAAGGAAGACATGAAGGATGGGAAGGCTAGACAAAATGACCTCTAACATCCCTTCCAACACTAAGATTCTCTGGTGTATAACAGTCCCCCCTTATTTGTGAGGAACATGTTCTAAGATCCACAGCAGATGCCTGAAACTGCAGACAGTACTGAACCCTATATGCAGTATGTTTTTTCTTATACGTACATACCTTTCCACTTAAAAGAAGCACTATGACTTGTCTTTGACATATCTCAATTGCCAGCATCATAGAGGCCTGATGGGTCTGACTCCCTCCTGTCATCTGCCCTCAACTCCACCATACACTGCTCCTTCTGCAGTCTCTGGGCTGTGTGTGGCCGCCTTTCCACAATGCTCTCCCCTTGCGCATCCTTCAGCTCTCCAAATCCCACTCACATTTCAGATCTCAGCTCAGGTGTTACCCTTCAGGGAAGACTTCCCGGACTCTCTGGGTTGTAGCACCATGTTCCTTCCCTTCTCTTAGATCATGCACACATTGAGGAGACTTTCTGATCAATATCTCTCTGTCTCATTCACCATTAAGCACCTGGAGAGCAGAGGCCAGTTCTGTTTTCCCTCACTGAAGCAGCCCTGGTATCTGGCACACTGTATCGGTCAGACAGTTGAAGGAAGGAAGGAACACTTGAACAAGAATCCGTAGAAACAACCTTTTAAATGGGGTGTTCTATAAAAGTGTGCATGGGAACAGAGGTGGGGAGGGGAACAGAAGTGTATCAAGCAGGATCTGTCTTCCAGAGCTAGTGAGCCAAACTGGAGCCATGGAGGTACAGAGCGTGGACAAGCTTCTGGCAAAGGCCGAGCAGGATGAAGCCAAGAAGATGCAGCACATCATGGTGCACCAGGAGCTGGAGCTGGAGTTCCACCTGGGTAACCTGCTGGCCTCTGACTGGAAGCCCTTCATGGGTCTGCAGTGCAGGGACCCATAACTGGAGGCTGAACTGTGGGCCTTGGTGAGCGAACTGTAGGCCTTGGTGCGGGACAACATGCAGCTGCTCAGCAACCATGGAGCTCAAGGAGGAGGCACTGGTGGTGTGGCTGCCGGAGCCCACCACTTGCTTGCCACACAAGAAGTTGGTGCCCTGGCCATGCAGCTTATAAGCTGGCAGCAGTTCGCATGCCTCAAGGGCATTTGACCCAAGAAGAAAACCACTCTGGTGTGGGGTGAGGTAAGTGGCCATGGTGGCACCGCTGGGACTACCAGCACGCCCGCGACAACACCAAGGAATGGCTGATCAAGGTGTCCAGCAATGCTGACCCCTTGGAGGATCTGTTCACCAAGTAGATTCAGGCTAAGAAGAAACAGGTGGCCAAGAACGAGCGGAACTGGCTGCATAATTTAGCCCATGTGCACAGGCCGATATGCACCCTACCAGACACCAGAGTAAGGAGGAGCAGGGCCATGCCTTGCAAGTGGCCAAGGTCTCCACTGCTTCTGTGGGGCACTTCTAGGTGCACCTCCCAAAGAGAAGGTGCCCCAAGGATCTGGCAAGAAGAGGAAGTTTCAGGCCCTTTCAAGGACTTTGCAGGGGAGAAAAAAGCCAGTTGGAGATGCTGTGAGTCATGAACAGCAAAAAGCCTCAGTTGTACGTGATGAGGGCCACCTATAAGCAGATGAAAGAGGAGGACCAGAAGGAAGTGGCCAAGAGGAGGAAGATGAGCCAAATGAGCAAGAGAAAGGCGGGGCAGGGTCCTGGAGGCAAAAAGAAGGGGGGTCCACCCACCCAGAGGGATGGGAGGGGAAGAGCCAAGGAGGCTTGGGAGGCAAGATGAATTGTGGGCTACCTGGCTTGGGTGCAAGAGGAAAGGAGGGAAACACCAAGGAGGAAAGAGGAGAAAATAAAGTTCACTCTCCAACCTGCCTGCCTATACTAGTAAACCAAGAACTATTCTAAATGTTAAGGTCTAAGTCAGGGGTCCTCAAACTTTTTAAACAGGGGACCAGTTCACTGTCCCTCAGACCGTTGGAGGGCCGGACTATAGTTTAAAAAAAAAACTAAGAACAAATTCCTATGCATACTGCACATATCTTATTTTGAAGTAAAAAAACAAAACGGGAACAAATACAATATTTGTATTTGCATGTGGCCTGCGGGCCGTAGTTTGAGGACCCCTGGTCTAAGTCCTATAGGGGGATGCAGAAGAAGGTGGTCACTGCCTTCATTGAGCTTGAGGTTGAAGCGATAGGACTGCCCTTCCCTCAAGATAGTATGTAAGGGATTAAAAATGGAGGCAGAGTAGGAGGATGCTGCATGGACATGCTCCCAGGAACAAGCTGGAAATACAACTGAAATACGGAAAGGCTTCCTAAATAATCAATGGAAAACTCAACAGAAGAGAACCCTGATATCTAAGAACCAAAGGTGGAGACCACATAGAGACTGGGAGGAGGGGAGGAGGCATGAAAGGGCTGGCCAGGCACCCACAGACAGCAACTGAAGTCCCGAAGAGATATCTCAGCTGTGGGGGAGGCCAAGAGACATGAAAACATGCTCAAAGTCATTAATCATCTGAGAGATGCAAATCAAAACGACAATGAGGTATCAACTCACACCTGTCAGAATGGCTATCATCAACAAATGACAAGTGCTGGCGAGGATGCAGAGAAAAAGGAACCCTCGTGCACTGCAGGTGGGAGTGCAGACTGGTGCAGCCACTGTGGAGAACAGTATGGAGTTTTCTCAAAAAATTAAAAATGGAACTCCCATTTGACCCAGTGATCCCACTTCTAGAAATATATCCCAAGAAATCAGAAACACCAATCAGAAAGGATATATGCACCCCTATGTTCATAGCAGCACAATTTACAATAGCTAAGATTTGGAAACAGCCCAAGTGCCCATCAGCAGATGAGTGGATTAGAAAACTGTGGTACATCTACCCAATGGAATACTACGGTGCTATAAAAAAGAAGGAACTCTTACTATTTGCAACAGCATGGATGGACCTGGAGAGCATCATGCTAAGTGAAATAAGCCAGTCAGAGAAAGATAAATATCACAAGACCTCAATCATTTGTGAAATATAATGAACAACACAAACTGATGAACAAAAATAGAGCCAGAGGGGGAAAAATATTCTAGAATATAATAAAAGCAATCCTGTTATTTTCAGATTTTTAATATTTCTTACAACTTTTGTGATATCATACTATGTTAGCAGTTTTGGTAATATTATTATACTTAAAATCCTTTTATTCTTGAAAATTAATGTTTACTGCACGTATTATATGTAAGATTATTTTTCTTGAACAATTGGTGTTTATTGCATGTAACATTATCATATTTAAAATCGTTTTTCTTGAGATATTGTTTACTGCATGTAACATTATTATATTTAAGATCATTTTTCTTGAAATATCAAGGTTTACTGCATGTAACATTATTATATTTAAAAGTTTTTCTTGAAATAAAATAAAGTGGGGGGGAAAAGATAGTATGTAAGCATTGGACTTTACAAATTAATGTTTTGCCAACAACTAAGTCTTTGGATGGAGGTTTAAAGCAGTGGTTGCCAACCGGTGGTCTGTGAGGTCCAAAAGGTTGGTCACCTCTGATTTAAAGGATGTATTTGAGGACATAAGAATTAGGAAAAGGCCCTGGCCAGTTTTATTTAGTGGTTAGAGTATCAGCCTGTAGGCTAAAGGGTCACAGGTTCTATTCCCGGTCCACTCTCTCTAGAAATCAATGGAAAAAATATCCTCGGGTGAGGATTAAAAAAAAAAAGAAGAAGAATTAGAGAAAGAAATTTGGTTGAAACTGGGAATGAAACAGCCTTTTTGTCTTTTTTTAAATTTTGAGTGTGATGTGAAGGAGAGCTGTTGATATTTCAGAGACTTAAAATAGATTGATTTCAACGTTATTTTTATAACAATCTTGTGTGTTTATCAATAAAGAAATACACAAAAATTACCTTTTGTGGGGGCACACAGAAAGGTTACATTCTCAGAATTGGCCTTAAAAGTAATTGTTGTGAAGTTATTTAATAAAAGTGTGTCTGTATCTTTAAAAAAAAAAGTGTCAAACACTGCAAACATTGCAGGAATGTAGCCTAACCTTGATCTAGATGTTAGGCACAAAGTTTAGACTGTCTGCTAAAATGTGGGATGAGGGAGCAGGGTGGATAATGCTCCTTTGAATGTGTAACTGAGTCTGCTTACTGCTGCTAAGTGAAATGTCTAATCATTTTTCTAATTCTGTAAAAAAATTTCTATACAAATTCAACTTAAATGAGACACATTAAAATAGATCAGTCCCTGGGGGATGCTAGCAAATGAACCAGTCTTATCCCTTTTTGAACCACCACTGTTGTCATAGCTCCCTGAACGTATGTATGAATATAAAGGTTAACTGTTCATATTCAGTATTGTAAAGTGTATGACATAGCTCTTCAAGAACAACTGATCAAACAATTCACATAATGAAATACATTTAAAAAACTACCTACTTTGAAAATCCCCTGCCCAAAATAATTTAATTCATTATTCTAATACTTGAAGTATGAAATCACTACTCTCTTATTTTAGTTGATGGTCCCTTAAGGCCAAACACTTCAGGAGTGATCAACACAAGCAAAACATAGTTGACCCTTGAACAACAGGGAGATCAGGAGTGCTGATATCCCACCCTGCACAGCTGAACATTCACATATAACTTTTGACTTCCCCAAGATTTAACTACTAATAGCCTATCCTTACCAATAACATAAAGTCTATTAACACATTTTTGTATATTGCACATATTGTATACTGTATTTTTAAGTAAGCTAAAGAAAACTTTATTAAGGAAATCACTAGGAAAATATATTTATAGTATATACTAGAAGCCCGGTGCACAAGATTCATGCACTGGGGGGTTGGAGGGCCTCAGCCCGGCTTGCACCTTCTCGCAGTCTGGGACCCCTCGGGGGATGTCTGCCTGCCAGCTTAGGCCCAATCCCTAAGCCCCCTAAGCTGGCAGGCAGACATCCCTCTTGCAGTCCGGGACCCCTCGCTCCTTACAGCCCGCCTGCAGCAGAGACAGGAGAGTCTCCCATCACCATTGCTGGGCTAGCCAGCCATCTGGCTGAGCAGTGCTCCCCCTGTGGGAGCGCACTGACCACCAGGGAGCAGCTCCTGCATTGAGCATCTGCCTCCTGGTGGTCAGTGCGCATCATAGCGACCAGTCTTTCTGCCCTTCCGTCGATTTGCATATTATGCTTTCATATAGGATTGAAAAAAACTGGCATATAATTGGACCTGTGCAGTTCAAACCGTGTTGTTCAAGGGGCAACTGTAATTTATAGTCTTCTTTCTTCACAAACAATGCTCACAATAACAGACAAACTGGCAGTTCCTTTCAGACGTCAGTTCCCTGAGAAAACCTCAGTAATCAAATTCATTTATGGAGCTACTGCTCAGTGTGCATGTGCTGGCGCTGGGGGCATGGGCAGACTAAGCAGACACTGTCCAGCAGATGCTACCGACTTTCTCTCCAGCCTTCCTTTCCTCTGAAGGAAATCTACAAATTCACACATCAGAACCAGTACTGGTGTTTTCTCCCAGAGTTTCACACGAACCTTCTGCACCTGTGTGCTATGAGGCCAGGGCTGAGGCTAAAAAGTGGTTCCAGAGCCTTTACCCCGGGTCTGCCTTTCTCAGTGTCCTAGGCCAGCCCCTAGAGAAGCATTTTGACCAATCTTCTCTCTCCAATCGGCCGTGGCACGTTTCATCCTGTGGGCCTTGGGAATAAGACCCAGTGTAGGTTTTCCTGTGGTCTGGCTACAACATACCCCAGCTTCCCTCACCACACTCCTGCACACTCCACAGAGATACACACACACCCCTTAAAGACCTCCAACTCTCTCATCACTTGGAGACTTTTCTCTGCCAAAGCTGGTCTCTCTTGGAACATGCCTATATTTTACCCTCCAACTCCATACTCTCTCTTGTTTTTGAAAGTGCAGCTTTTGATCCCAGTCTTTTCCCCCCCAATATTCTAGAGGATGGCAAACCTCTCCCAGGTTCTATTATGACTTGACCCTGCCAGGCATTCCTGCATTTAAAAATATGTATGTATATTTCTTCTTGCTATTGAATTATTTTACTTATCTACATCTTACCTCCTCGTTAACTTCATGAGATAGGAGCAAGTTATTACTTTGCCTTTCACCATGAGGCCAACTACATTACTGCAGAGCTACTAAGTGTGCATTAAGCACTAAGTGGGGAGGGGAGAAGTAATGCCAGGAGGGAAAGTTCTGTACAGTGAGGAGCATGTGTCATGAAGTTCATCTCTCCTCAGTTTATCAGGGTAAACACAGTGGTCTAGGACTCAGAGCTGAGCAATTCCATAACAATGGAAGAAACCATATCCATGATCTGAGAACAGAAGGGGGAAAAGAAGTAATCTAGACCCACCTGGGCTGCAGGGGTCAGCAGCACAGTGAGCACACCCCTTTCTTCTGGGTTCCCAGCATGGAGAAGGTCTGAGTCCTCAGAAAGTGACCCTAGAAGTGGAGAAAGGAGCCAGGATGATTACTCTTGCCTTGCAGTGAACTCGCTAAAACTGCCACACACATCTACTTGTCACCTAAAAGAATCACCCAGGGAACCAAGGGATAATCCCACAACATCTCTGAATCAAGACGGCCATGACCATGGCTGCCTCAGGGTCCTCCTATCCTCCGCTTCCTTAAGCTTCAACAGAACTCCTCTAGACACATAAGTTAAACACATATTTCTGTCATCTGCTGAGCGATAGTCAAAATAATAATCAAAGAATCTGTGTCAATCCCTGCATCCCTTAAGGATTCACTCCGGCTCTATTCCAGGCTCACTGGAGGGAGGAAGACTAAATTCTTTTTGAACACTGGTTTTTCGGATACAATACTTGCTTTCGCAGTAAAGCGATGGGTCTTGAAGGGAAATATCAAGGATTCTAGACAAATCTTATGACTTCTCAAATCCTCACTTTCCCATCTGCCAAAAGGGTCGTATCTCCTTCCCAACAAGAGTTAGTCCTTATCAAAAGTCAAACAGATCTGTAGATTTGGGGGCAAGGAGGCAGGCGCACCCTACAGGCAAGCAGGCAGTGCAGGTAGCGGCTCTCCCTCCGGGAAGGGGCTCTCCCAGAGAAGTCGGATGCCGCCCATTCGAGCCGGCCCCAGCCAGAGGGCAGCCTTTCTCCTTTCATCTCTACAGCAGGCACCGCGTATTCCTCCGAAATTCTCACCTCTGCCCCCAGGCTGAACGGCGACTCCCTCCCTGGGCCGTGCAGGAGGCCCCCACCGCGAGACCAGGGTCCACCGCTCTGTCCACCCAGAGGCCCGGGGAAGCGCGCGACCCTCACCGGGCCGCCGGGCGCCTACCCGGGGGCTCCCTGCGCCCTCCCTCCAGCCACTCGGGTTGAGAGGACCCGCGCTCAGCCCTCCTCCACCCCAGGCTCGATTTCACGCTAGACACGGAGGAAGCCGGGCCAGAGACAGGCATCTAGGAGCCAGCGGGTCCAAGACCCGCCAGCCCGAAAACAAGGTCGAACTACAACTCCCAGAACCCTCTGCGCGGTGTAGCACGTCACCGGACGCTGCTTCCCAGAGGCTCCGGGGCACTCCTGTCAGGCAGCCTTCCGCTGTCACGGCCTTGTATCCCGTCAGCGAGTGCAGGTCCCCGGGAGTGCTCGGCCGCTCGGAAGTCGCCTTCCAGGCACAAGAAAGGTTACCCCTTCTTCTAGGCCGTCTCTGGGCTCTGGCCCCGAAAGATGCCCTCGGCCGCGCCGAACCGCACCTCGCTCGGAACCCTCACTCCCTGCAACTGGACCCCGCGGAGGGCCGCGCCCCCATCCACAGGATTCCCGCCTCGGCTGCCGAGCTCGCTCGGAGGGGAGGCGCCTGCATCGCGTCCCCTGTACTGCGTCTCCCCGGCTTTAGGCCCCTTGTGGTGGGGACGGAGATCACCCCAAGGAACCCGGGATGTTTATTCCGGGCTGCACCTCGGGATAAGGGAAAGGAGGATCT